>NC_041733.1:21757045-22060075 GCF_004115215.2 Ornithorhynchus anatinus | reverse complement strand
TTGAGAACGTTGCTCCTGATGAACTCCAGGTCCTCCTGGCTGGCTCGTTGATTCCACTCGCTCTTCAGCTGGTCGTACTCACGAGTTTTGCGCTTCATGTAATCCATCCGTTCCTGGCCGGTCAGGCCATCGGGGTAAACGTTCAGTAGGTAACGCCAAACCACCTGTAGCCAACAACCCAGAGATGTAAATGAATAGGCGGCACATCCACAGTCCACCAGATAGCCCCTCCTCATCCTGCACACTAACAGACTCGACTGTCGCGATCAGCCCAGGGAACTAGACTTCCCTGTGTAGCAGCGAAGATGTATGCAAACATTGCTCTGAAGTCCGGGGTGGGGTAGGGAGAGCAGGAAATGGGGGCAGAAAATTGCTAATTCCCGGGCTTCCTGGAGAACGCTTGCCTTTTAAAATACTTCATTTACAACCTCGCTAATTAGAAGAAAGTCTTGGCCAACCGGCACACGGATGAATACCTTAGAAAGCTCCCAGCCTCACTGTCTCTACCAATACCAATTATCTCCCACTAGCCATCAGCTCAGAAATGTGGGGAAATTTTGGTCCTAGTTGGGACAATCTCCTAAAGTGTGAAGGGAAAAAGGCCAGGCAAATGAGATATTTACTGTTTCTCAACTAATACTCCCTTTTATCTCTCAGCTTGCTTTGGAGGATTTGTAGGGGAGAGGATGAAACAATCTGTAGAAGCACACATTCGATGGAGGGAACGCTGCTTTAAGTGCCTAGGGCTTAGACTGGCAAATATAAATTACAACTTGCGTCCTTTCTAGGCAAGAAGTGTTTACAGAGAAGACACCAGAAAACTACATGAGAGGCTTTAAAACTTGTCGGCAGTTTAGGGAAATATAGCGGCCCCTTGAAACTCTGTAGAGGACAATCTAGAGGGCCAGGACTTGGAGAAATAGATTGGAGCCAATCTGGAATGAAATCAACCCTGGTCGTTTGAGGTTGCCTCACCGTGGGTCGGTTTCCAAGTTGGATGTCGGGCCATGACCACCCAAGGAAAAATAAACTTTTTTTTTTTAAAAAGTCATTGGGTAGCAGCATACACCTATCTAGGAAAAGTGGGAAACCTGAGAACCCCTCACCTTACGCAGAGAAGGCTCGACACCCCCATGGTAGATCCTCAGACGTAGCTCTTCGGGACGAGTCAGCTGACCCTCGTGGTTCAGGTAAGTATGAAATTCTGTATCTGTTAGCGGGGGTTTGAAGGGCTTGACATCCTCTCCGTAAGACCAGCTCAGTGCCTGCTGAACCTTTGAGAGAGTCTTGCCCACCTAAGAGTGAGAAAAGACTCAGTTCACCCCAAATTCAACACCAATGGCCAGAGTGCCACAAAAAAACACCCATGAGAATTTCCAAGGGGAAAAGCTTAGTAAACTGAGAGCTCCATGAGGCAGCGTGGCCTAGTGAATAGACAGGCCTGGGAGTCGGAAGGATCTGGGTTCTAATACCAGTTCCGCTACTTGCCTGCTGTGTGACCTGGGGCAAGTCGCTTCGCTTCTCTGTGCCTCACTTCCCTCATTTGTAAAATGGGGATTAAGACTGTGAGCCTATATGGGACATGGACTGTGTCCAACCTGATTAGCCTGTACCTACCCTAGTACTTAGTACAGTTCCCAGCACATATTAAGCACTTAAATGCCATTTAGAAAATGTAAATTAATCACTAATAAATACAAGTGCCAGGCCCATTTCAACTGTTAATAATGTGACTGGTTTACTGTTCACAGAACACTTCAATACTGGTCATGAGCTCTGATTTTCAACCACGCTTCTCCTGGACTGGTAAGTCACCATAATGATATTTAAGCAGTGCCTGTTATTGGCAAAGCATTGTGCTAAGTGCTGGTGGAGATACAATATAATCAGATGGGACCCAGTCCCTGTCCCACAAGGGGCTCAAAATCTAAGAGAGAGGGAGAACAGGTACATCACCCCCATTTTACAGACGGAAAAACTGAGGCCCAGGAAAGTTAGATGACTTGCCAGAGGTCGCACAGCAGGCAAATGGCAAAACCGGGACTAGAAGAGTCTCTTAACTTACAGTCCCCTCCTCCTTCGGCTAGGCCACCCTGAGGGAAGAGAGAGACTATGTGATCCAGAGAGTAGATTTCCTCAGTTTAAGCAGCCTTGCCCCCTGGTAAATTCTTTGAGTGAGATTATGACTCATTAGCAGGGTCCATTGTGGAGGGTCTTCATTTATTTGTGTTTGGGCAGGAGGCGAGAGCTATCAAAGTAGATTCCTTTATCAACATGCAAATGTTATAATCAGCGATAAGTGAAGAAAACATACCTGTGACTACTTTCCAGAGTTAAGTCTATCCACTTAAACCAACCTCTCGTCCCACCCCAATTCTCCCAGACCAACCTGTGAGATGATAGACTGTGTAAAAGGCAAAGCAGCAGCTGTCAGGGACCGTTTCTCCACCAGCAGAAGATCTGTGCTGATGACATCTTTAGGACTGATGATATCCCAATCTTCCAAAAGAGGGCCTATAAAAGAGACCCGTGCAGTTCATCAGGCCAACTCCAGTCCCGGCTTTTAGCCCGACTCCTCAGGGGGGCTTGGGCCACCCAAGATTGCTCCATGGCTGCATCCTCTGACCTAAAACCCACCTCTCAGTGACTGAAATCCCCAATAAGGCAGCAGAGACAGATACTCGAGAAGTAAATACATCTGACCTCACAGCATCAATTTATTTGGAAATTGGAGACCCACAAGGAAATATATTCTGACAAGAGACCGTGGTGCTCAGCCCACCTGCAGTAAACTCCCACTAGGAACATCAAAAAAAATTGGTTTAAAGGGGACATTTAAAAAAAAACACTACTCAGGAGTAAAATACTTTCAAGAAGTAAGCTGAATGGAAAAGCATATTGAAAGCACCCATTTTTTTTTCTTTAACCTCAAGGGGAACAAAACAGTTAATAAAAACAGGTCCTGAACTACAAACATTAATGCAAAATAGACAAGTTGCCACTAGCCCAAAACAAAACAAGAAAAGCTCTGTCATGCTCTCCAAACTTTCAGCTTGTCCCGAGGCTACTGTCCTACACAATGACTGTGAACTAGACTGTAAATTCCTTGAGGGCAGGGGTCATGTACACTAATTCTACTGTTCATTCCCAAACCCCGGTACAGTGCTCTGTGCCTAAAACATGCTCAATAAAAATGCTTTTGATTGGTTGAATGATTGTTACTAGCAGAGTGGAAGCCAATTCCAGCAGATTTGCACAACTGCCTTTGCCAGATGCATGAATTATAATTAGGATTTAACTGGCTTCAGTGGGGTCAGAGAGGGAAAAAAAAGGAGAAAACTGCATAAAAGAATCACTCTCAGGCCAATCTTCTTAAAACTATTTCATTTAGGTAACATTTCAACAGTGACTGATTTCTTTCTGCTCCTAGTTAGATTTGGGTTGAGATTTATACCAAACTCATAACTGCCTGGAATTTTACTTCATAAGTATTCAGCATCCAAAGATAAACAACCTTGAAAAGCATCTGAAACATTAGGACAGAGTGAAACAGAGAAGTCGGATGAAGCGAAATAAGAGATTTAAAATTAATTTCCTCAATGAATTATTTATTTACCTTTATTTTCTCATCAGTTTCAACCACCATTTTCAGAAGTGGAGCTACAATAACTTCATATAGATGGATGTCTAAGTAATATACTGATTCACTAGAAAGGAGGCTTATGGGGGGAAAAAAAAATCTCTTCTGGAAAACTGCCCTACTTCATCTTATGGACACATACATCATTTGACCTCTTCTCAGTGGGTACACCAAAAAGAAATTTCTGGTCTTTAAAGATAAAAATAATCTAAATCCAAGATTCTCTGGGATGCCACGTCCATCAACTAACTCCACCTTTACACATGTCCTAAACAGAACTTATCTTCCCACCCAAAATCCTGTTCTCCCCTCAACTTTCCCATCACTACAGAGATCAGCAGCACCCTCCCTGCCTCACAAGCCTGTAACTTTAGCATTATCGTCGACTCATCTCGCTCATTCAATCGACATATTCAATCTGTCACCAAATCCTGTCAGTTCTACCTTCAGAACATTGCTAAAATCTGGACTTTCCTCTCCATCCAAGCTACCACAGTGATCCAAGCACTTATCCTATCCTGCCTTGACTCTTGTATCGTCTCCTCACTGACCTCCCTGCCTCTCCCCCTTCCAGTCCACACTTCACTCTGCTGCCCAGATCATTTTTCTAAAAAGAGATTCAGCGCCTCCTCAAGAGCCTTCAGTGGTTACCCATCCACCTCTGCATCAAAGAGAAACTCTTTACCATTGGCTTCAAAGTATTCAGTCACCTTGCCCCCTCCTACCTAACCTCATTGATTTCCAACTACAATCCAACCTGCTCACTTCGCTCTAACACCAACCTACTCGGTGAACCTCGACCTCATCTATCTTGCCACCAACCCCTTGCCCATATCCTGGCTCTAGCCTGGAACACCCTCCTCCTTCATGTCTGACAGACCATCACTCTCTCCACCGTCAAAGCTTTATTAAAATCACATCTTCTCCAAGAGTCCTTCCCCAGCTAAGCCCTCATCTCCTCTACTCACTCTCCCATATGCACTGCTCTTGCACTAGGATTTGTGCTCTTTTTATTCACCCCAGCCCCACATAACTTACGTTCATAACCATAATTGATTTTAATGTCTGTCCCCTTATCTAGTCTATAAGCTCTTTGTGGGCAGGGTCCGTGTCCAGCAACTCTGCTCTCCTGTGCTCTCCCAAGTGCTTAGTACAGACTCAGTAAGATGACGGTGGGCAGGGAACACGTCTCCCGACTCTGTTGTACTCTGTCCAGCGCTCAGCACAGTGCTCTGAACACAGCAAGCACTCAATAAATACCACTGATGATGATGAGGATGATGGGTAAGAGCTCAATAAATTCAATGGACTGAACGGGTAAAACTGCTGATTTCCATAGTGTGCCACTCTGACACCTTGGTCAAAATGCTAACAAAGGTGATGACTACAATAAAAAAACAGCCTCTTGAATGTCACTTCCCATCTTGAGAACCAAAGCCTTATTAACCATCTGACAATTGAGCGAAGAGCAAGGTAACTGGGCCACTGTTCGGAGTATTGGATACTCACTGTCTTCTAAAGGCTTGATCTCTATTTTGAGCTGGAGATATGGCTTGGAAGCACTGGCAAAGGCAGTGCTCAGATCCCAGTCTGACATCAGTGGGAGGTGAGCCTCCTGTCCTTGCTTATCCCGGCCCTGGTAACTGATCCCAAAATTCTTCTTCCTGGAAGAAATGTGACAAGAGGAACATCAGCACCACGTTCACCTTAAACCATTCTTCGCGCCAAATCATCAGGCTCTGCTGACGGAATCTGAACATTTCAGAAACAAGATGAGTAATGAACACCTAAGGAACTGTAAAAACCTGCTTAATTTTAAGCTCCTTGAAGGCAGGGGTCACGTCTTCTAACTCTATTGAACTCTCCCAACCATTCAATACCGTGCTGTGCACACAGGAGGCTCTCGTCCAATACCATGGACGGGCTGACATTGAGTTACATGTCGTAGCTTGAAGAGGCAGCCCGGCCTAGTGAAAAGTGCACTGGCCTGCAAGTGAGGAGACCTGCTGTGAGACCCTGGGCAAATCACGCCACTACTCTGGGCCTCAGTTTCCCCATGTGTAAAATGGGAATTCAAGCCCCACGGGGAACAGGGACTGGATCCAACCTGATGATCTTGCATCTATTTGATTTCCAAGCTGCCTCTTAGACATTAAGCCCCTTAAACTGTGGGTCCCATGTGGGATGGGGACTGTGCCTGACTTGGTTATCTGGTATACATCTGGTATAAAGTAAGCTCTTAATAAATTCCACAATAATCATTATTATCCACTTTGCCCTCTAGACTATAAGCTCCTGTTGATCAGGGAACACGTCAACCGACTCTCTCTTCGAAGCACTTAGTACAGGGCTCTACACACAGTAAGTGCTCAATAAACACAACTGATTGATTGCTTCATAGAGTAATACAGTGCTTTGCACAGGGTAAGCGCTTAACAAACACCACAATAATTACTATTACAATACGCTTGATCTTCCAAAGAACCGTAGTCTAGAAATGCTGAGCTTTTTCAGAATACAAAGAGAAAAACAAGAAATCAACCTGACAAGCTGATCGACAGACCTTTCCTGATACTCTTAAGGCACGCCTACCTCAAGAACCACACACATTTGAAGCGCTGAATGCGGCCTTTTGGAGAAGCACGTTAACAGAAGCAAAACCATTGTGCTTTTTGGGTCCTGAAGCCTCACCACTCACCCATTCAAATCAAAGGCTCGAATCAAAATGTGCTGCAACACGTCCAGGGAAGTGATCTGAGGGTCGACGGCAAAAGTCCGGAACTCTGGCTGAACGATCCCATCACATTTCTGAGAGAAACAGGAGACAAACATGGAAAAGGAATGTTCTAACTGCTTTGCACACACTTCACTGCCAAAAAAGACACACAATCAATCCCCGGCTTTCCAGGAGACTGTCGACGTGGGGCAAGAATTCTGATCCTGGGCCATTTCCAGGTTGGGTGAGATGAACAAGAAGAGCAACAAACTCAAATTTGTTTTCCTCAGCCCCAAACTTAATCAGTTTCCTGGTCCCCCTACAACCTTAACTAAATTTTGAAGTCAATCTCATTTTAAAGTCACAGATATAAGCTTAATTTTTACAAACATTTTCAAAAGTGTTTGGCTGAGTAAATTATGCCAGTTTGAGGATAACAAATGTTCAGATTAACACGTAAGTACGCAGGGACTTTTGAACTTTAATTTCTGGGTAACTGACCAGTTCATGATAGTATTTTAATTTAAAAGCTACCCTCTTGTACTACTGACCTTCCTAATTCCAGGATTCTTAAGGGAAATGTATTTACCCAGGCATCGACCCAGATTTAGAAAGGCGTTCACCTGCGTTTCAGTAGTCCCCCTCCCAGCCATGGTGTTCTCTGATCTTTTCTACTGAACAAGCCTATTTAAAATTTAGAAATAAAATAAAAGACTTATTTGGGATTTCTAGGTGTTTTTTCCTCTCAGGGAGAAATTAGAGCTCCTTTCTCTCATTTAGGTTTCTATTGCCCCAAGAGGTGGCTGAGAACAAATAACCTTGTAAAAGCCTTTGCTAAATCAATTCCCAACTACATTTCGGTACAAGCTTCTGGAAAGCGATAATAACACGATCAACCTAATCTCACCAGTAAGTATTTGTTTGCTGGAAACCGAAGGAGGTGGTAGCGTCTGCCAGGCTCAAAAGAAGGATTCAGAAGACTGCTTTGTGAGTTAGGAAGGGAGAAAGAAAAAGAAAAGGACCAAGCAAATAAAGAAAAAGGCCAGGGTAGTTCATTCCTCTTTCGCAAGCAATACCCAAGAGGCATTATAATAGGGCACACATCTCTAAGAAACCATCATCAATTGATCTTTGAGTAGCCTACATCTAGCCTACATCTCAAACATAAAATACCACCACACTGTCTCCTTGGGCTTAATATTACAGTATTTTTCCTTATGCAGAATTAGGATGACTTTAATTTTCTATTTAGCTGTGAGAAATTTGCCACCCCCCATCCTTCAACAATAATAAAAAAAAAATCTATGTACTTCGCTCCCTGATAGGTACCCTGCTGTCCACATTTTATCTTTTATCCACTTTGGTACCCAAGTTTTGAAATTTGGGGAAAAGAGTTGGAATGTCTTGGTTTGTATTACAGTGCCTTAGAAAGTATGACAGCATCAATACATGAAATTTATCAATTAGAGTCAAATGCTTGTAGAGTTGTTTCTCCAGGTTCTCAAACTCACAGGACACGGCATCAAAGCAAAGCAAGTCACTCCACTGCTCACTATCTTAGAAAGGGATCATGGTGAGATTTTTTTAAACAACTTCACCCTGGGGAAAATGTTAAATGACTATTGTGATCCTTGCGCTCATGTTCAGAAGATCGAGATCACCTGGCCTAGTGTCGGGTTCAAACCTCTGGAGTCCTCAATTTACGAATCTTTCTTGTCAGATTGGGTATATGTGCCAAAAACTCTTGAGTTACTAAGAAATGGGCAATGGAACAAAACTGGACGAGTCTGAACATGACAAATTGTGTCTGAAAGAAGAGCATCTTAAAAAGAGGCTTGGAAAATTGGAAAGAGAAATGGAAAAAAATAAAGGCTGTGACATAATTAAATTTTACACAAAAAGGGGGAATCAGATTTGTTCACCAATTACCGGTCAATTTAACGTATTAAAATCAGGCAAGCTTCGTAGGCTTCTGATGTAATGTTTACCTGGCTTAGTGACCTATCAAGCTCTGTTAAAATCCACAGATGTTAAACAGTCTCTGTGTGCCAATGTAAAGGCTGTCGTCCTTAGTGTCACCGTGAACCGACAGTATTAAATGTTTGATCGGGTTAACACTAACAATGGAAATATTTATTCTTGGGCTTTAACCGAATCAGAGGCCGAGCCCCACGCAGAGGAACTACAGGGAGCTCCGGGATCTTGCCAGAGGCTGGCTGGCCGACGCCCAGGACAGTCTCTCCCCGGCGCTCTGACTCCTTGCGGGGGGTACGTGCTGATCCTGCCTGCTGTAGGAGCAGAGCGCCACAAGAAACTGGGACCCACACAGACGGTGCCACTAATCCACCGCTAGCTCCAGATCTGCCAGAGGCTGCCCGATGCCCAGGGCCGCCTCTCTACTTCTGCCAACCAGCCCGCCCGACATCACAGGACTCCTCGGGTCACTGAGGAGCGGCGGAAGTTAAGAACATCCGATGAGCTAACGGCAGGGTCAGATCTGATTTGCCACGTGTCCCGCCTGAGAAAACAGGATATCTCCAACCCCCGGCTGCGCCCGCGCTGCTGTGGCCCCAAGTGCAGAAGCCCAGAGAGGACCCATCCATATACACACACACCAGGACTCCTTCATCCACAGTCCTGGAGGGGTGGGTCCCATGAGGCATGGAGCAAAAATGGGCAAGGAGGAGTATTTTAAGAGATCCTGAGGTTACCTGTCTTCACTGAATCCTATCGTTTCTGTCAGCTCTCTCCCCTCTCCCTGCTCTCTCTCCCGTCCAAACTCCTCGAACAGGTTATAACACCTGCGGTCTCCACTTCTCGACTGTATCTAGACTTTCAGCTCGATGTGGGTGGGAACGTGTCTACCAACTCTGTTATACTGTACTCTTCCAAGTACTTAGTAAAGCGTTCAGCAAACCATAAGCGCTCAATACGATCGATTCCTCTCTCCAACTCTTGACCCACAACGATCAAACTTTCTTCCCCTTCACTCAGCTGAGATCACACTCTCCCAGGTCACCAATGACCTCCTCAGAACCAAATCTAAGGGGCTCTACTCGGTCCCAACCCTCGACCTCTCAGCTGCCTTCAATCTGGCTGACCACTTTCACTTGAAACGCTCTCAGACCTGGGTTTCGGGAACATCATCCTCCGCTGGTTCTCTTGGAAGTTCGCTTTCTCAGTCTCCGTTTTCTGTGTGCCCCCTATTAGGCTCTGTTCTGTGCCCCCTTCTCTTCTTGTTCTGCATTCACTCATCAATTCTTCCGTGGTATATATATCGAATGCTGACTGTCTGCAGAACACCGTACAACTGTACAACAGAGTTGGTCGACACAATCCCTGAACCCAAGGAGCTTTTCAATCTAAATCTCTGAATCCCAAATCTATCTTTTTAGCCCTAACCTCTTTCCATTTATACAAACCTTGCATTTGCTCTGGCCTCGGCACATCTCTCCCGCTGGCACCTCGACCTCACCGTGTCTCTAACTGAACTTTTCATCTTCCCTCCTTAACCCACTCCCCCTCCTCTTCCTCCAAAGTGGAATTCTTCTCCCTCTTCAAAGTTTCCACACCCCACACATCTCTCCCACTCTTCAAAGCCCTTCTAAAATCCCATCTTCTCTGAAGAGGCCTTCCCTGATTAATTCACACCATCACATGGAGCTGCAACTTAACAGTCCCCTTAACACTTAGGTATTTATAGCCATCCTCATCCAATTCGTTATTGCTGGAGTCATGTTCCTGTAAAACCCCACATGAGGAAAACTTGTTTGCAGTTCTCACCTGCACCTTGCATATGCACACCCATTTCTCCCAACAACAGATCACACTGTAGGGTCGTGCTGTCATTCTAATGCATCCTAATCCCCTAAAATTTCTGCCCATAATACCCAATGAAAACACGTTATGGTAGACCTGAATATAAAATCAGTTGTATATTTGATTATTTAGCCATTCCCACTTGTCCTATTTATGGTATCATTGCTCTTGCTCATTCATTCATTCATTTAGTAGTATTCGTTGAGTGCTTACTATGTGCAGAGCACTGTACTAAGCACTTGGAATGCACAATTCGGCAACAGATAGGGGCAATCCCTGCCCAATGACGGGCTCACAGTCTAAACAAGCTCCTGCTAAACAGTCTAAACCAGCTAGGCTCCGGCTCCCTCTATTAGCAAATGTTTTGTCTGTCTCCTCCCCCACTGGATTGCAAGCCCCCTGAAGACAGGGATTGTGCCTTTTCCCTCTAGTATACTCTTTCCAAGTTCTCAGTGCACTGTTCTGCACCCAGTGACCCTCAATAAATACCGACTGGGAGTGTATATCCTCCCCCTGCAGGGGCAGAAAGCCAAGAGAAGCCTTCAAATTGTCACAATTTGGGGCAGGTTCTGGCTTCTCCCTAACGAGTTCTTAATCCCAGCTCCACCACTTGTCTGCTGGGTGACCCTGGGCAAGTCGCTTAGCTTCTCTGGGCCTCATTTACCTCATCTGTAAAACGAGGATTAAGACCGTGAGCCTTATGCATGTCCAACCTGATTAACTTGTATCTACCCCAGTAGTTAGATCTGTGGCTGGGAATAGTGAAGTGCCTGAGGACTGCCCCTTCCAAGTACTGTTTATCTGCTTATGGAAGGCTCATAAATTTAATTACTCCCATGGTCTGTTATTGTTGCCTGCAATTTATTTCTGCTTTCTATGTATCTGCCTTCCTCCACCTGAACCGTGAGCCTATCGTGGGGCAGGGATCAGTTCTGCACTGTTTATCTTGGGCGGCGGCTCCCTATATCAGAAGCATAAAATATAATCACAGTTAAAATACTGGGTTTATTAAGCCCGGGTGTTTACATGAAGTACAGGAAGCAGTTTGGGAGGGAGCCACATGGCTTTACGTTTGTGGATACACGATGTACCTCCACAGGTACCCATGGACCACCAAATTCCACCAGTTTGTAATCTCTGACTACTGCTTTCCAAACCTCATTCAAAGCTAAAACAAATGTAGAAGCAAGTCCAGCTCAGCTCAATGAGATATTGTCAGGTCTCTAACCACTCATTCATTGAATGGTGTTTACTGAGCCCTTACTCTGTGCAAAGCACTGTACTAAGAACTGGGGAATTAATCAATCAACCAATCAGTATTAATTGAGCATTTACTAGGGGCAGAACACTGTACTAAGCGTTTGGGGGTGTGCAACCCAAGCACTGAGAAAGCTGCAGGGCCTAATGGAAAGAGCACAGGATGAGGAATCAAAATACCCAGGTTCCAATTCCAGCTCTGCCACTTAACCTACTGTGTGATCATGGACGAGCCACTTAACTTGCTTGGATTTCAGTTTCATGATCTGTTAAATGGGAATTAAATACCTGTTGTCCCTCCCCCGTGGACTCTGAGCCCCCACATGAGACAGGGACAGGATCCAATCTAATTATATTGTATCTACCTTAATACTGGCAGTGCTTAAGTGTTTAGCAAACCATTATTATTAATAATTACTATTGTTGTTGTTATTATTACTGGACAGAATACAATAAAGGATAACATGACTAGATGCCTGGCCCTCAGGGGGCTAACGATCTTAGAAGGAGTCTGGGAAGTTGGTGAAGGGGCACATAAGATGAATGTGTAACAGTGTAACCTTCCTTCTCACAATAAACCAGACCGGATCCCAACCCAATGTTACCTTCCTTCTCACGATAATCCAGTCCGGATTCCATGTCAATGTAACTCTCCTTCTCACAATAAACCAGTCCTGATTCTGACCTGTCTCATTAGCAATCATTAAACGCCTGTGAAAGGTAATGGATTCATATTTCCTGATCTAAGCAGCTTGATGGGATAGAGCACGGGCCTGGGAGTCAGAGGGACCTGGGTTCTAACCCCAAATCCACTACTTGTCTGCTGTGGCACCTTGGGCAAATCATTTCTCTATACCTCAGGTACCTCATCTATAAAATGGGGATGACGACTACGAGCCTCACGTGGGAGGACACGGAATAAGTCCAACTTACCTCGTATCTACCCCAGTCCCTAACAAAGCGTCTGGGAAAGAGTAAACGATAAAATGCCCAAACCTGTCAAAGAGTGGCCTCAAAAATGCCCACAATCAGTAGTGGACAATTCTTGCCAGGATTTGGAGGAGGCTCCTGCTCTCACTCCTGCTGGCCACCAGTTGATCCTTGGCTGGCTGGGTTCCGGACAGGAGGCCAGAAGGATGAGCCGATGATCCACGGCATGTATTCTGAAGCCATTTGGGCTGTAACAAAGGGGTCCGGGCTTGCTCTGGGAGGGTGGCAGGCTCTGGGCCAGGAACTCAAGCGCTTCTGTTCTGTTGTATCATCATCATAATAATAATATTATTTGTTAAGCGCTTACTGGTGCCCAGCACCGTCCCAGGTGCTTAGTACATTGCTATGCACATATCAAGTGCTCATTAAATATCACTGATTGATTGCCACTGCTCTCCTGGGGAACCCTGCCCTGGAAGCTTTGGAAAAGCCAGGGGCCAAAGCTAAGGGGTTTAGGGCTGAGGGTCAAAACTAGACACTCCCGGGGGACCTACACTTAACAATAATGATGATGGTATCTGTCAATGTGCCGGGCACTATACTAAGCGCTGGGATGGCAGCATGGCTCCGTGGAAAGAGCCCGGGCTTGGGAGTCAGAGGTAATGGGTTCTAATTCCGTCTCCACCACTTGTCAGCTGTGTGACCTTGGGCAAGTCGCAAGTCACTTAACTTCTCTGAGCCTCACTTACCTCATCTGTAAAATGGGGATCAAGACTGTGAACCCACGTGGGACAACCTGATTACCTGTACCGCCCCTCCTGTGCTTAGAACAGTGCTTGGCACACATTAAGCACTTAACAAATGCCATCATTATTATTATGACTACAAGCAAATCCAGGCCTCTGTGGCCAAAACCATGTCACCAGGCTCGGGGGGGGGGGGGGGGGGGGCAAAGGGCATTTCCAAGCGGGGTCCTTGGACCACTCTTCTTTATACATCAATTAGACTGCAAGCTCATCAATGGGCAGGGATTGTCTCTGTTGCCAAATTGCATAGTCCAAGCGCTTAGTACAGTGCTCTGCACATAGTAAGTGCTCAATAAATACTGTTGAATGAATGAATGAATGATTATTTTGGCTTTTTCTAGTCCAACCTTCGCTTTCCTCCCTGTTCCCACTGCAGGTGTACGTTTGGGGACTGCCTCGCCCCTGGAGGGCAAGGCCCAGGCCTTTTCCTCTACCCCCACCCTTCCATTCAATGGTATTTATTGAGCGCTGACTATACAGAGCCCTGGACCCAGCGCTCGGAATGGGCAATGGGGCAAGAGGTAGGAGGCCAACCCTGCCCAACGATGGGCTCGCAGTCTACCAACCACCTGGTGGGGGCCCGTCAATGCTGGGCAAGAGCTGCAAACGCTTAGGTGCTCGTCAACGTTGGGCAAGCGCTGCAAACAGTTTGGTGCTTGTCAACATTGGGCACAAAATGCAATGGTTAACGCTGGGCAACAGCTGCAAACAGTTTGGTGCTCGTCAACGTTGGGCAAGGGCTGCAAACGGTTTGGTGCTCGACAGTGTTGGGCAAGAGCTGCAAATGGTTTGGTGCTCATCAACGTTGAGCAAGAGCTGCAAACGGTTTGGTGCTCGTCAACGCTGGGCACGAACTGCAATGGTTAACGCTGGGCAAGAGCTGCAAATGGTGGACAAGAGCTGCAAACGCTTTGGTGCTCATCAACGTTGGGCAAGAGCTGCAAGCGTTTAACACGAGCTGCAAACGGCTCGGTGCTTGTCAACGTTGGGCAAGAGCTGCAAATGGTTAACCCTGGGCAAGAGCTGCAAATGGTTTGGTGCTCGACAACGTTGGGCAAGAGCTGCAAATGGTTAACGCTGGGCAAGGGCTGCAAATGGCTTGGTGCTCAACAACGTTGGGCAAGAGCTGCAAATGGTTAACGCTGGACAAGGGCTGCAAACGGTTTGGTGCTCGTCAACGTTGGGCAAGAGCTGCAAACGGTTGGGTGCTCGTCAACGTTGGGCAAGAGCTGCATAATGGTTAACGCTGGGCAAGAGCTGCAAATGGTTTGGTGCTCAACAACACTGGGTAAGAGCTGCAAATGGTTAACACTGGGCAAGAGCTGCAAACGGTTTGGTACTCGTCAACGTTGGGCAAGAGCTGCAAACGGTTGGGTGCTCGACAACGTTGGGCAAGAGCTGCAAATGGTTAACGCTGGGCAAGGGCTGCAAACGGTTTGGTGCTCGACAACGTTGGGCAAGAGCTGCAAACGGTTTGGTGCTCGACAACGTTGGGCAAGAGCTGCAAATGGTTAACGCTAGGCAAGAGCTGCAAACGGTTTGGTGCTCGTCAACGTTGGGCAAGAGCTGCAAACGGTTTGGTGCTCGACAACGTTGGGCAAGAGCTGCAAATGGTTAACGCTAGGCAAGAGCTGCAAACGGTTTGGTGCTCGTCAACGTTGGGCAAGAGCTGCAAACGGTTTGGTGCTCGACAACGCTAGGCAAGAGCTGCAAACGGTTTGGTGCTCGTCAACGTTGGGCAAGAGCTGCAAACGCTTTGGTGCTCATCAACGTTGGGCAAGAGCTGCAAACGTTTCGGGGGCGGCACTCACCTTGACCCGGACCCGCACCACCTCGCGTTCCTCGTCCTCGGCGGGCGGCGGGGCGGCGGTGGCCATGGCCGCCGGGCGGGCGGGCGGGCGGGCGACCGTTGGCCGGGGCGCGAGCCCGCGGCACGCGACCCGCTGCCCACTGCGCACGCGCGCCCGACCTGGGCGCTGGGGAGGGGGGAGGGGCGCCCCCTTCGCCCCCTCGGCCGCCACCGGAAGCGCTCGCCCCTCTGACGCGCTCACATCCGGTGGCCAAAGCGGAAACGAGGCTGGGGGGTGGGGGGGGAGGGGAGCGCTGACCTCTGCTAACCGGCGCCCCCTTGCGGACGACTCGGGCTTTGCCGCCGGGAGGGACTTCATCATCATCATCATCATCATCATCATCATCATAATGTGGGTATTTGTTAAGCACCTACTATGTGCAGAGCACTGTTCTAAGCGCTGGGGGAGATCCAGAGCCATCAGGTTGTCCCACATGAGGCTCCCACTCTTCATCCCCGTTTTCCAGATGAGGTCACTGAGGCCCAGAGACCCGTCAAACGGCAGGGACTGTATCTGTTGCCGACTTGTTCATTCCAAGCGCTTAGTACAGTGCTCTGCACATAGTAAGCGCTCAATAAATACTATTGAATGAATGAAGTGACTTGCCCCCAGTCCCCCAGCTGACAAGGGGCAGAGCCGGGATTCGAACCCATGACCTCTGACTCCCAAGCCCAGGCTCTTTCCACTGAGCTTCGAGGGAGGCCCCGCTTTTTTTTCCCCCCCTTCTTTTCTCAGGAATCAGTGGCTCAGTGGCAAGAGCCCGGGTTTGGGAATCAGAGGTCATGGGTTCTAATCCCGGCTCCGCCACCTATCAGCTGGGTGACTTCCGGCAAGTCACTTCACTTCTCTGGGCCTCAGTTGCCTCATCTGTAAAATGGGGATGAAGGCTGTGAGCCTCCCGTGGGACAACCTGATTACCCTGTATGTACCCCAGCGCTTAGAACAGTGCTCTGCACATAGTAAGCACTTAACAAATACCAACATTATTATTATTCTCGGTGCCTCAGTGACCTCATCTGTCAAATGGGGATGAAGACTGCAAACCCCACGTGGGACCACCTGATGACCTTGTATAAAAATAATAATAATAATACTAATGTTGGTATTTAAGTGCTTACTATATGCAGAGCACTGTTCTAAGCGCTGGGGTAGACATAGGGGAATCAGGTTGTCCCACATGGGGCTCACAGTCTTAATCCCCATTTTACAGATGAGGTAACTGAGGCCCAGAGAAGTTAAGTGACTTGCCCACCGTCACACAGCTGACGAGTGGCAGAGCTGGGATTCGAACTCATGACCTCTGACTCCAAAGCCCGTGCTCTTTCCACTGAGCCACGCTGTATCTACCCTAGCGCTTAGAACAGTGCTCGGCACGTAGTAAGCGCTTAACGAATACCAACATCATCATCATCATTCATTTGATCATCTTTATTGAGCGCTTACGATGTGCAGAACACTGTCCTAAGTGCTTGGCAAGCACAGTTCGACAACAGAGACGAACGGGCTCACAGTCTAGAAGAGTCCCTACTAGTACTACTAATAATAATGGTATTTGTTAATAATAATAATGTGGGTATTAATGTGGCCAAGCACTGTTCTAAGCACTGGGGTAGATACAGGGTCATCAGATTGTCCCATGTGAGGCTCACAGTCTTCATCCCCATTTTACAGATGAGGTAACTGAGGCACCGAGAAGTCAAGTGACTTGCCCAAAGTCACAGAGCTGACAGGTGGCGGAGCGAGGATTAGAACCCACGTCCTGTGGCTCCCAAGCCCCTGCTGTTTCCACAGAGCCACGCTGCCTCTCTCGACTTTTTTGGTTCCTGTTCCTTCTGGATATCACAACCCAGACAACCAGATTCCCCTTCTCCCACATGCTATAGCCCCCACATCCCCCTATATAGACCCCCAATAACCCCCTAAATTTCATCAATGGTTGGTATTTATTGATCATTTGCTGCATGCCGGGCACTTTGTTAAGCATTTGGGAGAGTAGACCCAATCCCTGCCCACAAGGAACTAATTTCATAGTTTATTCTTCCTCCTCTCTGAAAATGATTTAATATCCGTCTCTCCCACTAGATCGTAAGATCCTCCATCTTGTCTGCTGAGCCTACTCTTCTCTCCCAAGTGGTCGGTACGGTGCTCTCTGTACTACAGGTGCTCGAATACCACAGATAGTCAGCAGAACTGCGGCTCATTCTTGTACCTGTTGGTAGGATGAACCTTCGGCATGAAGCACAGAGTCCTGTAGCTGGGAAACATTCTTGCCGAAGCGTGAACTGAGCTTCCCTTTTTCCCTCTGCTCCCTCTCTGCTCCCTCTCTGCTCCCCCTTCACCTCCCCTCCTCTAAGCCCCCTTTCCCTCTGCTCCTCTCCCTTCCCCTCCCCTCAGCACTGTGCTCATTTGAATATATTTTTATTACCCTCTTTATTTTGTTAATGAGGTGTCCATCCCCTTGATTCTATTTATCGTGATTACGTTGTCTTGTTTTTGTCCGTCCGTCTCCCCCGATTAGACCGTGAGCCCGTCATTGGGCAGGGATTGTCTCTATCTGTTGCCGAATTGTACATTCCAAGCGTTCTGCACATAGTAAGTGCTCAATAAATACTGATGAATGAATAAATGAAAAGAGAGCCTTTTTGTTGGGTGGGGAAGGGGGTGAAGTGACCAAAGAATCCCTGGGCTACTGCTCATCTGCCTCCCTCTCCCCGAAGCACGTGGTCAGGGCATGTACGTCCTGCATTAAATGACTGGTCCAAAATCTGAAAACATGGCATTAAATCCAATCCAATAAGTTGTCTATTTTGCTATGTCTGTTTTAATATATTTACTTTAGAAGAACAGCATAGCCTAGTAGAAAAAGCATGAGCCTGGGACGTAGAGGATCTAGGTTCTAATTCCTACTGTACCACTCGGCTGCTGAGCGACCTTGGCCAAATCACTTCTCTGTGCCTCAGTTCTCAGTTCTTCTTCTCCATAGCTTAGTGGAAAGAGCTCAGGCTTGGGAGCCAGAGGATGTGGGTTCTAATCCGGACTCTTCCACTTGTCTGCTGTGTGAGCTTGGGCAAGCCACTTCACTTCTCTGGGCTTCAGTGACCTCATCTGTATAATGGGGATTAAGACTGTGAGCCCCAAGTGGGACAACCTGCTTAACTTGTACCTACCCCAGGATTTAGACCGGTGCTTGGCACACAGTAAGCACTTAACAAATGCCATTATTTTTTTCCCCCTTTCTAGACTGTGAACCCATTGTTGGGTAGGACTTGTCTCTATTTGTTGTTGAATAGTGCTTTCCAAGGGCTTAGTATAGTGCTTTGCACATAGTAAGTGCTCGATAAATACAATCAAATACACATTAGTGGTTTTCCGCCCTATATCCCACACTCTCACTAACAATTTAGTACCATGACCTAGTGGAAAGAGCCCAGTCCTGGGAGTCAAGGGGTCCTAATCCCAGCCCTGCCACTTGCCTGCTGTGAGACCTCGGGCAATTTACTTAACTTCCCTAGACTTCAATTCCCTTATTTGTAAAATGGGGATTAAATACTGTCCTCCCCTCACCCCCCCACCCCTTTATATAAGGGACAGGGACTGTATCTGAAGCAGCATGACTTAGTGGATAGAGCATGGGCCTGGGAGTCAGAAGCGTCTTTGGCTTCAAAGCTCTCCATCACCTTGCCCCCTCCTACCTCACCTCCCTTCTCTCCTTCTACTTCTCGCCCCGTACACTCCGCTCACCTCCTCACGGTCCCTCGTTTGCATCTGTCCCACCGCTGTCCTGGAACGCCTTCCCTCCTCACCTCCACCAAACTAACTCTTCCCCTCTTCAAAGCCCTACTGAGAGCTCACCTCCTCCAGGAGGCCTTTCCAGACTGAGCCCTCCCTTTCCCTCTACTCCTCCTCCCCTCCCATCCCCCCTTCTCCCGCCCTCTGCTCTTCTCCCTTCCCCTCCCCACAGCACTGTGCATATTTGTGTATATTATTTATTACTCTATTTTATTAATGATGTGTATATATCTATGATTCTATTTATCTTGATGATATCTACGCCAGACTACTTATTTTGTGCTCTTTTGTTTTGTCTGTCTTCCCCGTTCAGACTGTGAGCCCGTCATTGGGCAGGGATTATCTCTATCTGTTGCCAAATTGTACATTCCAAGCTCTTAGTACAGTGCTCTGCACATAGTAAGCGCTCAATAAATACAACTGAATGAATGAATGAATAATCCCAGCTCCGCCATATATCTGCTGTGTGATTTGGGGCAGTTACCTCATCTATAGAATGGGGATTAATTCATTCATTCATTCAATAGTATTTATTGAGCGCTTACCATGTGCAGAGCACTCAACTAAGCACTTGGAATGTACAATTCAGCAACGATAGAGACAATCCCTGCCCACTGACGGGCTCACAGTCTAATTGGGGGAGACAGACGGACAAAAACATGACAATAGCAATAAATAGAATCAAGGGGATGTACACCTCATTAACAAAATAAATAGGGTAATAAAAATATATTCAAATGAGCACAGGGCTGAGGGGAGGGAGAGAGAGGGAGGAGCAGAGGGTGTGAGCCCCACGTGGGACAGGGACTGTGTCCAACATGATTAACTTGTATCTATCCCAGTGCTTAGAACAGTGCTCAGCACATAGTAAGCGCTTAACAATTACCATTATTATCATATATCGACCCCAGGGCTTGATACATACTAAGTGTTTAAATGCCATAAGACCTTGTTGTGAGCCTGCTTTCCTAAGGCTCTGAAGTCCAGGTTCCAGTAAGAAGCAGGTTATGCAGTGCCAGCTGGAACATTCCTCCCTACACTCCCACTGCCCAGGGACAAAGAAATGGGCTGAAAATTCAAGGCTGAGGAGTCTGGCCACCTCTTCCTCATGGATTATCTCACCTGGGACCGAGCCTGCCAGAATCACTACTGCCCAAGGATGACCAGAGTCCGGTGGAGGCTTCGTTTAATTGTTTTTATTTCCAATTTTAAAATGGCATAGATGCTGGAGACTATAAGAAGGCCATGGGTTGTAAAAAATAAATATACTTATACCACATCTGTATATTTATACCACACAGCTCAGAAATAGCGACCAGGGAGTAGATTACTGAGGAGCTGAATCTGATCAGTATTTTCTCCCCTCCCCACAACACACACACGCAGATACACACAGACACACACATAAACGCGTAGTGTCACCAGGACAGCATTCACTAGCTGAGGAGAGGGCACCCACAGGGCTGAAAAACAAAGGTCTCATTAATACTGCTGCCTACCCCTCCTCTCCCCTTGCAGGGCAGAGCTTCTAAATTAAAGGAATGTAGTGAGGCAGGGGGAATTGCTCCCATTTTCGGGTGTACAAGGCCACCATCCAATCACCCCCGTGGACACTTGGACGTGAGGTGGCTGAGGCTCCGTCACAAGTAGAGTTCGGGAAGAGTTGGGAAGGAGCGGTGCATCGGGGGGTAAGAGGCAATCCTCAGCCATAAAACAGAGGAGAGAAGGGATGTTGTGTAGAACTTGGCAATCAGTGGGAGGTTTCACATTTTTGGGGTGTGACCCCATCTGGTTGTTCCTTGCACAGAGAATCATCTGGAAAATGCTCAGTGAAATGCCGTTGACTGTACGCACATTGTGGGCAGGGAATGTGTCTTTTTATTTTTATAGTGTATTCTCCAAGTGCTTAGGTTCAGTGCCCTCTCACAGTAAGCGCTCAATAAATACGACTGACTGACCTAGACTAAGCACCCAAACAGCAACCTACACAGCACAATCCAAAAAGATGAAACGTGTGTGTGTGGGGGTGTGTATGTGAAAGAGAGACAGAGAAAGAAAAACATAATCTTGCTTCAGTTACCCATTAAAAATAGCCCCAGTTGAGCAATGGGACTTTTCAGAACTTGAAGTACCCGCTGATTCCCATTGCCAGTGTGAAGAATCCCCAGGAAGAACAAGAGCAAGCATCAGCCTCCACCCATCCACGCGGCCATTAATGTTGCTTGCCCTTGGGACGGGCAGGGGAGTCCAGGGCTCTTTGAGCCTGCGTGAGGTGGGTCCAGGAGTCAAGGAAGAGGACAGCGGGGATGACAATCCACACGGCATTCAGGAAGACGAAATAGAACCAGAAGTAGATCGGGTGGCCCATCTCACTATGCTGGAAACCTTCCCGGTACTCAGTGAAAAAGTAGAGCACGTCACCGTACATCTGACCTATTGGGGGTAATAATAATAATAATGTTGGTGTTTGTTAAGCACTTACTATGTACAGAGCACTGTTCTAAGCGCTGGGGTAGATACAGGGTAATCAGGTTGTCCCACGGGAGGCTCACAGTCTTAATCTCCATTTTACAGATGAGGTAACTGGGGCATACAGAAGTGACTTGCCCACAGTCACACAGCTGGCAAGAGGCAGAGCTGGGAATCAAACTCATGACCTCTGACTCCCAAGCCCGGGCTCTTTCCACTGAGCCACGCTGCTTCTCTACACAGAGGCACACTTTAGGGGAGACCTCCAGGCCTCCTCGACCTGGGTGGCACCCGGGAGTCCGAAACCAGGGCGGGCGCTGTTGGCGGGTGGGACCTCCTGCAGTCCGAGGCTGAACCCCCTTGGGTTTGGGTTGGCACCAGCCTCACCCAGAGCTCTCTTGGGGGAGCGAGCTCCCACCAGCAGCCATCCAAAAGGTCCAGGCGGACCCTAGTGGATGCCAAAGACTAAGAAGCAGATGAGTCCCCCCTAGAACCCCAAAGAAGTGCGGGATCACTACGGTGTGCCCGCTTTCTGACCCAGTTCTAGCCCAAATCAACTCTAAGTCCACAAAACGATGAGACAGTGGGGCATCCACCTGCCTTCAGAGACAGCTAGCTGAGAAGCAGCATGGCCTAGTGGAAAGAGCCTGGGCCTGAGAGTCAGAAGACCTGGATTCTAATCCTGGTTCTGCCACGGACCTGCTCTGAGACCCGGAACACGTCATTTAACCTCTCTCCAGTTCGCTCATCTGCAAAGTGGGATTCAATGTCCGATCTCCCTTCTACTTAGACTGCGAGCCCCGTATGGGACCTGATTATCTTGCATCTACCCCCAGCGCTTAGAATAGTGCTAGGCACATAGTAGGCGCTAAACAAATAGTCCAAGTATTAGGGTAGCAGAATTTCCCTGGGCCCCACCAGAACTCTTGTTGCCTCTAGCCCTACCCACATGCTCCATCTATCCTGCCCCAAATCCCCCCAGAGGCTCACCCAAGGAGATGACAAGCTGCAGCAGGTAACGCTGGGGGTGGCGGCGGAGGAAGGCCACCATGGCCCAGAGGCTGAGGGGTCCCCAGGTCAGCGCGGTCACCGTCTCCATGCACACCATGAAGTTGTCAGCTCTGTGCTCGGAAAGAGGCCCCCGATGAGGAACGGCCCAGGCCCCGTCCGGCCATCCCCGTCGCTTCCTCCGCGCTGCGACCTCGCTGCTCTCCTCAAACCTCCTCAGGCCATGGCAGCGAGAGAACCCTGACCCTCGGTCGCTGTTTCCTAGCCGCCCCACTCCCTCCCGAAATGGGATTTCTCGGGGGCTTCAGGGTCACAAAAGGCTCTGGCCACCACAGTGGAGAAAGCCTGTGAGAAGGTGCAGTGGACCCTCTGTATCCCCCAATCTAAGGGGACGGGGCCAACCCACCCCCACCCCCACCCTACATTCCCATGGCGAGTCCAGAAGAAGGCCAGGCGGGAAGCCCAAGATGGAGCTAGGAGCCTGGAATGTTGATGTCAGATCACTCACATGAGGTATCTGCTGTCGCCTTTGGAATATTCTTTCCCTGGAGGCAAAGGAAACAGGAAAAAGCCTTAACTTTGTGTTGTGAAAGAGGTGCTAACCGCCCCTACTCCACGACCAAGCACCCCAAAGGCCTGCTCCACTCCAAAATGGGGCCTAGAGGCTCCTGACAATAGCCCTAAAGGAGTGAAAAATTAAGGAAATCACAGAAATAAATCACGTTCTTCCACATGCCACAGCGTTAATGATTACTCTGCAACTGACACTTGTCCATCATGTCCATTCCCACCCCCCAGGGAAGTCAACGTCTTCATCTTCCAAAGGTCCCAGCAGGGGTTGGGCCTCTCACTCGCTCCTCTGATGCCAACCTACTCACTGTACCTCCATCTCGTCTATCTAGCCACCGACCTCTCTCTCACGTTCTGCCTATGGCCGGGAACGCCCTCCAACTGCGTACCCAACTGACCACCTCCTCCAAGAGGCCTTCCCCAACTAAGACCTCATTTCCTCTTCTCCCACTCCCTTCTGCATCACCCTTCCACGTGGATTTGCTCCCTTTACTCACCCCTCTCTCAGCCCACAGCACTTACGTATATATCCATAATTTATATCCATATTTTTAATGGTATTTTTTAAGCACTTCCCATGTGCCAGACACCTTAAGCGCTGGGGTAGATACGAGCCAATCAGAATGGACACAGTCCAGGTCCCTCATAGGGCTCGCAGTCTTAATCCTCATTTTACAGATGAGGTAACTGAGGCGTAGAGAAGTGAAGTGACTTGGCCAAGCTCACACAGCAGACAAGTGGCGGAGCCAGGAGTAGAACCCAGGTCCAAACCCATGCTATATCCACTAGGCCATATTGCTTCTTTAGACTATAGCTCACTGTGGGCAGGGAAACGTGTCTTCCAACTACTATACTGTACACTCCCCAGCGCTTAGTACACAGCTCTAGACAGTAAATTCATTGTGGACAGGGACTGTATCTGTTTACTGTTAAATTGTACTCTCCCAAGCACTTAGTATAAGGCTTTGCAAGGTTCCACATTTGAACCACGAACCCCCCAGATCTGGATGAACGACCCTAAGATCTTCAGCTACAGTTACCAGGCTGGCTCTCCAACAGATCTCCCCGTCACCTCCTCGGGAGGCGGTCAGGGCGGCCCAAGGAGAGAGGTGACTCACAGAGCTGAGATAAGAAGGAGCGGTCTCCAGGGATGTCCCGATAGTACAGAGAAAACCAGCCTTCGATCACCCCGTGGATGAAGCTGCAAAAGGCGAACCAGCCGATAACCAGGCGGCGCCAGAATCCGATGGGTGCCACGGCCACCCCCCGCCAGCCAGCCAGTAGCCAGGTTGCTCCCCACAAGGCCCCAGAGAAGAAAAAGAGGTAGGCGAGGATCTGCCACATGGCCTTGTCGTTGGGCTGGTAGTGTTCAAGCAGCAGGTCCCGAGGCCAATAGGGGTGAGGAACGGGTCGGGAGGTCACATCCGCGTCCATGGCCGGCTGAGGACGAGCTTCAACGGGGTGCGGGCGGTCGGCTCGGGCCAACGTCCTGGGTTAGAAACCGAAGAGGACAATGTGTCGATGGGTTTGGAGACCTGAAGGTTGTGGGGGTATTTTAGAGGTTTTTGGATGGTATCTGTTAAGCGTTCACTAGGTTTCAAGGCCTCTTCTGAGCGCTGAAGTAGATCCAAGCCGATCAGGTTGGACACGGTTCCTGTCCCACATGGGGCTCACAGTCGAAGTAGGAGGGAGAAGAGGTATTGAATCCCCACTTTGAAGATGAGGAAACTGAGGCACAGAGAGGTTCAGTGTCTTGCCCAAGGTCATACAGCAGGCAAGCGGAGGAGCCGGGATTAGAATCCAAGTCCTTTGGCTCCCTGGCACTCTGTGTCCGTGTCTTTGCCCCAAACATCAGCTCACTCATATAACCTCTACCTTTAGAGTTTGATCGCCACGATGGGCACTTGGTCTTTCTTGGTTATTATTCCTGGCTCCGCCACTTGTCTGCTGTGTGACCTTGGGCAATGTTGGTATTTGTTAAGCGCTTACTATGTGCCGAGCACTGTTCTAAGCGCTGGGGTAGACATAGGGGAATCAGGTTGTCCCACGTGGGGCTCACAGTCTTAATCCCCATTTTACAGATGAGGGAACTGAGGCACAGAGAAGTTAAGTGACTTGCCCACAGTCACACAGCCGACAAGTGGCAGAGCTGGGATTCGAACTCATGAGCCCTGACTCCAAAGCCCATGCTCTTTCCACTGAGCCACGCTGCTTCTCTAACTTCACTTCTCTGTGCTTCAGGTACCTCATCCGAAAATGGGGATTAAGACTGAGCCCCTTGCGGGAAAGGGACCGTGTCCAACCTGACAACTTCGTATCTAACCCGGCGCTCAGTACAGTGCCTGGCCCAAAGTAGGCACTTAAATACCATAACAACAACAACAACAAAAAATTCACCAGATCCTAACAGATTTTATCTACAGAGGGGCTCATCAGAACACCTGAGCCAAAAGTATTCTGCACTCTTCCCTTAATCACATAAAAAGGGGACAAGACAAGCCAGGGCCCAGCCCTACTTCAAGATTACACAGAAGAGAGTGTCAAGGAATGAAGACTTTTACCCCAGGGACCAGGGCCTGTCAGTGCCTTGGATGGAGAACAAAGTAATTGAGCTACGGGCAACCTTTGGGTGGGAAGAGTTGCCAGGCCATTTACCACGGCTACACGTAGCCTTCGAAGGCTTCCCCTTTCAGAGGGCTCGTGCCCCGCGTGCAGCCGATGAGACCTCCTCAGGACAGCAGGCCAGAACGGCAAATGGAAATTACATTGCTCTTCCGTGGATCAAATCCGTACCTGTCGTGAGAACTCACTGAGGTGTCCCTCGCCAATGCTGTCCCTGGGGAAAAGAAAAAAATTAAATCCACCTGAAAATTATTTCTTTTACATTTTAAAACTCCGGGATGGGTTAAAGAAAGTAGTGCGAAAGGGTCACTGGCCTAGGAGTAAGGTCTACCTGGGGCACTTTTGTGCCCACCTTACAACTTGAGCACTCACTGGCCTCCCGATCCACTTTCTTTCTTCCTCCTTTCGGTAAATTGATACTTATATTAAGCAATTGTGATATTTATTAAGCACTTACCATGTGCAAGCACTGTAATAAGAAGACACAAGATAATCAGGTCAGATACAGTTCCTGTCCCACACGAGGCACGCAGTCTTCAGGGAGGTATTGCCTCCTTTTACAGGTGAGGAAACTGAGGCAGAGAGAAGTTAAGTGACTCACTCAAAGTCACCCAGCAGGCAAGTGGCAGAGCCGGGATTAGAACCCAGGTCTCCCATGCCCAGGCCTGCGTTCCCTTAGGCCCTACTGCTGCTTCCTCGCTAGACTGCAAACTCCTTGAGGGTAGCCATTGTGTATACTAATAATAATTTTTATGGTACTTGTTAAGCCCTTACTATGTGCAAAGCACTGTTCTAAGTGCCAGGGTAGATACAACGTCATCAGGTTGCCCCCCATGGGGCTCACAGTCTTAATCCCTACTTTTACAGATGAGGTCACTGAGGCACAGAGAAATTAAGTGCCTCACCCAAAGTCACATAGCCGGGATTAGAACCCAAGACCTCCGACTCCCAAGCCCGGGCTCTTTCCACTAAGCCAGGCTGCTTCTCTTACTAACGCTTTGGTAATTAATTATGGTATTTGTTAAGCGCTTAGTATGTGCCGGAGCTTAGAACAGTGCTTGGTACATAGTAAGCACTTAACAAATACCATAATAATAATAAAGCACTGTTCTAAGCACTGAGGTAGATACAAGATAATCAGGTTGGACACGGTTCCTGCCCCACATGGGGCTCACACTCTCAATCCCCGTTTTGCAGGCGAGGTAACCGAGGTACAGAAAAGTGAAGTGACCTGGCCAAGGTCACACAGCACACAAGTGGCGGAGGCGGGATTAGAACCCACGACCTTCTGACTCCCAGGCCTGTGCTCTAGCCACTGGGCCACGCTGCTTCTTTGGTACTCTCCCAAGCCCTAAGTAAAGTGCTCCGCACACAGCTGGAACTCCAATACTATTGGCTATTTCTATCTGCTGCGTAATCTTGCCAAAGTCCTTTGATTTCCTCATTTTAAAGAGGGAGGAGAATCATTCTTCCCCTCTCCCTGCCTTATGGGTGGTCGTGAGGGTGCCAAACTCACTGTTCAATGCTTCTACGTCCAGTACACAGCCCACGGAGGAGGGAAGAGAAGGGAAGGGAAAGACAGAAGGATCCATCAATCAGTTATATTTATTGAGCGTTTACGTGGGCGGAGCACTGAACTACTAAGCGCTTGGCAGAGGAAAATATAACAGAGTCGGTAGACGTGTTCCCTGCCCACTATGAGCTTACAGTCTAGAGGACGTTCCTGTTAACACAGTCCAAAAAATTCAAATTTGATTTTTGTCACCAAATCCTATTAGTTCTGCCTTCTCAACGTTTCTACAATCCATCCCTTCCTCTTCACCCAAACCGTGCCCCGCTAGTCCATGCACTTACTTCCCACCTTGTTTACTGCATCGACCTCCTCGCCGATGACCTCCCTGCCTCCTGTCTCTCCCTTCTCCAGTCCATACCTCACTCTGCCGCACAGCCCATTTTTTCTGAAAAACGGCAGTCTCCCCATCCTGAAAAACCTCCAAAGGCTGCCCATCCGTCCTCGCATCAGGAGCAGTGTGGCTCAGCGGAAAGAGCCCGGGCTTGGGAGTCGGAGGTCATGGGTTCGAATCCCGGCTCTGTCAGCTGCGTGACTTTGGGCAAGTCACTTCACTTCTCGGTGCCTCAGTGACCCCCATCTGCCAAATGGGGATGAAGACTGTGAGCCCCACGTGGCACAACCTGATATCTACCCCAGCGCTTAGAACAGTGCTCAGCACATAGTAAGCGCTTAATGAATACCAGCATTATTATTATTAACCATCAGTTTTAAGGCACTCAATTAGCTCTCCTCATCCTACCTCACCTCGCTGATCTCATACCACAACCCAACCCACAGATTTCATCCCCTAACACCAACTTTCCCTCTCGGTCGCAATCTCGACTGCCTCACCACCGACACCGCGCCCGTGGTCTTCCCTCTGGCTTGGAATCCCCTCTCCCTTCGTAGCCAATAGACCGCATCTCTCCCTGAATTCCAGATCCTACTCAAACCACATCTCCTCCCTAACAAAGTCCTCATGTCCCTGTCTAAGCCCCCCCTTCTAAGTCCCCCTCTGCACTCAGGGCTCTTCCCCATGACAGTCACTTCTCCTCCTACCCCTCGGCACTTACGTCCTTATCCCTCTACGATTTATTTTAATGTCTGCCTCCCCCTCTAATCTGTAAGCTTAGGGATCGTCTATACTACTCTGTTATATTTTACTCTCTCGGGAGTTTCGTACAGTGCTCCCTGCACACAGTTGGTACTCAATAAATACCATTTATTGCTTGATGGATACTGAATTACTGCTCAGCTGAAATCTCTCTCTCTCTCTCATACACACAGAGTTGCCCATCCGTCCTCGCATCAACCAGAAATTCTTAACCATCAGCTTTAAGGCACTCGCTCAGCTCTCCTCTTCCTACCTCCTACAGTTAGTATTCAATAAATACCATTTATTAGAGAAGCAGCGAGGCTCAGTGGAAAGAACCGGGGCTCGGGAGTCAGAGATCAAGTGTTCGAATCCCGGCTCTGCCACTCGTCAGCTGTGTGACTGTGGGCAAGTCACTTAACTTCTCTATGCCTCAGTTACCTCGTCTGTAAAATGGGGATTAACTGTGAGCCTCACGTGGGACACCCTGATTACCCTGTATCTACGCCAGCGCTTAGAACAGTGCTCTGCACACAGTAAGCGCTTAACAAATACTAACATTATTATTATTATTGCTTGATAGATACTGAATTATTGCTCAATGAAATCTCTCTTCCTCACACACACCCACACACAGGAAAGGTCCCAATCCTGCTCCCTGGTGCCAAGCCCACCCCCATGCCCTTGGGCCAGGGAGGCTCCTGGGGCACACATAACTAATCATTCCCTGTCAAATCAATCCCACTCGTTTTCCAAAGGACAAAGCCACCCCCCCAGGCCACAGGGCCAAATTTCTGTAAAGCTGAAATTTGTGTGGCTGGTGGGAAATTAAAGTGACACTCTCCATGAGTCCGGATCCAAAATCCACTACTCACCTTCTCTGGGTCTCTCCTATCGTCAAGATTTCCCAGGGATCCCAAAGCCACAGTGTCTCTCTCTCTCTCTCTCCCCACTCCTCTCGAATAACAGCCACCAGGGCATTAATGATAATAATAATACTGATGCCATTTGTTAAGCGTGGCTCAGTGGAAAAGAGCACGGGCTTTGGAGGCAGAGGTCATGGGTTCGAACCCCGGCTCTGCCACTTGTCAGCTGTGTGACTTTGGGCAAGTCACTTCACTTCTCGGTGCCTCAGTTACCTCATCTGTAAAATGGGGATTAAGACTGTGAGCCCCACGTGGGACAACCTGATTCCCCTGTGTCTACCCCAGCGCTTAGTACAGTGCTCGGCACATAGTAAGCGCTTAACAAATACCAAAATTATTATTATTATTAAGCACTGACTATGTGCAAAGCACTGTTCTAAGCGCTGGGGAGGGAATACAAGGTGATCAGGTTGTCCCACGTGGGGTTCCCAGTCTTCATCCCCATTTTCCAGATGAGGTCACTGAGGCCCCCGAGAAGTCAAGGCACTTGCCCAAAGTCACCCAGCTTTGAATGAATGAATGAATGAATGAATGAAAGTGGCAGAGCCGGGATCAGAACCCACCACCTCAGACTCCCAAGCCCGGGCCTCTTTCCACCACTTCTCTACGTAGGACAACCTGATGACCTTGTATTTCCCCAGCGCTTAGAACAGTGCTCGGCACATAGTAAGCGCTTAACAAATGCCATCGTCATTATTATCGTTACTACTTTATACTGTACTAAACGCTTTGGGGGAGCACACTACAGAGAACAACAGTGAGAAGCAGCGTGACTCAGTGGAAAGAGCCCGGACTTGGGAGTCAGAGGTCATGGGTTCGAATCCCGGCTCTGCCACTTTCATTCATTCATTCAATAGTATTTATTGAGCGCTTACTATGTGCAGAGCACTGTACTAAGCGCTTGGAATGAACAAGTCGGCAACAGATAGAGACAGTCCCTGCCGTTTGACATCTCATCTGTAAAATGGGGATTCAAACTGTGAGCCCCACGTGGGACAACCTGATGACCCTGTCTCTCCCCCAGCGCTTAGAACAGTGCTCTGCACTTAGTAAGCGCTTAACAAATACCAACATTATTATCACAACAGAGAACAGAGCAGCAGCGGGGCTCAGTGGCAAGAGCCCGGGCTTGGGAGTCAGAGGTCATGGGTTCGAATCCAGGCTCAGCCGCTTGTCAGCTGGGTGACTTCGAGCCAGTCACTTCCCTGGGCCTCAGTGACCTCATCTGGAAAATGGGGGTGAAGACGGGGAGCCCCACGGGGGACCACCTGATCACCTTGTATCCTTCCCAGCGCTTAGGACAGTGCTTGGCACATAGTAAGCGCTTAACAAATACCATCATGATGATTATTATCATTATTATTATTATTAACAGCGTCCGGGGAAAGGAAGGGGAAAAAACCAGAATCTGCTCTCACCTCCACCAGGCGCCCGCCGACGACGGTGGAAAGCGGCTCAGCCCCGGCCAGGCCGCCCCGCCACGTCCGTCATCCTCCCTCCAGCCAATAGGAGCCCGAGAAGCGGCCCCCGCCCTCCTCTTTCCAGCCAATAGGAGCCCTAGGGGCGGCCATGACCACGCCCCTTTCCCCGCCTCCAATGGGGGCCCGCCCGCCGAGCCGGACTAAGCCCCGCCCACCGCCGTCGCCAGATACTTGATCCCTCGGTGGCTATTGGACCGTCCGGACGAAGCCCCGCCCTCCCGGTTAGGAACTGCAACCCGATTGGCTGATCTCGTATGGGCCCAGGAAAGCGAGGCTTCTCATTGGCTGCCTCCCGACGGCCTTCATCTTGGCAGCCAATTCGTTCGTCCATTCAATCGTAGGATTGAGTGCATCCTAAGTGCAGAGCACCCCGTCCCTCTGCTCCTCCCCCTCCCTTCAGCACTGTGCTCATTTGTATATATTTTTATTACCCTATTTATTTTGTTAATGAGGTGTCCATCCCCTTGATCATGGGTTCGAATCCCAGCTCTGCCACTTGTCAGCTGTGTGACCGTGGGCAAGTCACTTCACTTCTCTGTGCCTCAGTTCCCTCATCTGTAAAAGGGGGATTAACTGTGAGCCTCAAGTGGGACAACCTGATTACCCTGTATCTACCCCAGCGCTTAGAACAGTGGTCTGCACGTAGTAAGCGCTTAACAAATACCAACATCATTATTATTATTATTTATGGTGATTATGTTGTCTTGGTTTTGTCCCTCTGTCTCCCCCAGTTAGACCGTGAGCCCGTCATTTGGCAGGGATGGTCTCTACCTGTGGCCGAATTGTCCATTCCAAGCGCTTAGTCCAGTGCTCTGCGCGTAGTAAGCGCTCAATAAATACTAGTGAATGAATGAATGAGTGAATGGAATGGACAATTCGGCCACAGATAGAGACCATCCCTGCCCAGTAACGGGCTCACAGTCCAAACAGGGAAGACAGCAGAGCAAAACAGAACAAAACAAGACAACATCACCAAGATAAATAGAATCAAGGAGATGTACACCTCATTAACAATAAGCAGCGTGGCTCAGTGGAAAGACCCTGGGCTTGGGAGTCGGAGGTCATGGGTTCGAATCCCGGCTCTGCCACTTGTCAACTGTGTGACTGGGGGCCAGTCACTTCACTTCTCTAGGCCTCAGTTCCCTCCTCTGGAAAATGGGGATTAAGACTGTGAGCCTCACGTGGGACAATCTGATGACCCTGTATCTAACCCAACGCTTAGAACAGCGCTCCGCACATAGTAAGGGCTTAGCAAATGCCAACATTATTATTATTATTATTATAAATAGGGTAATAAATAATATATATAAATGAGCACCTTGCTGGGGGGAAGGGGAGGAGCGCAGAGGGAAAGGGAGGCTCAGTCTGGGAAGGCCTCTTGAAGGAGGTGAGCTCTCAGTAGCCAGTCAGCGGGGGCCGAGGGCTCTCCTAGTTCCAGCAGTCGATGAGCAGAACTCCCGGCCGGCCCGGACAACGGTGGCCCCCTGCCCAGACCTCGGGGCAGCCGCCAGCCCGGGGATTCTCCAGCCCCTGGTGAGGTGGCGGGGAAGGGAGCCAGGTGTTCCAGGCCAGTCGGGCACTCCAGCTCCACCTGGCACGAGGCCCAGTGGGTGCTCGAGTATCGCTCCAGCGATTTTTTTAGGCCGAAGTCCCCGAACTACTTCCCCATAGGCCATGCTTGACCTGAACCTAGACCGTGAGCCCGTTGTTGGGTAGGGTTGTCTCTATTTGTTGCTGAATTGTACTCTCCAAGCATTTAGTACAGTGTGCCGCATGCAGCGAGCACTCAATAAATACGATTGAATGAATGAATGAACAGACAGTAGGAAGAATTTCTTCATTTCCAAACACGCCAGAGTGCTTGCGGCCTGGAGCCCTCAGACTTCCATTCTACCAAGGGAGCATTAGTAATAATAATAATAATAGTAGAAATTGTGGAATTTGTTAAGCATTTACAATGTGACAAGCAATGTTGGTATTTGTTAAGCGCTTACTATGTGCCGAGCACTGTTCTAAGCGCTGGGGTAGACACAGGGGAATCAGGATGTCCCACGTGGGGCTCACAGTCTTAATTCCCATTTTACAGATGAGGTAACTGAGGCACAGAGAAGTTAAGTGACTTGCCCACAGTCACACAGCTGGCAAGTGGCAGAGCTGGGATTTGAACTCATGACCTCTGCCTCCAAAGCCCGTGCTCTTTCCACTGAGCCACGCTGCTTCTCTAATAATGTTGATATTTCTTAAGTGCTTATTATGTCCGAGCACTGTTCTAAGCACTGGGGGAGATACAGGGTCATCAGGTTGGCCCATGTGAGGCTCCCAGTCTTCATCCCCATTTTACAGATGAGGGAACTGAGGTCCAGAGAAATTAAGTGACTTGCCCACAGTCACACAGCTGACAAGTGGCAGAGCTGGGTTCGAACCTGTGACCTCTGACTCCCCAGCCCAGGCTCGTTCCACTGTGCCACACTGTTTCTCTATAACTGTGGTAGATACCAGATACCTAGTAAGTACTTTCTAAATACCATTGATTGATAATCCGATCAGACATACTCCCTGGCCCACTTGGGCTCACAGCTAAATAGGAGGGAGATCAGATATTTAATCCCCATTTTACAGATGAGGGAACTGAGGCACAGAGAAGTTAAATGATTTGCCCAAGGTCACCCAGCAGGCAAGTGGCAGAGTCAGGATTAGACTTCAGGTTCCCTGACTCCCAAGGCCAAGTTCTTTTCACTAGGCTATTCTCATGGGAAACACGGTTTCACTGAACACTTAATGGAAGACATTGGTGGCCTGGGTCACTCAATCAAATGTATTTATTTATTGTACTAGGCACTTGGGAAAGTACAATATAACAGAATTGGTTTAATACCCTATATATTTTATTAATGAGGTGTACATCTCCTTGATTCTATTTATCGTGATTAAATTGTCTTGTTTTGTCCGTCTCCCCTGATTAGACTGTAAGCCCGTAAATGGGCAAGGATTGTCTCTATCTGTTGACAATTTGTACATTCCAAGCGCTTAGTACAGTGCTCTGCACATAGTAATCGCTCAATAAATACTATTGAATAAATGAATGAATGAACGAATGGTAGGCACATTCCCTGCCCACAACGAGCTTGCAGTCTAGAAGTTAAGTGACTTGTCCAAGGTCCCAGAGCAAGCAATTGGCGGAGCAGGGATTAATAATGTTGGTATTTGTTAAGCGCTATGTGCCGAGCACTTGTTCTAAGCGCTGGGGTAGACACAGGGGAATCAGGTTGTCCCACGTGGGGCTTAATCCCCATTTTACAGATGAGGTCACCGAGGCACAGAGAAGTTAAGTGACTTGCCCAAAGTCACACAGCTGACAAGTGGCCTAGCCGGGATTCGAACCCATGACCTCTGACTCCAAAGCCCGTGCTCTTTCCACTGAGCCACGCTGCTTCTCTAGAACCCAGATCCTCTGACTCCCAGGCCAGTGCCCTTTCTACTAGGCCATGTTGCTGTTGATCTGGATATTGATCTGGATATTCCAGTCACCATTGGAAGTTGCTGACAAGAGTCTCTAGGAGTAGGAGAGCAGGGGAGAAAGGCTGCGACAAGAGAGATTAAAGAGTGGAGGATGAGTTTCCTGTCCCCTTTCCCGCCTCTCCCTTCTTCCCTTTCTCCCTCTTTGAGCCTCTTCTTCCACTCTCTGCTCCTTCTCTGGCTCCTTGCCCATTCTGCCCAAGGTGACCAAAAATTGGGTCACCTTATCTCAAGCCATCCGTTGCATTAATAATTATCACCTGACCTCATCACCCCAAACCAGGACTGCTTCTTAGTATAATTGCCCCATCTTTTGGAAAAATAGCAGATTGAAGAAATCTTACACAAACAGATGCAAACTTTAACATCCAGGATTAACAGAAGAGAGTGATGGCAGGGCCAGAAGTATTGAGGGGAGTCATAGGGATAAACTAGGAATTCTCCTTTCCCTACCCAAACTGGAAAGTTGGGTTATTTTCAAAATTGTCTTAAACTAGTGACAGAATAGACTGTGAGCCCTATGTGGGACAGGGAGTATTTCTGAAAAGATGACCAATCAATGGTATTTAAGCACTTACTGTGGATCAGATATCTACCACAGTGCTTGTCACATAGTAAATGCATAACAAATACCACAAGAATTATTATTATTATTATTAATGCTTACTATGCACAGAGCACTGTACTACACACTTGGGAGAGTACAGTGTAAGAATAAACAGACACATTCCCTGCCCACAAGGAGTTTACTAGTCTTATTCCCAAAACCCAGGCCACAAAACTATCATCACTGTCCTCATCAACCGTTTGCATTCATTGTCTACTGTTAGTGTGAAGAGCACTGATAGGTATTTGGAAGTGTATCGGTAGAGTAAAAGGCCTGGCCTCTCCCTCAAGGGGCTTGCCATTTAACAGGAGAGACAGTCACAAAACATATACATCCAGGGGGAACAGGAAGGAAAGCAAAGCTTGAACTAGAAACAGCAAAAATAATAGGTGTATAAAGAAGAGGAATAAAGAAATCAGCATACAAATAAATGTTAAATGGGATAAATTGGGGGATGCTTCCTGGACGAGGTGGCTTTTCTGGAGGATTTTCAAGGTGGGGAAGGACATGCTTAGCAAATTTGGAAAAAAAATTGATAATTGTAATAATAAAAATAATAATGCTGGGATTTGTTAAGCGCTTACTATGTGCCGAGCACTGTTCTAAGCACTGGGGTAGATACGAGGTCATCAGGTTGTGGGCTCACAACCCAGGTGGGGCTCACAATCTTCATCCCCTTTTGACAGATGAGGTCACTGAGGCACCGAGAAGTGAAATGACTTGCCCAAAGTCACACAGCTGACAGGTGGCAGAGCCGGGATTAGAGCCCAAGACCTCTGACTCCCAAGCCTGGGCTCTTTCCACTGAGCCACGCTGCTTCTTTATTTGTATAGTGTCTGCTAAGTACTTGGTATATGCCAAGCACTATATTAGGCCAGGGTAGATAAATGATAATCCACGATGGCCAAGTGGGTAAAGCATGGGCCTGCTTCCCGAAAGAGCCCGGGTTTAGGAGTCGGAGGTCACGGTTTCTAATCCCGCCTCTGCCACCTGTCAGCTGGGTGACTTTGGGCGAGTCACATTCATTCATTCATTCAATAGTATTTATTGAGCGCTTACTATGTGCAGTGCACTGTACTAAGCGCTTGGAATGTACAATTCGGCTTCTCTGTGCCTCATTTCCCTCCTCTGGAAAATGGGGATGAAGACTGTGAGGCCCACGTGGGACAACCTGATGACTCTGTATCTCCCCCAGCGCTTAGAACAGTGCTTGGCACAGAGTAAGCGCCTAACAAATACCAACATTATGATTATGATTAATGCAGTGTTCAGCACAGAGTAAGCGCCCAGTAAATACGGCCGAATGACTGCTTCTGTCCCTCCGATCTCCTCGCCTCCCTCCCGTCTCTCCCCCTGTATCCCTGGAGCTGTCCTGGAATCCAACTGGTTCCTGGCCTTCCATTGGCGGGTCCGTCTTCCCGCCTTCCCTTTCCCCTGATTTGTCCCGATTTCTCCTGCGCTTTCCCTCATTGGCCGGACCAGCTTTAAAGGAGAAACACAACGGTGTGGCAGCTGGGTGGCTGGAGAAGGAGGAGACGGGGGACCGGAGCGTGGGGGCAGCTAGGCAGAGGAAGGGCCCCGAGGCCCAGAGGCGGCCCCTTCCACCCTGCGCAGCACGATCTTTCCTGCCAGGTAATCGACCGGGCCTCCAAATGCCACCCCCCGGGGGCCCGAACCCTGCAACAAAAAAGAGGGATTGACAGAATGGGGGGCGGAGGAGAACCCAGACTCTTATTCCCCTATATTCCCCGCCCCAGGCTCTTCTGTCTGGATTCCCAGGCTGAGGGGAGACTGGGACGTGGGAAAGGCAACCAGACAAGGGTGTCCTCCTGCTCTCTTTTGTCACATTTCTTTCCTCGTGGGTTCCTGGACAGGTAATAGGGAAGAGCCCTGCTGCCTCTTGACCTCGCCCCCCCAACCCCCCAGTCCTTAAACCCTGCAGCAAACTCCCTCCTGCTCAGCACCCTCGTGTTCTTGAGGTTTGCAATTGAGCTGTGAAGGATCCCCCCCACCCGTCACACGTGCCCCCAGAGGTGCGCAAACACACACACACACACCTTGAGAAACCACCTGGGTAGACATTGGTTCATTCAATAGTATTTATTGAACGCTTACTATGTGCAGAGCACAGCACTAAGCACTTGGAATGTACAATTCGGCAACAGATAGAGACGATCCCTGCCCAATGACAGTCTAATCGACTGTAGAGCTCGCTCTCTTGCTCTCTCGCTCTCTCACAGTCACTTGCCTTCTGTCCCTGCCCTCTCCATAACTGTCACAGTGGACTCTCCCAAGCACTCAGTACAGTGCTCTGCACAGAGTAAGCGCTCAACGACTAGGATTGATTCTCCTGACCTCTTCTCCTCAGCCCTCGCTGCCTAGGGTGGTAGCCCCTCTAGCTCTACAGGATCAGGGTCACCGAGGGGTCTGGAATGATGGGGTCACGGGTGTCCCAGAGAGAGAGCGTACAGACAAGGAAGGGAGGCGGGTTCGAATGGGCCGCGTTGGGTGGAACAGGCAGCGCCTCCCTCCTTCCCCGCCCAGGTCCGGGCCAGGAGAGCAGCTATGGCCGCCTTCAGCCGAAGGGACTTCTACCGGCAGCTGCTGCGGGGATGCGTGGTCCCCACGGCCCAGCAGGGCCTGGACCAGATCTGGCTGCTGCTGGTCATCTGCCTGGCCTGCCGCTTCCTCTGGAGGCTGGGTGAGTGGCGGGGCGGGGGGAAGAGGCAATAGGGGTGGGGTGGGAGCGGGGCTCCCTGGCCTGGGGCCCTGGGAGCACCCAGATCCCACCCACCTTCCCCAACTCAGTATCTTCCCCTTCCACCCCCTCCTCCCACGCCCCACAGGGTTGCCCTCCTACCTGAAGCACCTGAGCACTGTGGCGGGTGGATTCTACAGCCTCTACCACTTCTTCCAGCTGCAGATGGTGTGGGTGGTGCTGCTCAGCCTCCTCTGCTACCTGGTGCTCTTCCTCTGCCGCCACTCCGCCCACCGGGGGGTCTTTCTCTCCATCACCATCCTCATCTACCTGCTCATGGGGTACGCCTGCACCTCCACAAGCCGTCCTCGTCAGGGCGAGCGGGCCGGAGGACGGCGGGTGGCGCGGCACGGCTCCGGGGGGCGCCCGGAGCCCGGGACTCAAGGATGTCTTTCTTCCTTTTCGCTCTGCAGGGAGATGCACATGGTGGACACGGTGACGTGGCACAAGATGAGAGGTGGGCACCCCAGGGGAGGGGGTAGCAGGGAGAGGAGCCGCTTGTCCGGCTCTTTCCCCCAGACGTGCGGACCTCTGCCGGTGGTGAGGCTGACCCGGGGACCCTCTGCCTCTCCCCGCAGGGGCCCAGATGATTGTGGCGATGAAGGCCGTGTCCCTGGGCTTCGACCTGGACCGGGGGGAGGTGACAGCCATCCCCTCCCCCGTCGAGTTCATGGGCTACCTCTACTTCGTGGGGACTATCATCTTCGGGCCCTGGATCCGCTTCCACAGCTACCTGCAGGCCGTGGAGAGCAGGGAGCTGGTGAGGAGTGGGGGCCGAAGCTGGGGAGGGGGAGGGCGGCCAGGGCCTGCCACCTCCCGGGACGCCCTCCCAGGTCCTTGCCCCGGAATCCCTGGGGCGTCGGGCTGATGGGCCGGCCCCTCCCTCTCCACAGAGCCGGCCTTGGGTCCAGAAGGTAGCGTTCAGCCTGGTAGCTTGTCTGCTCTGTCTCGTCGTTTCCACCTGCGTCGCTCCCTACCTCTTCCCCTACTTCATCCCCATCTACGGAGACCTGTTACTCCGCAAGTGAGTGTACAGGGACTGCCGGAGAGCCAGGGGCAGACCTGTTGTGGGAGTTGGGGAGGGTCTCCCGCCTTGGACGGTTTTCTCCTCGGGGCAAGGATCTCTTCCCATTCCTGCTCCTAGTGATGTGGGAAGCTGCTCTGGGGGCTGAGGAGCTGCGGGCCTGGCTCCCCTGAGTTCTGCTTTGGGGACTGTAGGCCTGGCTCCACCGGGGAGCTGTTGGGGGGTTGGGGAGCCGTAGGCCCCACTGCCCTGGGAAGCACAGACGTTCTTAAATGGCAGCCCCGGAGACAGAGGCTCACTGTGGCAGGGGTTAGTGATGATATTTGCGTGAACCAAAATAAGGGTGCCCAAGGTGATACCTGGCCCCATATTGGCTGTTCTGGATGGGCTAGACCTGGCTTCCTGGAAGGTAAGTAGCAGAGCGGGAAAGACCTGCCCGGTTGCTGTTGGGCCCCACAGTCCTTGTGGGGACATGTGTGTTCCTTCACGGGTGCCACGGAGCCGATGCTGTGGCGCCTCAGTCGTCGGGCTGGTTGGGAGCTGTGGCTCTCTGGCCCTGGGTGAGAGACACTGAGGTGGGGAAGCACAGGTCACCCTGCCTTGGCGAAGACCGAGCTAAGTTTCCCTGGTCCATAAGTCGGGCAGACCATGGGGCTCTGGCATGGGCCACTTCTTGCATATGCTCTTGGCCAGGCTGCAGCACCATCCCAGCCACGGACCTCCACCCCTTACTCTGAATCTCACGCCTTGGTTTCTCCCGTTGTCTCTTCCCTCCCTCTCCTTCTCTTCTCTCGACACACTCTGTTTTCATCTGTCGCCTACAGCAAGAAACGCAGAGCCAGGTAATAGCATAATAGGCGGGGGAAGCCAGGGGAGGGGGCGGAGGTGTGCTTTTCTCGAGACTGATCGTTCTCGGTCCACCTGATGTCTCCTCTTCTCTCCTTCTCTCTGCTGCCTGCCCTACTCTCCCTTCTTGCTCTGGGCCCAGGGGCATGGTGGTGAGGTGAGTCTGAGGGGCGGGAAGTGAAGCAGGGAGCTGGGCTTTGGGAAGCAGAGTTAGGCCGAGCACCTGATGGTCTCCTCTCCGCTCCCCTCCCCCAGGTGGCTGCGGGCCTATGAGAGCGCCATCTCCTTCCACTTCAGCAACTACTTTGTGGGTTTCCTTTCTGAGGCCACGGCCACCCTGGCAGGGACTGGCTTCACAGAGGAGAAAGACAACCTGAAATGGTGGGTGCCCTCCTCATCTTGCCCACCGTGCCTAGGCTTCACAATCAATGGTATATGCCTGAGCCCTTTACTGTGTGAAGAGCACCGTACTAAGCACTTGAGAGATTACAATAAAACAGAGTTGTTAGATGTGTTCCCTGCCCAAGTTTGAATGGGGGTGGGAGGAGGGCAGGAGATTCTCCCTATTCCCCCTTGCCCTGAAGGCCCCATCGATCAGTGGTATCTACTGGACCCCCACTGTGTGCAAACTGTTGTACTGAGGAGAGTCCAGTAAACAACAGACACAATCCCTGCCCTCAGAGAATTAGCAACTGAACATTCCCATTCTTCCCTGTGGCTCCCATGGCCTCGATCCTGTGTTCAAGTGAAGAAGGGTAGGGTTGCTTTTGTGACTGGATGGTTGGGGGTCGGGGGGCCTCCTCTCCCCAACAGGGACCTGACGGTGTCCCGGCCCCTAAACGTGGAGCTGCCACGCTCCATGGTGGAAGTGGTGACCAGCTGGAACCTCCCCATGTCCCGCTGGCTCAACTCCTGTACGTCCTGTCCTCCCTCTTGCCCCGTCCCTGTGTCCTTGCTCCGGCCGGCTCCCTTCCTCCCCCTCCCGGCCTGCTCTCGTGCCCCAAGTCCCCCGGGAAATCCGGTAAGCCTCCTGGTGTCCACTCTGGGATTCGGTGGTGTCCCCTTCAACCATCTCCCAAACCTGAATTGGTCCTGAAAAAGGCTTCTCAGGTCTCAAAGTGGGTGGGAATTTGGTTTGGACTTTAAGGGGCGGGGATGGAGGCCTGTTCCCAGGCAGTTGTGTTGGGGAGAGCACGGTTAACAGCTCCAGCTCATTTGCTCCCCGCAGATGTGTTTAAGAATTCTCTACGGCTTGGGACCTTCTCCGCTGTCATTGTCACCTATGCGGCCAGTGCCCTGCTACACGTGAGGCCAGGGGGTGTGAGCAGGGGCTGGGGGTGGGCGCCGGGTGGGGAAGTTGCCTACTGGGAGGATCTGCCCACCGGAGCTCTGTCTCCCAGCTCTTACCTGGTGTGTTTCAGGGTCTCAGTTTCCACCTGGCGGCTGTGCTGCTCTCCCTTGGCTTCATCACCTACGTGGAGCACGGTGAGATCCTGCCCTCACCACCCTCAAGTCCCAAACCCCTAATTCAGCCCTTTCTCCCCCTCCCCCATTTCTCCCTCACTCTCTTCCCCCTCTCCTATTCCTTTCTCCCCTTCTCTTCCTTTCCTGTCTGGAGTCCCATGTTGCGCTGGGAGAACTCTCAGTGGGAAGGAGGGAGGGAGGGTCAATCGGTTGGTTTCCCTGGGTGATCTATGCTCCTACACCTTAGTTCTCAGGAAGCGGCTGGCCACTATCTTCAACGCCTGTGTACTTTCCAAGCGCTGCCCCGCTGACTGTCCACACCGCCATCGCAAGGTGAGATGGTCTCCCCGACCTGTCCCTCCCCCCGACCGACCCCACCTGCTCCCCAACACTTTACACCCGAAAAAACTCCTTGTGCTGCTAACTCTGCTAACGCTGGGTCTGCTAACTCTGTTGCATTGTATTAAGCCCTGTGTGGGACCTGATTGTCTTGTATATTCCACAAAACTTAGATCGGAGCTCTGCACACAATAAGCGCTCAATAAATGCCATTGATTGAGTCCCTTGGCCCTCACGCTACTTGCAACTGGTGAGAGTTGCTGATCTCCTCTCTCCGGTGTCTTTCTCCTTGTTCCCTCCAAAGCCCCATCCCTGAGACTGAGGTCAGTCTCATCCTGCAGGCCCTAGGCCCTCCTCTCTCTGGCCAGGGAGGGAGAGACCTAATAATCACTGTGGTATTTGGGGAGTGCTTACTATTAGTGCTGGGGTAGATCAGGTCCTACCTGGGGCTCACTGTCAAAGTAGGAGGGAATGCAAGTATTGAACCATTTTGCAGATGAGGAAACTGAGTCAAAGAGAAGTTAAGTGACTTGCCTAAGGTCCCACAACAGGTAAGTGGCAGAGCTGGGATTAAGTGCTTAGTTATAATGCTCTGCACACAGTCAACGCTCAATAAATACGATTAATTGATTGAAATAACTACAATTGATTAGAACCCAGTACCTCTGGCTCCAGGTCCAGACCCTTTCCGCTAAGCTATGCTGCTGTGGATGTACAGAAAGAGACCTACTTTCTTTCTCTCTCACTCTCTATATCCCTTTTTCTCTCTCTCTCATTCTCTTTCTTTCAGAGCCCATGGGTTTGGGCACTGAACCTGGTCTTTGGGGCGCTGGCCATCTTTCACTTGGCTTATTTGGGTTCCCTCTTTGACGTGGACACGGAGGATGCCACCGAAGAGCAGGTGAGGAGACCCCCGCTCCGAAGTCCCAGGTCATGTGGAGGAGGTGGGAGAGGGGCAAAGCGCGGAAGCCGGGCCTCTCTCGCTCACCCTGCTCTGTCCCCAGGGCTACGGAATGTCCTACACCATCTACAAGTGGTCAGAGCTGAGCTGGGCTAGTCACTGGGTCACCTTCGGCTGCTGGATCTTCTACCGCCTCATTGGTTAAGGGAGGGGGAGCGTTGGGTGGCTGCATTGTCCTTCCATAGCTTCCCCCGACCCTGAAGGATTCCTCAGCTGGGAAGGGGGAGGGCTTCAGAGTTCGGTCCTCACTCCCATGTAAAATGGCTGGCTTCTCGGCCTGCTGGGTCAGGGCAGGTGCCTTCCACCTCCAGGGCCCCCCCCCCCCCAATCCCTCACTCGATCGTAGCAGCGGCTACCCCCGTCCAACATCACCCCAAGGAAAGGGACTGGTCTTGAGGCCCAAGAGGTGGCAGAGAGTGTGCTGGCCTCTAGGGAATGCTGGGGATTTGGCACCCCTACCCTCTTTCTGTTTGGTTTTTTTGTTGTTGTTTACGTTTTTTTAACTGAATTTTCTTACTGTTCAATAAAATCGGAAAAGCCGCTGTGGTGCTGTGTGGGTTTGATTTTTGGAGGGCGGGCGAAAGGAGGAAGGGTCCTCATCTCCCTAGTGCCCCTACCCAGCCTCCCCCGAGCACACCTGCACGCTGGGGGCGGAACTTGAACCCGAGGCCCAGCCCCCGGCGGTCCCAGCCCATCAATGATTAATTCACACCTTGGCCTGGATTGGGTGTGGGTTTAGATGGGGGGGTCACTTCCTCCCCTCATCGCTTCTCCCAGGCCATTCCGTCCACTCGGCTGGGGGTAGGAGCTGGGGCCGGGGGTCCTGGCTGGAAGGCCCAGACATCAACACCCACTGGAGGCTGACAGAGGGAGCAAAGAAGGGGCAGAAAGGGTGGGAATGTCAGCAACAGCTGCCGTGTGTCTGGAGGAGTAAAGTGGGGAAAGAGGAAGCAGGAAGTAGGAGAGGGAGAAAAGATAGGATGGGACGGAGTTAGGCAGAGAAGGAGGGCTTTTGATGGCCGCGGCCACGGCCATGGTCAAAACGAACTGTTCTGGTGCACATGGCCAATTCCCGCTGTCGTGGGAGATTTTCCAAGGTGAGGCTCGCCGAAGGGGTCGAGGGCAGGGGGACCAGAAGGCCGGGCTGAGCCGCAGACCAAGCTGAATTTACCAAGCTGAACTTACCTCTCCCCTGGGCCCGGGCCCCGGCCCCTCCTCGCCCTCTCCCTCTGCAGTGCTCCGGAGCCAGCTCTGGCTGTTCCTGCCCCCGGCGATCCTGGCCCTGCTGCAGGTGGGGCTCTTCCTGGAAGCTGTCGGCTTCTTCCTTCGCGGGCCCTTCTCCGCCCACCGCACTGGCCTGTGCCTCTGGATCCTCGGTGTCTACCCGGTGAGAACCCTCTCTTGTGGGGAGAACGGGTCCGAGGGAAGGGGCCAGAAGAGGCCTGAGCGGGATGGGCCCAGGGAGGCCCGAGGGATAAGGACAGGGGGAGACCTGATGGGGACAGACCCAGGGAAAACCTGAGCGGGACCGGGCCCAGGGGAGGCCTGAGGAGGATGGCCCCGGGTTCTCACTGAGCCGGGATCGGGGGGGGGGGGGGGGGGGGGGGGGGGGGGAGAGGCCTGAGGGTGCTGAGCCGACCCCCGCCCCCGCCTCAGGTGTTTGGGGTGACAGCAGTCGTCGGCATCTACATTCCCCGCTCCTCATTCGTCTGCAACTTTGTGGCCGCTCTGTGAGTCTCCCTTCCACCGTCCCTGAGGGCCGGAGGAGGGTGCGAGGAGGGCTTGATGGGGGCAGGGGGTCTGGGCTGAGGGTCCGGGGGAGCTGCTGTGAACCTCCCCAGTCCCTGAGCTGAGTCGGGGGGTGGATTGGCAGCTATCACTCGATCACCCTGTGGAAGTTTCTGGAGCTGGTGCGGGATTTTGCCGGGGGAGAAGCCCAGCTGCTCCGGCAGCTTCACGGCTCCCACGTGGCTCCCAACCCTCCGCCCTGCTGCTGCTGCTGCTGCTGCCCCAACATCACCATCACCCGGTGAGCCGGGTGGGGGCAGGGTGAGGGGAGGGCAGGGGAGCCAGGCGGGCTCCCCATGTCGGTCCCAGCCCTGACGGCTCCCACCAGCTGCGCCTTGTGTCTCTCCACCCCGTCCAGGACCAGCCTGCGCTGGATGTCATTGGCCGTGCTGCAGCTGTCCCTGGTCCGCACGGCCCTCTTCCTCATCTCCCTCGTGCTCTGGACGGACGAGCAATACGATTACGGAGATGTGAGCAAGAGAGCCAGGCCAGGCGGGGAGGGGGCGCGGCAAGACCCAAGCTGCCCGAGGTCTCCTTGCCCCCCCCAGTTAGAGGGATACCCGCTTTCTCCCAGTCGCTCCCCGGGCCCTTTCCTTGGCCACGTTAAGGGGCAGCCCCCACCACACACCAAAATCAGTGACGGAGCATCTCTTCACCCCCCCAGGTGGGCTCCAGCAACCCCAACTCCTACTTCAACGCCCTGATCGGCGCCTCCACCTTCCTCTCCTTCTACGGCTACCTGCTCTTCTACACGGCCTCACGCCGTGCCCTGCCCGGCTTCCGCCTCCGTGCCAAGTTCGTCTGCATCGCCCTGGTGCTCGTGGTGTGTGGCCTCCAGAGCAGCGTGCTGGAGACCATGGGGGCCTTGGGCGTCATCCCCTGCAGCCCGCCCTTCTCCGCCCGCACGCGATCTCAGAGTGAGTCCATCAATCATTCCACCAATTTATCGGTCAATCGGGGGGGCCTGGAAGGAGCGCTTTCTGTATACTAAGTGCTTGGGAGAGTTCTGTCCCGCAGAGCCGGTTGGCATGAACCCTGCTCTCAAGGAGCTGACGTTCTAGGGGGGTTGGCACAGGTCAGAGGTGGGGCAGGAGTGGAGATGAAGTTGCTGAGCCCCCTGTTCTGGGGTAATCAGGGGAGCTGGGCTGGTTTCCCTCCCCGCTGGGGTTGACTCACTTCTCCCTCTCCTCTCCCTCCTGTTCCCCTTCCCCTTGCCCCCAGTTATCTACTATTACTCCCTGACAGTAGAGATGTTCAGCATCGGCCTCTTGGCCCGCTCCTGTTTCCGGAGATTGGAACCGGCCCTCCGAGAGGGCAAGCCGCAGGAAGAGGAGGGTGAGGCCAGGACGGAGGAAGTGGAGAGCGGTTCCCCCTGGCACACCTGGGCCCCCCCAAAGCCGGAGAGCAGGCCCTACCAGGAAAGTATCAGGGAGGCTGGGGACACTGGGGCCTCGGGAGCCTCCAACCCCACCTTTCAGGTCGGGGAGGAGGGTCTCTGCCACATCGAGCACACTCCGCTCCAGGGATTCCCCCCGGATGGGGCCTGGGGGCCCGGATCGCCAGCTGGGAGTTTGAAGTTGGGGCCGCTCCCAGCCACCGTCCCGGCTCCCCTACCTCCACCCGCCCCTCCTGCTCTATCTGCCTCTGCCTCTCCGGGGCCCCTGGAGGCTCAGGCCTAGATTCCCTCTTGAGGTAACTGTTTGGAAACTGTAGAGGCTGGGGCCCAGCCTTCCCAGTTCACAGGGTGGGCAGTCCTGGGCCTGGGGCAGAGGATCTCCAACCCCTTGCCCAGTGGACCAGCGCTGGAGGTTGAGGTTCAGCGCTGGGCAGGACCCGGAAAACGGTGGGGGGGGCCGCTCCCAACCTAGAGGGGGCTTCCAGCAACAAGTTTCCCTGGGAGCAAGGGCAGAGGAGTACAGGTTCCAGCAGCAATAAACCAACTGAGACCTTGGTCTGGGCCTCCCCACGCTGAAAGGGTGGGAAAGGAGGGGGAGAGGCAGTGCAGCAGACAGGAAGGCCCAGAATGACTTGCCTTAACCCGGGGCCACCCTGCTTGTTCCACAGCCTAGCAGCAAAGTTGACAGGTGCAGCAGAGAAATCTGCCTTTTCCCTCCTAGCTATTTATTAAGCGCTTACAGCATCCCAAGCATCATGCTGAGCCTTGGGCTGAATAAAAGATAAAGCAGTTCAAGATGTGGTCCCTAGCTCGCATGAAATCTCATTCTGTAGATGTGAGAGGACAAATAAATACGAAAAAGTAAGATGATAACCGTGGTATCTGTCAGGCACTTACTCTGAACTAAGCACTGGGGTAGATAGAAGATAATCGGGTCAGACAGTCTCTGTCCTACACGTAGGTCACAGTCTAAGGGAGAGGGAGAACAGATATTTAATCCCCATTTTCCAGTTGAGGAAACTGAGGCCCAGAGAGCTGAAATGACTTACCCAGATACCCAGCAGAACCGTGGTGGGGTCAGGATTAGAATCCAGGTCCCGACTCCGAGACTCGTGCTCTCCCCACTAAATCGTGCTGTTTCCCCGAGCACGGGGACGTTTAGAAATAAAAGATAAAGGGCACAATATACGAACAGTACTGGAAGGGAGTGGCTTCGACACTCCTTAGTCTTCCAAACTGCTATAGCGACCCTGTGTTTCACCATATGGATGCTTCCGGCTCTGAGTCAGAGTGGCCACTGGAGCTCATGGGGGCGGGATGGACCCCCTGGTCTCCAGCTCCTGCTGCCCTCGGGAACTGTCCATTTTGCTTAAGGATACTGCAGTCTCGGGCCCGACTGTGGGAGCCACCCGATGCCACCCGCTCTCGAGTGGCGGAAGGCCCGGGCCTAGTTTGGGATGGTCGGGCCTTTGGAAGCAGCGGGGCCGGGACCGAGCAGGGCCGCAGAGAATGGAGAAAGGGGCTTTTCTCCTTACCAGCTCTTGGGTCCATCAGTCACAAATGTAGGAACCAGAATTATACAAAACTATAAATTTTTAACCAGAGTTAAAATGTCTCATGAGGAGGTGTCACTCTCCAGGGGCCACAGAAAGGGTGTCCAGGGCCTCAGCCACCCTTTGTAGGAGGCTGGGCTCCCGCTGCTCTAGGAGCTCAGGGTCCTTAGTCTCATTCTCTAGGACGCTGGGTGCGGGCTGCTCCAGGGGCTCAGGGTCCTTAGCCACACTCTCTAGGACTCTGGGCTCGGGATCCTTGGCCAACAGGTTGTTCTTCTTGAGGAAACAAGCCTCCTGGTACGGCGGACAGATGGGGGGCTGAGTCGGGGACTTGTACCTGTAGGCCGGGCCCCCGGCCAGCTGAAGCAGCAAGAGGAAATTGGTCACAGGTTGACAGAGGGCGGAAAAGCAGAGCGCTCCCCCCAACCCCTCCCGCCCATGATCTCCCCACCCCCAATTCCCTCTCTCACCTGGAGCGGGTAGGTGCGGTCGGCATCGTAGGCGCTGAGGTCTCCACAGGCCAAGAAAGGCACGATTATGCGGTTGGGTCCCTCCAGCTGGTTGAAGTCCAGGTCTTGGGGGGGAGGCGGAGAGAGCGGGCAGATGAAGTCGCCAGGCTTTTGCTCCCTCACGCACTCTACCGTTTTCCCTACGGGGCTCTTCCTTAAACTCTCACTCTTTCCTGACCTAGTAACCGTAAGCCATCCTATGGGCCCAGCAGTGGAACTGGGGACCCCAGGCCCCAAAACAGGTGTGGCCAGCCCCGTCCGTAAGCTCCGGAGGTCCCAACCTGTTGCTGGAAGGGGGTGGGGGGTAGGAGGAGAGGGGGTCCCTAGAGGGTGGCTCCTGCCCTACCGTCACTCAACCTCACCGATCCCAGCTGCAGCACCTTCCCTCCTATTGGGGGCCCGGGGGTGGTTCGTTGTTTAGCCCCCTCCCCAAGCTCCCAGCCCGCCCCGGGGTCCCTGGCGGCGACTCACCGTAGCAGTGGTCCAGGAGGGGGTTGGCCATGTTGGGGACGTAGCCAGCAGGCGGGGCAAAGCCACGACAAACCACAAAGGCTTCTGCAGGGAAGCGGCTGGTCATCCCAAACTGCCACCCCCGACACCCACTCACTCCACGCAAAAGATCTGGAACTCCCAAAGGCCCCCCCCCCCACGGGCTCTTCCCCTACTCCCCCCGCCTCTCCAGCCCTCCCGACCCTCGGTTCTCCCCCATCCTCCCTAGCTCCCCTCCCCCGACTCTCTGCCCACCAATGCTGGAGTTGCGACTGCTGCGGGGCTTGGCACAGGTGACATCCGGGAAGAAGACGCGGAGCTGGGAGTAGAGCAGGGTAACATCTCGGCCCCGGAAGATCTGGGCGGAGGCGGGGACAGTCAAGAGAGGGGAATTCCGCCAGCCAACCCCACCCTCTTCCCCCGCGAAGGGCCGACCCCCACCTTGGCCACGAAGGTGCACCCCGGCTTCAAGACGTGGGTGGTGATGTTCAGCGCCTGAATGAAAGCGAGAGGCGGGATGAGGCTTCGTGGCGGCCGCTGCCCAGCCACGGGCCCCAGTCCGAGCCCACCATCACCGGGGTAAGAGGGGTTGGATGGTCCCCTCCACTCCCCCACCGCCTCCTGCTCCGCTAGAGTCGGGCAGCCCTGGGGGAGCCGGGGGAACTCACCGCCAACAACAACTGGGCCTGGATGTACTCGTCGATGTCATGCAGCCCGGTCACTGAAAAGAGGAGAGAGGAGTCTGGGTTAGGGGGTCCGACCCGACCCCCCCAGCCACCCCACCAACAAGCCGCAGTGTGCCTCTCAGGGTCCCTCCTTGCTCACCATCAGGGGCTCCATCACACACCACCAGATCGGCCGGCTGCCCCTCAAAATGCCGAATGATCTCCTGAGCTGTGGATACCTGAGGGAAATCCAAGGCACTAAGCACACCCCTCCAGCTTGAGGGCAGCTTCTCGGAGCCAATCGAGGGTGCTTACAGGACACCCACTGTGAGCAGAGCACCGTGCTATATGGACTTGGGAGAGAACAGACACAATCCCTGCTCTCAAGGAGTTTACACTCTTTGGGGGTTGGGGGGTGAGGTACCTCGGGTCTCCCTCTCCACTCCCAGCCCTGCTCCCTCCTTTGCTCACCTTAGTGATATCCCCCTGGATCTGAATGACCCCTGGAAGAGGTGCCATGGCCTGGAGATCCACTGCTACGATGGTGCTCGCCTCTTCTGACCCCCTGGGAGACCGGAACAGCAACTGCATCAAAGGGAACCCCCCAATTTCCCCACAGTCCCAGGAGAGGGACCTCTAGGCAACGTCCCTCGTCCCTAACACTGGCCCTTCTTCCTCCATCAGGCCCAGCCCGGCATCCCCTCCCACCCGGCTCCCAGACCCTCACTTTAGCTTACGGCTCAGGACTTGGCTCCAGCTGCCCGGTGCGGCGCATAGATCCACGGCACGATGTACCCCTGAGGGCAGAGAGAATCCTAATTTCTGTCTTGCCGGCAGGGAGGGCCCAGTAGGATTTGAAGAGTTCCCCAATTCACCCTCTGATCCTGCCTGTTTGCCCTCTAGTCCCTTAGCTGAAACTGGTTCTGGGGGAGGCTGAGGCTGAATGACATTGGGACGCCCCCCAGCACCTACCCAAAAACATAATGGGAACATCTGTGGAGCTTGGGAATAGTAATAATAATGATGCTATTTGCTAAGTGCTTACTATGTGCCAAGCACTGTTCTAAACACTGGGGTAGATAGAAGGTAATCAGATTGTCCCATGTGGGGCTCAAGGTCTTGATCCCCGTTTTACAGATGAGGTAACTGTGGTACAGAGAAGTTAAGTGACTTGCCCAAAGTCACACAGCAAAAAGTGGCGGGGCCGGAATTAGAACCCACAACCTCTGATTCCCGAGCCCGTGCTCCTCCCACTAAGCCACGCCGCTTCTCTGGTTCAGCTCCTGGAATCAGGTTCAGCTCCTGGATCTGAGCAAAGGGCCCAACCTTGGCCCTCTAGTCCTTCCTCCACACCCCTGGGATTTCCCCACCTACCCCGGGTCCTCCTGCCCTCCCCACCTCCCCACTCCAAGCCTCTCTGTACCCTGGAAGAGTTGAAACTCCTCATCCAGCTGCAGCAGTTTGAAAGCACTGCGGGCCCGCCAGCCCTCCTCTTTTGCCAGACGGTAGTAAATGTCCCTCTTGTCCTTGGAAGACCGTCCCATCCCTTCAGCGCCGGCGGCCTGTAAGAGAGAGAAGTCAAAGCGTCTATTACCCCCACCTTAACAAAAGATGGGTGCTTTTGCCAGAGTCCTCAGATCCACTGGCTTCTTTCCTCCACAGGGACATCTTGATGACAAATAGCCCAGACATTCCCTTGCCAAACACTGTTTCCTCTCTCTGTCAGTCAATCATTCGTACTTACTGAGCATTTACCGTGTGCCGAGCACTGTATTAAGCATTTGGGAAAGTACTATATAACAGACCCACATTCTCTGCCCACAACAAGCTTAGGGTCTAGAGGGGGGGTTACCTTCTAGAATCCCTGAAAGAGGAACTTGGACTGACGGTTTACATTCCGTATGGCTCTTGGGACCCTGTGATCCTAAGCATGTTTGTTTTAATTACTTCTCCAATAATGGGCATTTTCATTAGATAGAACACAATAGTGAGATCAGAGACGGGTTGTCTCACAATACAAGTTGGTGCTAACAGATTCGGTGTAGAACAAAATAGCTGTGCATGTGTAGTGTATGATTCTGCTATGTTTCCCAGCCCCTGTCTTATTACTATTATAAGCACTTACTATGTGCCAAGCCCTGGACAATGTGCTGGGACACAGTCCCTGTCCCTGATGGGCCTTACAGTCTAAACAGGGGGCGAGAAAAGATACTGCCTCCTCATTTATCAGTGGTATTTACTGAACGCTTACTATGTGCTCTGTGTTTCTTGGTGGTAGTACTGTAAGCAACAATATGGAAAGAAAGCAAATAATTCTGTCTACCGATGAACATAAAATCAGTATACAAATCTGTACCGAAACAAGACTGTTATGTCCGTTGTCTAACCGCCTATCCCACAACCCGTGAATTCCCACTGAAACGATGGTCGGTATAACGCAGTTTCCCCATACCTTTCATTCATGCATTCAATAGTATTTATTGAGCGCTTACTATGTGCAGAGCACTGTACTAAGCTCTTGGAATGGACTATTCGGCAACAGATAGAGACAATCCCTGCCCACTGACTGGTTTACAGTCTAATCGGGGGAGATTATACTGAGATTAGAATAACGCGAGGTCCTTCAAGGACACAACTACCGCGTTGTGGCAGGCCTGCCTGCACCACTATTTATCAGCAGGCAATGGCCAGGCCGTTGCTCCAACGCTGTCTGCTAAAAGGCCAAGCCCGATCCCATTCCCGTTTTATTGGGCCTTCGGTTATTCATTCATTCAACAGTATTTACTGAGCGCTTACTATGTGCAGAGCACTGTACTATGCGCTTGGAATGTACAAATCGGTAACAGATAGAGACAGTCCCTGCCCTTTGACGGGTTTACAGTCTAACCGGGGGAGACAGACAAGAACAATAGCAATAAATAGAATCAAGGGGATGAACATCTCATTAAAACAATAGCAAATAAATAGAATCAAGGTGATGTACATCTCATTAGCAAAATAAATAGGGTAAAGAAATAGGGTAAAGAAATAATAAGTAATAATTACTACTACTACTAATAATAAGTAATAATTATAAGTAATAATAGGGTAAATAAGTAAATAAATAAATTAATAAATAGGGTAAAGAAAATATATACAGTTGAGCGGGCGAGGGTACTCTGCGAAGCGCTTAGTACAGTGCTGTGCATGCAATAGACGCTCGATGATTGACTGATATTAATCCGGGGCGGCGAGGCCTCGTCCTACTGTTTTGCCTAAAGGGGAGGGGGCCCAGAAAGCGTGGGGCCAGGGATGAGAGGAGCCGGTAAAGAGCCCGACATGGCCAAGAAGCTCGCCCTGGGGAGTGATCGGCCACCTTTTGCGTTCAGGTTCTGGATCTCACGTCTCCGTGAAGGCCCAAGGAGCCTCAGGAAGGAGCAGGAGCTGGAGCAGGAGCTGGAGCAGGAGCTGGAGCAGGAGCTGGAGCAGGAGCTGGAGCAGGAGCTGGAGCAGGAGCTGGAGCAGGAGCTGGAGCAGGAGCTGGAGCAGGAGCAAGAGGCCAACCGAATTGCATTGTGGGTCACAACCCTCCCTAACCGAAGAGGGAGCCGCTAAGGCGCATGTGCATTACGAAGTCCAGCGAGTAGGAAGCGCTGCATGCTGGGACTTGTAGTTTTCTTCTCCCTCCTTCATTCAATCGTCTTTATTAATAATAATGTTGGTATTTGTTAAACGCTTACTATGTGCAGAGCACTGTTCTAAGCGCTGGGGTAGATACAGGGTGATCAGGTTGTCCCAAGTGAAGCTCACAGTTAATCCCCATTTTACAGATGAGGGAACTGAGGCCCAGAGAAGTGGAAGTGACTTGCCCACAGTCACACAGCTGACAAGTGGCAGAGCCGGGATTCGAACTCATGACCTCTGACTCCCAAGCCCGGGCTCTTTCCACTGAGCCATGCTGCTTCTCTTCAAAAAGCTCTTCACACTCAGCTTTAAGGCTGTCAACCAACTCACCATCTTACCCATCTGCCCTTCGCACCAGTTTCTCCTCAGCCTGCTCTCTTCTCTCCTCCTGAAGACCTTCCTAAACTTAGCAGTCATCACTCCACCCTATTTTCCCTCCCTACTGCCTCTCCCAAGCACTTGCTACTCACTCCCATGCACTTGCTACTCACTCCCATCCCCTCAGCACTTATGTACAGATCCTTATATTTGGAGGTTTCTCCTATCTGTAATTTACTTTAATGTGTCTTTCCCCCATTAGACTGTAAACTCCTTGAGAGCAGGGATTGTGACTACCGATGCAATAAATACCACTGATTCATTCACTTCTCTCAAGTTTACCTCCAATGGTACCTTACTTTCACCTCTCCTGCCTTTGTTCCCTCATCCACGCTTTACCCCCAGCCTAGACTCCCTCCCTCCTCAAATCCAACAGAATAAAGCACTCCCCACACTGAATGCCCACTCTACAAATTTCACCTCCTCCAACAAGCTTTCCCAAGCTTTAGTTATGCTTCCTGGAGTATGGAATCAATCAATGGTGTTTACTGAGTGCTCACTCTGTGTGAAGCACTGTACTAAACACTTGGGGGAGTACAGTACAGCAGAATTAGCAGACACATTCCCTGTCCATAACGAGTTTATAGCCTTTTTTTAAAATGGGATTTGTTAAGCATTTACTATGTGGGGGGCACTGCAGTAATCCCTGGGGTAGATACCAGCTAATCAGGTTTAACACGGTCCATGTTCCACATAGGGCTCACATTCTTAATCCCCATTTTACAGATGAGATAGCGGAGGCACAGAGAGGTGAAGCGACTTGCCCAAGATCACAAGCAGACAAGTGGCAGAGCCGGGATAAGAACCCAGGCCCTTTGACTCCCAGGACAGTGCTTTTTGCACTAAACTGTGATGCTTCTCAATGTACCACCTGACCCAATGCCCAGGAACAACACTGGAGGATATACGATAAGAAATAGGAGTCTAGAACAAAGGAAATGATGACAAGGCACAAATAAACATGCAAGGAAAAGAAAAGAGAAAGTATGGAAAGAGAGAATGAAGAAGACAAAAAACAAGAGGGAACAGAAAAGTTTGGGAGAGGATAGAGACTGGAAATTGCAAGGAGGAAGGGGAGGCTGGTTGAAAGAGGGGAATGAACCGATTCTTTGGACTGTAAGCTCATTGTAGGCAGGGAATGGGTCTGTTTACTGTTATAGTGTACTCTCCCAAGAGCTTAGTACAGTGTCCTGCACGTAGTAAGTGCTCAATAAATGCCACTGAATGAATTAACTGGAGGAAGTAAAGAGTTGGTTGGGAAAAGGGTTGAGTGGGAGAGAAAGTGTGGATGGGTAAAAGAGGGTAGGAGGGTAGCCAATTGACCAAAGGGGGCAAGTCTCCAGGAAATTATTCCTAAACTAATTACTCTTATGCTTCGAGTGACACATATTGCTAGAGCGGAATCTCATAAAATCCATATAAAAAATGCAGTTCCCTCAAAAAGGTGTTTTTTAAAAAATGGTATTTGGTAAGTGCTTATTCCATGAGGTGAAACAGTTTTTGAATGTGGGATCTCAAGGGCTCCAGGTGGAGCAGTGGATCTGGGACTTGGAGGATCCTCTGGACCGAAAGCTTTTTGCAGACAGGTAACGTCTCAGCTCCACCGCATTGTACTCCCCCAAGGGCTCAGTTCAGTGCTCCGCACACAGCAAGTGCTCAATAAATACCATGGATTGAGCGATCGGCCCTCCAGAGAGAACGGAGCTCGGAGCTGGAAGTGGGATCACCCAGACTCCCCCATCACCCCGACCGCTCGACCGAGAAACCCACCCCAGCCCCGTGAGCGGACGTCGACTCGTCGGTCAAGGTGAGGCCGGGGAGGCTTTGTCCGCCCGTTGGCCTCCCAGGGGCCTCGCCGGGCCAGAGGTTGGGGCTGCATCTGCTTCCAGCGGGGTCGGAGGGAGGCCAAGCGAGCGGCTGCAGTCTGACCCCATCACTCGGGCCTGCGCCCTCTTCTCCTCCCATTGACAAACACATGAGCTCACGTCTCCCTGGAGGATGAGTGCAGCCAGCCCCTTTGAAGTTCTCCTTCTGGCCGAGGCCCCTTAGTGCCCCTTGGCTCAGGTTTGGTGCCTCATTGAGTGAAGTGAGATGGTGGCGGGAGGGGGGGATGTGGGTAGGACTCGTTGCCAGGGTGACATCCTTCTCAGGGCATCTGGTAAAGTAGAGACTGCTGTGAAGCTAAGGCTCTTGAAGGTGATGTCATCACTCTACTGTGTTTCCATAGCAATGCTCAGAGAGCTCCTTACCTAGTATCATGTAGGGGGAGGAGCAGGGAAACGGTAGAAGTGAAAGAGTGAGGGGCAGGGGGAAAAGGAAAGGGAGAATCAGACGATGTATTCCCTCATTCCTTTTAGTTCCCATCCCCACACACTTTCACACCATCTTAATCCCCACCGCAGACCTCCTATTAAAACAACACTTGATTTAATCTTCGGTCACGGCCCCTCTGGCCTCACCTGGTCCTGGGAAGGAGGTTTGTGTAAGAGACTAGGTAGAGCATTGCATTATTATTATGAATAGTAATAATTGTGATATTTGTTAAGTGCTTACTATGGACCTAGTAGGGCGTTAAGTGTTGGGGTAGACGCAAGATAGTCAGTTCAGACACTGTCCCTCTTACTAAAACCTAACACTCAATTTAATCTTCAGTCACGGCCCCTCTGGCCTCACCTGGTCCTGGGAAGGAGGTTTGTGTAAGAGAGTAGGTAGAGCATTGTGTTATTATTATGAATTATAATAACTGTGATATTCGTTAAGTGCTTACTATGGACCGAGCAGGGTTTTAAGTGCTGGGGTAGACACGAGATAGTCAGTTCAGACACTGTCCCTCTTACTAAAACCTAACACTCAATTTAATCTTCAGTCACGGCCCCTCTGGCCTCACCGGGTCCTGGGAAGGAGGTTTGTGTAAGAGAGTAGGTAGAGCGTTGCGTTATTATTATGAAGAATAATCATTGTGATATTCGTTAAGTGCTTATTATGGACTGAGTAGGGCGTTAAGTGCTGGGGTAGACACAAGATAGTCAGTTTAGACTGTCCCCCTTCCACACGGGGCTCACAGTCTGCGGGCCAACTGGTACGAAAGGTGGGTCATGTTAGACTGTAAGCTCCTCAAAGGCAGAAACCACATTTTTTTCATCTATCCTCTCCCTCCAAGTGCTCTACACACAGTAGGTGCTCCTTAAGTCCTGTTGCTGCTCCTCCTATTGCTAACAATGAACAAACCCTCAACCAAAGAAAGGCTGCTCTACTTCCCCAGCTTGAGCTGAAATGATCCATCTGACCAGGACCAGATGTAGCTACTGAGGTCATCACTGTGGCTGCAAGATTTGGGAGAGACCAGTGGTCTCCCAAGGCTCACCTCTTTTCTACTTCTGGTCCTTTTCTTTAAATGGCATTCGCTGAGCACTTACGAGGTGCTAGGCACTGTTCTAAGATCTGTTGTAGATTCAACTAATCAGGTTGAACAAAGCCCCACATGGGGCTCACGGTCTTAATCCCCATTTTACAGATGAGGTAACTGAGGCACAGAGAAGTTAACTGACTTGTCCAGGTCACACAGCAGAAAAGTGGCGGAGCTGGGATTAGAACCCAGGTCCTTCTGACTCCCAGGCCCGTGCTCTATCCACTAGGCCACTTCTTAAAGTTTTATCCCATACTATCCTAATGCCTTAGGAGGTCGTGACATCACCATGGAATCCGGAGGCCTGAGTGGTACTGAGGATTTTCCTGGGTTAGCTTGGCAGTTCTGGGGCTTCCCCCGGTTTCCACACAAGGGGATGGTCCTCTATTCAAACATTCTAACCCACACCCTTCCCCCTCCGCCTTTCGATTTCTGAAACTTTTGATTAAAACGAGTTATTTTTTATAAACAATACCATAAAGTGGATATAAAAGTGTAACTTCTGTGCTAACACGTAAAGATAATAATCGTTCTTCAATGGGGGGAAAGTGCTTGTTGCTCACTCCAATGACATCACGGCACGGAAGGCCGGACCATCCGGACGACATCACATTTGCAGGGGGTTCGACACGGAACCGCAAAGAATCGGTCACAGTTCGGCGAGCCGGCGGGCTGGCCCGTCTGCGAGGACGGCCCAGGGAGAAGGCCGCAGCGGGCGGCTGGGAGTCCGAGTCCAGTGGTGACATCACGGAGCCTGGGAATTCTGACCGTCCCATCCCGATGACCAATGGGAGCGGGAAACGCGGAGGAGCGGGTCCGCAGGTTCCCATCCAACGGCCTGCCTGCCCACGTGTGCGTAACGGGGCGTCCCAGAACTTGTGGAATTAGAAAGCCGGTCCTCACTTGTTGAGGCACGAAGCCAATGGGAATCCCTGTCAATCCGAGATGAATCCTGCTCCCAGCTCCCCTGGCGGCCCGGCAGCCCCCGCAGGACCCACTGGCCAAGCTCGCATCTCCGTGCAAAAGCTTCCATTCCCTTGCAGGCATTCGCACCACGAGCAAACGCCCTCCCAAAGGCCAGGCGAGGTCGTGCGTTTTTCACCCCGGGCTTCCGCGACGTCCGGCCCAGGGCACGCGGGGCAACGAGACGAGGGAATGGGGTGGGGGGATTGAGGCGGAGGGGTGGGGGGGAAGCCGGGGGCTCGCCCCCCGCCCCCCCTCATGCCGGGAAGCAGATGGAGCAGCATTCGGTGCAGAGCTCCAGGCAGTCGGCCGAGCCGCAGCAGTCCTGCAGCACCCCGCAGCCGGGTCCGCAAGCGCAGCCCCCGCCGGGCTCCGGGCCGCGGAGCTCCCAGGGCTCGCCCCCGCACGCCCCCCCGCAGACCACGCACTCCAGGGCCAGGGAGCAGAGGCTGAGGAACTCGCAGAACAGGCAGGCCAGGATGCAGTGCGCACAGCGGTCTAGAGAGAGGACAGAGGGACCGGTCAGCTCGGGGATGGGGGGAGGAGGCTGGTCAGTGCCGGGGAGGGGCGGCCGACGAAAACCCCTTCAAGGAGAGTCTACCCCCGACCCCTGGGACGACCCGGGCCCGGCTTTACCCGTTCTCTCTTGGCTCCCGTCTCGGGAAAAGGGGAGCTCTACTCGGCTCCGGCGGACACCAATAATAATCCTAAATTCTACTGCCGGGGTATCTGTTAAACGCTTCCTCTGTGCCAAGCACTGTACTGAGTACGTGGGTAGATAATCGGGCAGGACACGGTCCCTGTCCCACATGGGGTTCGCGGCCTAAGATCGGGTTTTGCTCGATCCCCCCTCGCATTTTACAGATGAGGAAAAGGGAGGCCCCGAGCGAGGCAGAGAGGGAGACGCGGCCGGGCCGCCGCAGCACGGGGAGGTCCTCGACCGGCTGGTCAGCGAGGGCGTGGGGAGGGGGCTCCAAGGGCGAGACCCCGGGGGCGGGAAGGTGCCTCAGTGGTGGCAGAACTGAGACACCTCCATGGCCAGCTCCAGGCACTCGCCGCCCTGGCGACACAGCTCCAGGCAGTCGTTGAAAGCCTGGCCCAGCGCCTCCCCCAGCACCTCTCCGCCCCGCAGCAGGGGCCCGCACGGACCGGGCAGCGCCGGGCAGGGGCACAGGGCACAGGCCCCCGACAGCAGCGGCCACACCTCGGACCCGCGGCAAAACAGGCAGGCGAGGAGCAGGGAGGCGCACAGCTCTGGGAAGCGGCGGCGGGCGGGGGCGGCGGGGAGGGCAGGAGATGGGGAAGACCGGACAGAGGTGGTCGGGGAGGGAGAGGAGATGGGGAGGGGTGGACAGAGAAGGTGGTGGCCGGGTGGGGCCAAAGGGGGAGAGAAGACGGGGACAGTTGGCGGGGGAGAGAAGACGGGGTGGGGCGGACAGAGAGAAGAGGCCGGTTAGTGGGTGGAGGCCGCGGGTCCCCGAGGGGCGGGAGGCGGGCGCTGACTCTGGCTCTGGGGGCGCGGGGCTGCCCCCCGCCCCCCAAACTGCACTAACGACGGCAACTCGGCTCCAAGTGGGAAGCGGGAACGGTCGGGAAAACCAGGCCCCGCGGAAACCACAACCGGCCGGCCTTTACTCCTGGGGACCGACTCTCCTCCATCCCCGACGCCCTGGACCTCCGGGTCGCCCTCCTGCCCGGCACCGACCCCGTCCCCAGACGACCACCAGCCCCGACTCAGAAGATCCCCCCCCTCCCCCGGCCTCCTCACCGTCTCCCGCCACCTCTTGGATCCTCGAGGCGGTGGACAGGCGACTCTTGCAGCTGGCCTCGGTGTTCACGGACGCGGTGGAGCCCAAAGGGGCCTTGTGGTCGGGCGGCTCGGCCGGCTGCTTGCACACCGGGCCCGGCCCGTCCTTCCACCGGCAGCCGGGAGCTCCGGCCTCCCGAGGTAGGGCGCCGCCTGAGGAGGACCGGAGCGGCCGGGCACGTCGAGGGGGCTCGGACCCGCGGCCCGGCCTCTGGCCCCGGAGTTGGCCTCGCCTGCAACCCCCCACGCCCGGGCCTCGATCCTCCGGGGCCTCCTCTGGGGCCTCCTCCGGGTTTCTGCCTGTTAGCCCCCCACCCCTCCTGTATCTCAGGGATTGCAGAGGCCTCCTCCTCCTCCGAGGCCCTCTCCGGGCTTCTGCCTGCACCGTATCTCCCTCACACACGTCCCCCGCCCCCTGCATCTCTGGGGGTGCAGGGGCCTCCTCCTCCGGGGCCCCCTCCGGGCCTCTGCCTGCGCCTTAGCCCCCCACCCCTCCTGTATCTCTGGGACTTCAGAGGCCTCCTCCTCCTCCGGGGCCTCCTCTGGGCTTCCGCCTGCACCGTAGCGCCCCACCTCACGCCTCCTGTATCTCTGGGACTGCAGAGGCCTCCTCCTCCGGGGGCCCCTCCGCACTTCTGCCTGCACCGCCCCCTCCCCCTGCATCTCTGGGGGTGCAGAGGCGGCCTCCTCCTGCCCGGACCTCCCCGTCCCGGGCCTGGCTCTGTCCGGCGGCCGCCTACCTGGGCGGAGTGTCCCGTTGGGGGGGGCCGCGGGGAGCAGCGCCGCGTCCTCGCCGGAAGCCAAGTCGTGGGGCGGCGGGGAGCCTGGGTTAGGAGGCAGGGACGTTCAGGGGGCGGGCAGGGAGGAGCCCCTTCCCGCCGGGGAGCCCGCGGAGCCGGGGCCCGGAGCTTACCGGGATGGGGGGCGGCCCGCCGGGAGCCCTCCCGGCCGTCGGCGATGTCCGGGCTGCAGGCGGACATCTCGGAGCTGCGGGGAGAGGAGGAGGCGACTCAGAGCCCGGGGGGCGAGGCCTCCCCGGGCCCCCCGTCGCCCCCCAACCCCTCCTGGTCTCTCACCTCCGGGCCAGGTCGGTCTGGGCGTGGGAGCAGAGCCAGGCGAGGACTTCGGCGGAGCGGACCCGGTCGGTGGAGGGCTCCCGGCCCCGCCGCCCTCGGCCCCGCGGGCTCCAGGGATGTGGCCGCCGCACGGAGCGCCCCGTTGTCTGGGCGGGGAGAGGGCGAGGGCGCCGGAGAGGGTCAGGCGGACGGGACCGACCCGCAGTGCTAAGCGTTTAATAGCGTTGGTATCTGTCAAGAGCTTACTATGTGCAGAGCACACTATGTTCTAAGCGCTGGGGGGGGAGATACAGGGGCATCAGGTCGTCCCACACGAGGCTCACAGTTAATCCCCCTTTTCCAGATGAGGTCGCTGAGGCCCAGAGAAGTAAAATGACTTGCCCACAGTCACACGGCTGACAAGTGGCACATTCGAACCCATGACCTCCGACTCCCAAGCCCGGACTCTTTCCACTGAGCCACGCTGCTGCCCCAAGCGTTTAGTACAGCGCTCTGCACGTGGGAAGCGCTCAATAAATACCATCGAATGGGTGCATGAATGAATGAACCGCCGCCCCCGGGGGCATCTCGGGGTCAACCCGAGGGCAGGGAGCGGCGCCCCCTGGCGGCGAGAAGCGGAAGCCCCCGGAAGAACAGCGGCCCCCGACGCCAACCCGGGCGCCAACACAGCGCCCCCTGCCGGCCTGCATCCTCCATCGCTGTCTCTCTCTGTCTCTCTCCGTCTCTCCGTCTCTGTCCGTCTCTCTCCCCACCCCCCGCACACACACACGTGCGCCCACCCGGGTCAGGGCGGGAACGAGACCCCTGGTAGGAGTCGGGAGGGGCCGTCGATCCCTCGGCTGCCGAGCCCGGCCAGGCCCGGGGAACTGGGCTTCGTGCAGGGCGGAGATAAGCGGTGGGAAAGCGCGGGGGGGGGGGGCCTCAGGGGTGGGGTGCGAGAGATGCCCGGAGCTGGAGGGAAGGACCCCCCCGCCTCCCTCCCTCCCTCTCTGTGTCCCCGGAAAAAGGACCGGTCCTTTAGGGGTGTTCCCCCCCGCCCCGGCCGTGCCCCTCGACCGGGGAGGTGCGGGAGCTCGCGGGTCGGCTCCCTCCCCTTGATCTCGCCCCCCACCGACCTCCCCGCGCTTCCCTCCCCTTGTTTGTTATTTCAGTCGGGACATTTCTGTTTTTCTTTCTTTCCAGGGAGAGGAGATAAGGGGGGAGGGAGAGGGAGGGAGCGGCTCCCTGCGGAGTTCCCTGCGGCTCCGCTCGTCATCCTCAAAGGCCCCGGGCGTCCCGGGTCTCCCGGGTCAGCGCTCCCTCGTCCCTGGCCCTCGACCTGGACGCAGTCGGGACCCCCGAATTCCTTTCCCCTCGCGGGCTCCCTGCAGCCGGGACCCCAAACTGAGCGGACACCCTGACGCCGGGGAACTTCCCGGAGGGTGCGGGAGGAAAGGGGGGCGGCCCAGAGCCCCGGCCTGGAGGATCGTCTGTATGCAGGGGAGGGAGACGGACAGAGAGATGGAGACAGAGAAAGAGACGGACAGAGAGAGAGAGAGAGAGATTGAGGAGGAATCCAGGCAGAAAAGCAGCAGCGGCAGGGTGGGCGGAACAAGACGGGGCCCACCCATGAAGCCCAAGAGAGAGGCAGAGCTTGGAGAAAAAAAAAAGTTTTATGAAGGAGAAACCGAGAAGGGAGGGAAGGAGGGAGAGAAGAGCAGGATCCCCCTTCCCTGCCCTGGTCCCATCGCTCCCATCTGATCTTAGGCCCGACCCCGACTCCCTTTTACCTGCGAACCGAGCGACCCCGAAGGGAGAGAGGAGACGAGGGCGACCCCGAGGGGCTCGAGGCTTGGGAGGGGGCCGAGGACTTGGCTGCTGCTGCTGCTGCTGCTGCTGCTCTGGTCGTTGCTGCTGCTGCCGCCGCCGCCGCCGCTGCAGAGTTAAACTCCGGGCCCGCTGAGACGCCGTCTGTGCCCTCCTTCCGCCTGTCTAAGTCCGTCTAGGTCCTCTCCTTTTTAACTCTCTTTTCCCACTGACGGCCTGAGGTGGAGGGATTTGAAATTGAAATAGTTGTGACGTCACTACATCCTGAGCGGTTCGCTGGAGAACAAGGGAAACATTCAAGCCACCCGGGTGGGGGGGAGAGGGCGAGCAGAAAGGAGGGAGGGAACGACGCGGGGAGGGGACACCCTGTTTGCTTGCCTCCCCACCTTCGACGGCGGGCGAAAACTTCGGGTCCCAGGCCGGGGACCCCCCCCTCCCTCCCCCCGAAAGTTATCCTAGAGAAGCCCACCCTCCCACCACCGCCTGCTACCTCGCACTCCCAGGCCCCTGGACGTAAATCAGTTACTGCTGGCTACCGCCTCCCACCCCGGAGCCGGCCGCTTGTCTTTTCCAGTTCTTCCCATTCTCCGGTGGTGTTGAAGGATGTCCCCGGGATCGGGCTCTTTCCTTTGGGGGAGGAAATTTCCTCCCTAGGTGTGACGAGATTTTTCCCCTCCCGCCCAAAAACAGCGGGGGGACCTCTCCCGGCCGGGACCCGCGATCCCGCCGGCGGCCGGCAGGGGCCGCTGTGTGGCAGAAGCGGGGCGCGGATAATCCGCCCCCGGGGGCGGTGCGAGGGGCGGCCGCCAGGGGGCGCACGGCCGCGCGGTTCCAAGCACGTGAAGCAGCTTTCCCGGGTTAAGGAGGAGGGATGAGGAGGGATGCCCTAAGAGGAAGGCTGGAAGTGGGGGCCCCCGGGCTCGCTGGAGAGGGCATAGAGGCGGAAAGCCGGTCCGTCCGACACCAGTCACACCAGTCAGTCTCCATAGAAGGCACAGGCGGACCAAGGATCGACGGAGTGGGAGCCCGCCCCCTCGACCCTCCAGACCGCAGAAGAATCCGCATCCTCGGCCGGTCCTTTCGCATCTGGAGAAGAGATAGAGAGAATCCCCATGGGGACATTCCCCCCTTTCCTACGGCCATCCCTCCCCGCCGGCGCAACGCCCCTTATCGGCCTCTTCTCTGGCTCCGGGGCCGATCCGGGGGCTCGGAGGGACGGGCCCGTCGGGCTGCGGATTTGGGGGTTAGGGTCAGGGTCAGGGGTTTGGACGGTCGGCTCCGGGCCTCGCCCTGCGGCCCAGCCCTTTCGGGGAGTGTTCCCCCGTCCTTCCCGGTGGACCCCTTTCTGCTCAATCCCCGGACGTGACCTCCATCCGGTGCCCCCTCCCACTGAACTGGGAGGGGGTCCCCGGCAACTGGGTGGGGCGGGTTGGGAGCCGGGGGGGGGGGGGCTCGGCGGAGCGGGGGTCGGGGGGGAGGACGGTTGCGGGGGAGGGGGCGGGGGAGCGGGAAGGCCCCGCCCCCGGCCCCGCCCCCCGCTGCGGCTCTCCCGCGCCGGCCCCGGCCCCGCCACTCGCCCGGGCAGCCTCATTCCGCCGGGATGACGGGCCCGTCGCCGCTTCTCACCCTCCTGGCCTGGGGGGCCGGACTCTTCCTCCTCCTCCTCCTCCTCCCGCCCCCCGCCACCGGCAAGGTAAGGATGCTCTGCCCCCCGGGAAGACCCCACCCCACCCCCGGCCCGTCCCTTGCCCGGCTCCGGACTGGCGGGGGGGACGGGGGACGGGGAGGGGGCTCGAGGGGCTGGGGTCGATGTGAGGAGCCCAGAGGAGGGAGAAAGTGATGCTGAGGGAGTCCGGGGAGCCGAGGGTCCGGCCCTGCCCCACCGGCTTGGCCCCATCCTTTGCCCTGCCGCAGAGGGAGGGGCCCAGCCGCTGCCGCTCTCCAAGGTCTCGGCGGGAGCTCACAGAGACAGAGAGACAGAGACACGGAGAGAGATTGGGGGGGGGGGTGTCGATTGGATTTCGGGTTGTGTATTTATGGCTGGCCGAAGGGATCGGGTCTCGGGGGGCTTGTGCCGGCGCCCGGGGGGCTGCGACCCTCTGGCCGATTGTCGTTCTGGCTGCTGCGTCAGAATCGTCCACCTCAAGGCCCGGTGTGCCGGGCCCGGGCCTGGAAGGAGGGGGCCGTTCGAACCACCTTTCTTCTCACCCGTGCCTTGCCGGAGCCCCCTCCCCACGCTAGCCCTTCCTCCCCCGTCCCCGCTCTCTCCCCCTCGCGGACGCCCATTTCGGCCCAACCCATCTCCGAGCCGTTTTCTCGGCGGCCGTCCACCCCCCACCCCCCCACCCCCCGACCCCCGGCCCCGGTCGAGCAACCTCGAGGCCAGGGGTGGAGGGCCCGGCCCACGGAGGAAGGAGCTCGACCGAGAGGGAACCAGACCGTGTGAGCGTGAAATGGAGGATAGGCGATGGGTGGCTACGTGGGTGGTGACCGCTGAGGGTTTGCTCGGTGGAAGTGCTCGTGAGTGAGACGGCGTGGGCCTTCTTGTGAGGGCGGCCTTCTGTCAGGAGGGCAGAGGGTGTGTATGGGTGACGGGGTGCCCGTGTGATGGAGGTAAAAAAATAAGAAGTGTTGGTATTTGTTAAGCGCTTACTATGTGCAAAGCACTGTTCTGAGCGCTGGGGGATACAAGGGAATCAGGTTGTCCCACGTGGGGCTCACAGTTTTAATCCCCATTTTACAGATGAGGTACCTGAGGCACCGAGAAGTGAAGTGACTTGCCCAAAGTCACACAGCCGGCAAGTGGCGGAGCCGGGATTCGAACCCATGAACTCTGGCTCCCACACCCTCGCTCTTTCCACTGTACCACGCTCGGGGAAACGAAGGGAACCTCGTGTCGGTGTGGCATATAGCGTGTCGGCGAGGAGTAGCCGTGGACACGCTCTCATCCGCGCGGGGCCGGGCCCGAGCCCCCTCCGCCCCTTCCCCTCCGGGGCCCACCCTCTCTAACCGGCCCCGGGGGCGGGGCTTAATAATAATAATCGATCATGATGATGACGACGGTCTTGGTTAGGCGCTCACTGTGCACCGAGCACTTAGAGGAGCAGGGTGGCTCAGGGGAGAGAGCCCGGATTTGGCAGTCGCAGGTCATGGGTTCGAACCCCGGCTCTGCCACTTGGAGCTGGGTGACCGTGGGCGAGTCACTTCACTTCTCTCTGCCTCAGTTACCTCATCTGTAGAAGGGGGATTAACTGGGAGCCTCACGTGGGACAAGCTGATCACCCTGAATCTCCCCCAGCGCTTAGAACCGTGCTCTGCACATAGTGAGCGCTTAACAGATACCAACGTTATTATTATTATCTGTAAAATGGGGATTAACTGCGAGCCTCACGTGGGACGACCTGATGACCCCGGATCTCCCCCAGCGCTTAGAACAGTGCTCTGCACACAGTAAGCGCTTAACAGATACCAACATTATTATTAGTATCTGTAAAATGGGGATTAACTGCGAGCCCCACGTGGGACCACCTGATCACCCCGTATCTCCCCCAGCGCTTAGAACAGCGCTCGGCGCACAGTAAGCGCTTAACAGATACCAACATTATTATTAGTATCTGTAAAATGGGGATTAACTGCGAGCCCCACGTGGGACCACCTGATCACCCCGTATCTCCCCCAGCGCTTAGAACAGCGCTCGGCGCACAGTAAGCGCTCAACAGATACCAACATTATTAGTATTATCTGTAAAATGGGGCTTAACTGCGAGCCTCGCGTGGGACCACCTGATGACCCCGCATCTCCCCCTGCGCTTAGAACAGCGCTCGGCCCGTAGTAAGCGCTCAACGGATACCAACATTATTAGTATTATCTGTAAAATGGGGCTTAACTGCGAGCCTCGCGTGGGACCACCTGATGACCCCGGATCTCCCCCTGCGCTTAGAACAGCGCTCGGCCCAAAGTAAGCGCTTAACGGATACCCAGATCATTATTCTAAGCGTCGGGGGAGATCCAAGGTGATGAGGCCGTCCCACGTGGGCGTCTTCATCCCTGTTTTCCAGACGAGGGCACCGAGGCCCAGAGGGGTGACTTGCCCCCAGCCACCGGGCCAATAAGGGGTGTCGGGGGGCTGGGGACCCGCGACCCAAGCGCGGGCTGGGCCCTGAGCCCCGCTCCCGTCGTTGCTGTCTCTCTGCAGGCTCCGGGCCGGGAGGTCGCCGCGGCGGGCCGCCGTTTCCGCCGGGCGTCGCCGCCGGGGCCCCCGTCGGAGGCGGAGATGCTGCCGGCCGCGGGGCCGGAGCCGGCGGGGGCCGAGCCGCTGGCCCGGGCGGTGGGACGGCTGCTGGAGGCCGGCCGGCAGCGGGAGCGGGAGCGGGAACGGGAGCGGGAGCGGGAAGCCCGCTACCTGGCCGGCTTGCTGCGACTGTGGAGCGAGCTGGCCCCCGGGCCCGGACCGGACGGCGGCCCGCCCCCCGACCCCGACTACGAGGACGGCGGCCCGGCCCGCGGCCCCGGGCCCCCGGAGCCTCCGGGGCTCCCCGGGCCCCCGCTGGCCCAGCTGGCCCGGGCGCTGCTGCTCGGCCGCTCCCGGCAGGAGGAAGGCGCGGCCGGACCGGGACCGGAGGAGCCGGACGAGGACGAGGACGAGGACGCCGAGCTGGACCCCGAGCTGCTCCGGTAAGGGCGGAGGAGGAGGTGAGGGAGGGCCGGGCAGGACCGGACGGGCCCGGGAGGAAGGAGGCTGCGGGCGGGGCGGGGCGGGGGGCGGCCCGGTCTCGGGGGGTGCTGGGATCTGCTTGTCCCGCCCAGGTACCTGGTGGGCCGCATCTTGTCCGGCCCGGGCGAGCCCTCCGCCCCGCACGCCGCCCGCCGGGACCCGCGGCCCCGCCGCCTCCGCCGGGACCTGCGGTCCGAGCGGCCCCCGGGGCCCGACCCCGCCTCGCTGCTGAGAGTCAAGAGGCTGGACGGCGGCGAGGAGCCCGGAGCCTCCGGCCGGACGAGGCCCAAACGGGGCCCGCTCCACCCCGGGGCCGGCCTGGCCCAGCAAGTGCAGCGCTACCGGCCCCACTGAGGCCCCAGGGGCTTCCCCCGAAGCCCCCGTCCCCTCCGCCGGGAACCGCCACCCCCGGGGGAGGAGACGGCCACGTGGCCCCCGTCCTTCCCGCCCTCCCGTGTCCTCCCCCCTCCTCGGGCCCCTCTCCGTCGCCCGGCCCCCCCCCCCCCCCCCGCTTCCACTCCGCCTCCCCTCCGTGTGTGTGCGTGTACGTGTGTGGCCCACCCACTGTGAGTGTCCAGCGCCTGACCGGTTCGGTGTCAATAAAACAGCCCGACAGGTATTTTACCGTAGCCTCCCCGCCGCTCCTCCTTCGGCGAGCTACGCGTCCCCTCCGCCTCCACGTCCGCCCTCCCTCCCCCGGCGCCCTCTCACCTCCGGCCCCGGCTCCCTACCCTCTCCTCCTCCTCCTGCCGGGATGGGCCGGGCAGCGCGGAGACTAGGCCTGGAGGGACGCTTCCAGCGCCAACCTAGATTTGAGTCCGGGGTCAGGGTCGCCAGGGGCGGGTTACTGCGACGCCGGGAGAGGGACCCGCGAGAAGGGAGGGGCCGGCCAGGGCCGGCGGGCGTGAGAGTCGGGGACCTAGGCCCGGGCCTAGGCGGGGCGGTGGGGACCCCGGCCGGGCTCGGGGCGGGGGAAAGATGGGGACCCGGGGAGAGATTCGGAATCCCGCAGGAGGGCCCGAGGACGGGGCATCTGCTGCCAAGGGAGAACCGAGAGAGGCGGAGATCCCCACCAAGTCCACTTCGATGGTGAGTCGCGGGGGTCCGAGGGACAACTGGGGACCCGGGCCGGGGTGTGGGCGGGGCTTGCACTCGCTCTTCTTCCTGCCGCTGCGGGGGGTGGGGGGGAAGAGGGGGCAAGGGGAAGCCCAGCACTTGTGCCCCTCGGGCTGCCCCGGACCAAGGTGAGAACAGCCAGGGCCCGCGCGGGGCGCCGACAGCAGTCCGGGGCAGACGCGGAGCGGGGGCTCGGCCTGAAGGGAGCCCAGCCGCTCCCGCGCCATCCAGGGATGGACCTCAGCGGAGCCCGGTGGGCCCAACGGCCGGGCGGGGGTGGTGGGAAGCGTGGGGAGCCGAGTTCTTCCCCCATTCTTCCCACCCCCCTGCGTCACCTCGCTCCTTCCATCTTCCTCGCGGAGACCCGTCGCTTCAAGTCGACCGCGCCCCAGCCCCGGGACGCGCCGGCCCCGGAGCCGCGGGCATCTGTCCGTCTGTCGGGCGGGCAGCCGGGGTGGCACAGAGCCAGAGAAGCGGGGTTGATGAGGCTAGCGGGCGGCGGCAGCAGCCCCATCACCAAGACGAGCCAAGCCCCGGTGTGGATCGTGGCAGCGCCCGGGGAACGGCCGAGGGACGGGCGCGGCCGGTGAGCTCAGCCCCACGCTCCCGCGGCTGCCCCTGGTCTCCCACCAGCTCCCCACCAGCTTCCAGACACGGAGAACCCGATACCCACACTCTCCACCCGGTGCCACCCTCGGCAGCAGCGCCGCCTCTCAGCCAGGAAGCGCCAGAGGAAGAGAACGGGACCAGAGTGTGAAGGGAGCAGGGGTCAGAGAGGGAAGCCGGGGGGAGAGAGACGAGGGGGGCAGAGGGAAGGCTTTCAGGACGCACCGTCCCCTAACCGGCTCCAGGAGAACCCCACACGCAGCACCGGTTATGGCCACTCCAGCCCCGCAGGGAGGGAAGAGATACAGACTGACTTGGGCCACCCCCCCCGGCTCGGCTCCCCCGACCCTGCCCTCTCCAGTGTCTCGGTCAGGGACGTACCTGACCCGGGCCCACAGGATCCGGAGCCGACTCCTACTCGGCGGTCCTATTGCTCCCTGAGCCGGTCTGCCCCCACAACCCCGCCCCAGGGCCGGGAGAGGCGGCCCAAGCCTGACAAGTAGGAGGGGCCCCTGTGATGAGAATAATATTTATTATAAATGCCGGGGGGGGGAGGTGGAGGGGGAGAAGCAGGAGCAGGGCAAGGAGTTGGCTGGGCAGCAGGGAATCCAGGAAAGGAGGCCTAGGGTCCGAGCGCCCGACCCCCAGCCCGTCTCCTGTCTCCCAGTGCCGACCGGCGCGCCCCTGGCTCAGGACCCCAGCTTCCTGGGGACTCGTCCCCGCCCGCGGCTGCTTGGGACCCTCCCTCTCTCACGGCGCCGACGCTGGCAGGCCGAGACAGACGGCACAGGCCGCGAGCGCTCGTCTTTCAAGCTGGGGGCCCCCCAACTCTGCTGGTGCCATCGGGACAGTTTCCAGTCCTTAGGGTTATCCGAGGCATACCGGAGGGGGACGGGTGCCGTCGGAAAAGCTTCCGGTCCTTTAAGGGTTGTCCGAGGCCGACTGGAGGGGGACTGAGATGTGGGCCGGATATAGAACAGAAAGATTGAAACAGAGAAACGGGAGGGGACAGAGGCCAAATCAGGCTGGCGAGGGACCGGCAGAGAAGTGATTAAAAACCAGGACACCAGGGCCCAGGAACCGTTCCGGGGAAGCTGGGGCTTTACGGTCTCGCCTTCGACGGGAGGAGGTGCCAGCCTAAGCCGAAGCGAGGCAAGGGGACGGCGGCTTCCTGGGGGGGGCCTGTCCCAAGGCTTACTGTGATGTTGGCATGTTCTCCCCAAATTTCAGCCGGTGTGCCACGTTCTTGGCCTCCAACAGAGCCTGAGCCAAGGGTGAAAATCGGTCAGGATGGTTCAGGGCCTTGGCCTGGGGCCCCACCCCGCCACCCTCAACGGAACGGTCCAGAAGATCACCCCCTCCACCCAGGAAGTAGCGTGGCCTAGACCGCAAGCCCGGGAGTCACAGCACCTGGGTTCTAATCCCGACTCCGCCACTTATCAGCTGTGTGACTTTGGGCAAGTCACTTAACTTCTCTGTGCCTCAGTGACCTCATCTGTAAAATGGGGATTATGACTGTGAGCCCCATGTGGGACAACCTGATTACCTGCTATCTAGCCCAGTGCTTAGAACAGTGCTTGGCACATAGAATAATTATTATTATTATTATGGTATTTAAGCGCTATGTGCCAAGCACTGTTCTAAGCACCGGGGGAGATAAAGGTAATCAGGTTGCCTCGTGTGGGGCTCATAGTCTTCACCCCCATTTTACAGATGAGGTCACTGAGGCCCAGAGAAGTTGTGACTTGCCCAAAGTCACCCAGCTGATAAGCAGCGGAGTCGGGATTAGAACCCACGACCTCTGACTCCCAAGCCCGGGCTCTAAGTAAGCGCTTAACAAATATCATCATTATTATTAAACTTCTCTGAGCCTCAATTTCCTTATCTGTAAAATGGGAATTCAATACCCGTTCCCACCCCTTTAGACATTTGGGACGGGGACTGTCTCCAATCTGAGTATCTTGTATCTACCCAAGTGCTTCATACAGTGCTTGGCACATAAATAAGCACTTAACCAACACCACTATCATTATCAATTATTATTAATGATGATGATTATTATTGAAGTTCTGGTACCACTATTTCACGCCTACTGAGGAAAACCCTGGCAATCCCGGGCCTCCCTGTTCCCCCAGCCCCGCGGCGTGCCCAAGGACCGGCGCAATTCACCTCATGATGCACGTAGTCCTCACAGTTGTAGCACCAGACGGAGAGATCCGTGAAGCTGAGTACCAGGGGGTGCCCTGACGTCTCAAAGTGTCGCACCATGTGCGCGTTGATGTAGCGGCCACAGTGGACCTAGGGGAAAGGGTGGGTCAGTTGGTGCCCAAGGGGTCCGCCCTCCCCCGGCCCCACGCTCTGTCAGGCTCGACGCCACACCTGGTAGCAGCAGAGGCAGACCCAGTTCTCCAGGGGGAGACCGCAATCCTGGCAGGGCCCGGTGACATCCAGGTGGCCGGCGGGCACCGGGCACACTGAGGTCAGGTGAGGGCACCAGGACAAGGGGGTCACTGCACAGAACGTGCCCTAGATTGGGAGGAAGGAAGGTCAGTGAAGGGTGGGCTTCATCTTCCCCTCGCCAGTCCCTTCCTGACGCCCTTCTCCAAGAGCATCCCCCCGCGCCCCCGCTCCTGGCCAAGGGTGTCGGTGATGCCCGAGGCGCTGAAGAGGAAACCGAGGCCTGGGGAGAAGAGGAGTGGCCTGAGCAGGAAAAGAACCTAGGAGTCTGGAAGGCAAATTTCAACTAGGCCTCGGACGTTAATCACCGAATCAGCTCCCGGCTCTTCCTGTTCATGCCCGGTGACTTCCAGCCATATAGGGGCAGAGCAGCCACCAGCCGCTTCTCCCAGCAGCTCCCCATCCTGGGAGCCCTCTGGGGCCAGGGGCTCCTGGAAAAATGGAAAACAGGAAAACTGGGATGACCACGGCCGCTCCCCCTCCCCTCTCCCCACATCCCCCCCCGCACTCACTCATCACCAGTCACCGCCTCCAGGGGGTTACTGGAGGGTTCCGTGGAGGGTTGAGGTGGGGTTCTGCTCTCTCCCCCCCAAGGCCCGATGAACGAGGGAGGACGCAGAGGGTGGATTCCCCCCAGCATGGAGGTCCCACCTCCTGACGTCTCTGTACCTGAGGCCCTCCTTCAGGGGCAAGGGGCTCCGCCCCATGGGCATCCATCGCTCCTGCTGCTTCCGGGAGCCCATCGCCCAGCTTCAGCACCTTCAGGCTCAGGATGTCTTCCACTACGGGGCCCGGCTCCTCCCGGGGGGGCCCCTCGGCCGGCTGCCCCCCGGTCTCTTGGACCCCCACCGCCTCCGCGGCCCGCTCTGTCGCGGTCCCAGCGGCGGGCGGCCCCGGCGACGCCGGCCCCGTCCCGAAGCCCCCCGCCGCGGGCCCCGGCGGTGAACGCTGCTTCGGGATGGCTCCGGATGCAGCCAGCTGCCCCAGGTTTGAGTCTTCCGGAGCCCTAGGGACTGGCCAAGGAAAGGACTCATGACCAGTGGGCCTCAGGGAGCCTCAGCGGGCACTTGGGGAGGAGGCAGCTATAGGAGACCGCCTTGGGATCCCGCAGGCCGACCCTCCCCCCGCTCCTCAGGAGAGGACGGGCCGGGGCCCCGAGGTAGCACTCACCGTTGAGCCGCAGACTCTGCCAGTACTTGCGGTGGATCCGGGTGACTTGGGCAAGAGATTCCAGGGCTCCCGGGTGCAGTGGGCGGAGCCAGGGAAGCACCGGGGGTGGGTCCCCCAGCAACGTGCGGGTGCACATGGCCATGGACTCGGAGATGGACGACAGGTTGTAGCCACCCTAGGGGGGTGAGAAGGGAGGTCGGCGACGCTAGTTTGCGGCGAGTTTGCCCGCTGGCCCGAGGAGTGGGAACTGCCCTTCCCAGATCCCCCCGCTCCAATCCAGAATAGCACCCAGTCTTCTAGGACTCTGCTCTGGTTTCCAGCCCTGGGACTTGGAGCAGCACAGGGACAACCTTTCCAAACATCCGTGGGAAGAGTAGGAACCGTATGCCCCCTAAGCCCCATCTCGACCCTCCCTCCGCCCACCCTCACCCACAGCGGCTGGGCTTGATCACGCCTATTTACCTCCAGGACTAGGACCAGCCGGCCGCCCGCCAGCCCCATCAGCAGGTGGGTCATGTGGGCATAGCCCTCGGGGGTGACCTGGCAGCCCCCCAGCGGGTCCCCGCGGGCTGCGTCAAATCCAGCGGACACCAGGACCAGCTCGGGGTTGAACTGAAACATAAGGGATGAGGGAAACTGAGGCACCAACTGTGAAGGAGGAGAAAGGAAGAAGAGACGGGCAACACGGGAGGAGGAGGAAAGGTGGTATTTGTGCTCTGGGAAAAGACTGGGAGCGGCACCGGGCTCGGGGGCACGGGAGCCCCGAGGTGGGGCAGGGTGGGGGTGGGAGTCCTACGGCGCCCCACCCCCAAGCCCTCCCTCACCTCATAGGCAACGGGCATGATGATGCGGTGGAAGGCAGTCAGGTACTCGGGGTCCCCCATGCGGGGCCCATTCCAGGGCACGTTGAGAGTGAAGCCCTCGCCCCGGCCCCGGCCCGTCTGGCTGCTGTCCCCGTCCTCAGAGGTGGGGAAGAAGGAGCCGTGGTCGTAGCGGTGCAGGGAGACATACAGCACGCTGTGGGGCAAGGGGCACGGTCAGGGGGAGAGGAATGCCCCGCGGGCCAGCCCCGGGTACGAGCCAGCGGGTACCGGCATCATCCCCGACCACCTCGCTCCCTGACAAGCCGGACAGGTCCCGGCCTTTCCCCGTTCCCCATCGCCCAGGCCTACGCATCCTCTCCAGGGGGCAGGGCTCACCTGGGGTCCTCCTCGAACATGTGCTGGGTTCCGTTGCCGTGGTGAACGTCCCAGTCCAAGATCAGGACCCTGCGGGGCCGGGGCAGGGTGAGAAGGGTGGGGGCACGGAGGCAGAGGGGGTCGACTCCCAGCCCGGAGTGGGCGGGAGCAGGAAGAGGAGCGGGGTCCCGGGAGATCTCTGCTGCCTCAGCCTTCCTCCCCTTCCCCTCCCTCCTCCGGCTCCCAGCCCCTCACCGCAGGGGCCGGCCGGCCAGCTGCTGGGCGTGGCGAGCAGCCACGGCTACCGAGTTGAAAAAGCAGAAGCCGCAGGCGGTATCCCTCTCGGCATGGTGCCCGGGGGGCCGGACGATGGCCACGCCGTTCCGCACCTGGGAAGGGAAGCCGAGAGAGGACCCATCGGCGCTCTGCCTCCCCTCACGCGGCTCTTCCAACTCCACCCTGGCCCGCCAGACCACCCCCGGGGGCCACCCGCTCCAAGGGCACAGGGTCATCCCCACCCCCAACCCCCCATCTCTCCCGCGGGCTGCGGCGGCAGGCCGTCTGGGTCCCTCCACCTGTCCGTCCAGCACGGCCTCCACCAGGCTGCAGGCGGAGCCGGCGGCCAACTGGGCACAGTGGAAGGAGCGGGGCGCGATGTAGATGGAGTTGTAGCGTTCGCCCTCGCGGTGCAGCTCCCGCGGCTTCAGCCCACTGGTAGCCCTCATCTGCTCCACGTACTCGGGGCTGCGGGGAGGAGGCGGGCAGTGGGCAGTCAGCACGGCTCCAGGGTGGCACCTGCCTGGCCCGCCCCCCTCTCAGCACTCTCGCCCCCTTCCCTCCCTTTCCCGCCTCGATGTGCCCCCGGGCCCGGCCCCCACCTGTGGCACAGCAGCAGCTCCTGGTCAGAGGCGAGACGGGCGGGCAGGGCCCGGCAGCGCTGGGTGAGCCCCAGCTCGGCGTGGCGCTGGGCGATCCGGGAAATGCGCTGCGGGAGCTCCGGGTGGTGGCTGGGAGACCGGGGGAAGAGGCAGGCGGGAGGGTCAGTGCCGGGCAGGCCGAGGTGAACCCCGGGCCCCCGGCTCTCTCCCCGACCCCCGTACCTGTCCCACATGTTGTAATGCTCCATCATCGTCGGGTCATACACCAGGCCCGTCCGGGCCAGGGGCGGAGGCCGCAGCACCTCCTCCATCACCCGATCCAGGGTGGCTGCCAGCTCCTTGGGGGCTATGGCGGGCCTCGGACCCCCTGCCGCCTTCTCTTCCTCTTCCTTCTCCTCCTCCTCCTCCTTCTCTTCCTCTCCCTCCTCCCCCGCCACCTCAGGCTCCTCAGGAGTGGAAGGAGTTTCGACTGGGGACGGGAAGAGCGGATCCAACCAGCCCCCTCCTCCCTCTCCCACGTCGGCAAACCAGAGTAGGACCTCGCCCCCGGGTGCAGGGAGGGGAAAGGAAAGAGACGGAGAGCGGAGAGCGGGGCCGGGCCGGACGGGGCGTGGCGGGGAGGGGCGGGACTGACCAGACTAGAAGAGGAGAACCACGGAGGCCCCGGGGAGAGTCACAGCCCAGTCTTTCTGGTCTTTCCAGGGGCCCGGGGCAGCAGGGACCACGAGGAGACTGGGGCTTTACCGTGCCTCTCGAGGACCCTCCAGTAACGCTGGTGAGCCGCCAGGGCGTGAGACACGGAGGCCAGAGCGCTGAAGGGAGAAAGGAGCGCTGACGAGGGATAGGACTCCCACAGGGCAAAGGAAGGCCGCAGAACCCTGCTCCCCAGCCGCCTCCACCACCCTGGGCTGCTTCTCTTTGCTCACCCCGGCTCCTGGGCCACCTCCCCTCCCCCCGGCCCTCCATATCTCCTTCCCCTCCCCTCCCTCCCGTGGATCCGCCACCTCTCCTCCTCTCACCTTTGACATGGGGGACCAGGCGCCTCAAGGAGGGGGCAGGGGTCCCCTAGCAGGCTCTTGAGGGCTGTGCTGGTGCCCTCCCCGAGGGAACGCAGGTTATAGCCGCCCTATGGAGGATGAGAATCCAGTCCGGGCTGTGGCGGAGGGGTCCGGCTCCCACTTCTCCCTTTCCCACCCTACTGACTCTCTCTCACTTCTAGGGCCCAGCACCACCGCCTGCCAGGCCTGGGACTGGCTGCCTGGGCTTCCCCTACTTCTAGGCAGACTGACGAGCAGAGAGGGCTCACTCACCTCCAGGGACAAGATGAGTTTCCCCCCGGCGAGGCCCATGAGTAGGTGGGTGAGGTGAGCAAAGCATGCTGGAGTGGCGGCCATCTCCCCCTGTGGAGGGGGAGGAAGAGGGAGGGAAAAGGGTGTGTTGGGGTCGGCCTCCCACAGCCATCAGCCCGTGAACTCCCGGGATGGGAGCTGACACCCCCCACGCCCCAGAGAAGTCCTCTCTGCTTGAGCCACGTGGGAGACTGAGATGGGGACACCCGAGATCCCGGCTGGGGCTCCCAGCCCAGCACCCTCTTCCCTCTGCTGCCTCAGAGAGAAAAAGCCACGAGGGGCATGAGGAGCTCGGGACGTCCCCATCCCTGGGTCAGGAAAGTTGGGGAGGCTTTTCCTACCTTGGGGTCCCCCATCATGGAGTCAAAGCCAGCAGCGACTAGGACCAACTGGGGTTGGAACTGTAAGCAAGGAAGGAGGACAGTCGGGGAGAAGGACAGACGGGGAAGGGGAGCAGAGCGTAGTGGTGGCTCCACTCCCTTCCTCCCAGGCCCCCGGGGATTTCTGCATCGAGCTCCCGCCGGGCTCCCCTCCGTCCACCCCGGTACCTCAAAGGCGACAGGCAGGAGCAGGTGAAGGAAGGCCGAGATGTAGTCTGGATCCCTCATCCCCACCTGCGGAGGAGGCGGACGCTGAGGCCCTCCCACACCCCGCCTCCCCGAAGACGACCCCCATCCCATCAGGCCTCGGTCCAGGGGTCCAGGTTTGAGGCCAGGACCTAGCCCACTCTAGGATGCCAGGGGGCGGCGGGCACTTTGCCGACTCTCGGTCCCGCCCAGGAACTCACCTGGTTCCAGGGCACGTTGATGGTGTAGCCCCGGCCCCGGCCGATGCCCGCGGCCCGCCAATCTGACTCGGGCAGGTGAGGCCAGAAACGAGCATGCTCGTAACGGTGGATGGAGAAGTACAGGACGCTGCGGGGAGGGAGGCCGGGGAACACAGGTCAAGCAGGGGCTCACTCGCCTCGGTCCCTGAACCGCCCCTCGTCCCGATGCACCCCTCCCCCTCCCCTGAGGCCATGGCTCCAGGCCTGGGGGGCTGCACCTGGAGTCCTGGTCAAAGATGCGCTGGGTGCCTTGGCCGTGGTGAACGTCCCAATCCACGATGAGGACCCTACGGGGAGAGGTCAAGGTTCAGGATTCTTGCCTCGGGGGAGGGCCCGGGGAGAAATCGGCTGAAAGGCAGAGCCACCAAAGGGCAACCAGAGGCACAGGAAGATGGTGGTGCTCTGCACATAGTAAGCACTCAATAAATAGTATTGAATGAATGAATGGTGGTAGAGGAGGTCAGAGGGGGATCGGCTCTAACCCGCGGGCTGTGGAAACCGAGCCCAGGCCGCCCAGCTTCCCGAGCCGTGTGGCCACCCCCGTTCCCTACTCCCGCCTCATCCACCTGGGCCCAGGGCCGCGCTTCCACCACCACTCACCGCTCGACCTGATGCTTCTCCTGGGCGTGCCGAGCACTGACGGCCAGGTGGTTGAACATGCAGTAGCCATCCATGCGCTCTCGCTGGGCATGGTGGCCGGGGGGCCTGCAGGACAGAAACCAGGCCATCTCGGTGGACGGAGCTCCAGCCCTAGCCCCCGGCCCGACCCGAAGCGGGGAACCGTGTCGGTCTGGCATCGGGGCGGGGGCGCCCACAGCTACGGACTAACCCCCCGCCCCTCAGGGAACGGCCCCGGACGGAGGTGAAGACCCAGCTCAGGCCCCTCGGGCTCCAGGCTTACCTGACCACAGCCAGCCCGTTGCGCACCTCCCCTGCCATGACCATGTCGACGAGCTGCAGCACCGTACCCGTGGCCAGGCGAGCACACGCATACGAGTTCTGCGGGAGAAGACGGCCGCGCAGCCCCACACCTGGTTAGGGGACGCGCGGGGGCTGGAGCGGAGAGCCGGCCCAAGTCCCCAGGCCTACCCCCTACCCCATCGCCTCAAGGGCTGAACCTGGGAATCTTGGACACGTGCTACTCACGGGGTGAAGGAAAACTGAGTCATAGGTGTCAGCCAGGGCCCTCAGCTCCTCTTCACTCATCTGCTGGGTCGACTCCATTAGTTTCAGGAACTCCTGGCTGGGGGAGGGGAGGGGCGTTCGGGTGGGTGGCAAGGGCAGAATCGACATACATTCCCAGGTGCCCTCGTGGCACTCTCACGCTCACTCTCTCCCCTCTCGTTCTCTCTCAAACCCAGGGGTTGAGTAGGGGTGAAAGGGGAGAATCAGGGATCAGGTGCTCAGTCCCTTCCCTTCCTTTTTAGTTAGGGTACTGAATAGGCACTTACTAGGTACCAAGCCCCGTGCTAAGTCTGGGGAAGGTATGAAACAACTGACTCGGCTATGATGCCTGACCCACAAGGGGAAGGGAAATGAGAGTTTTCTCATTTTAGAGATGAGAAGACTGAGGCCAGAGAGGTTAAGCAACTGACCAAAGTCACCCAGCGGGCCAGGGGCAGAGTCCCCGAGTCCCTGGCTCTTTCCACCAGGCCTCGCTGCCTCCCTGCTGCCGACAGCCTGGTCCCCCGGAGAGCCCACTGGCAAGGGATGGCTGGGGGCGATCTCTCGTGGGACCGGAGTCCTCGGGGCAGGGCCAGGTCGGGGTGGCACAAAGGCAACTTGGCCGGGCTTCAGTGGCCCAGCAGCCCACGGGCCACTGCAGTACTTCCATTTTGACCTGGATCAACTCTAGGTCAGGGGCACCGCTGCCTCCACCAAAACGAGCCCCATCGGGGACCAGGAAATCTGGGGAGAGGTGGGGAGGGAAGGGAAGGGCAGGGGAGGGGAAAGGAGTTGGCCAGGCAGGAAAGACAGAGTGATCCGGGACCGGCGCTCAGGTTTCACCTGTGCACCCGCAGCAGCTCCTCCTGGGTGGCCGGCCGGGCCTGCGGAGACAGGGAAAGATGGGGGGCCGTTTGGAACGGAGAGCGGTAGCCTGACTCAACCTCACTCGCCTTCCCCGATTCCCACCCCGGGGGTGGGAGGGGCTCAAAATCTCCATCTCCATCAACATCTTCAGCTCCCTCTAGACCGTAAGCTCACTGTAGGCAGGGAACGTGTCCACCGACTCTGTTATACTGTTGTATTCTCCCAAGCGTTTAGTACAGCGTTCCGTGCACGGTAAATTCTCAATAAATATGACTGATTGATTGACTGAACGATCGTCATCAACGGCAGCATTAAAGAAGCACCCACCGTGCAGAGGCGCCGACTCACTTTGAGCACGAGGGCCAGGAACTTTAGGGGGAATGGGAACTGGGTCGGGGCTATCAAAGGTGTTGTTCCGGACCTTTAACTCTCTCCTGAGGCCCCCTGTTCCTCCCCCTCCCCCATCTCTCACCCCCAATGATCTGGCCACCTATTTCCTCACGAAAATCAACACGATCAGGTCTGAGCTCCCCAAAGTCACCCCTCCGCCTCTCCCCTCCCCCCCACCGACCCCCTCCCCTACTTTCCCATCCTTCCCTGCAGTATCCTCAGAGGAGATCTCCTCCCTCCTCGCAAGTGCCACCCCCTCCACCTGCGCCTCGGACCCCATTCCCTCTCACCTTCTTAAAACCATCGCCCCTGCCCTCCTCCCTTCCTTAACTTCTATTTTTAACCACTCAATCTCCAAGGGCTCCTTCCCCTCTGCCTTCAAACATGCCCACGTCTCCCCCTTCCTAAAAAAACCCGCTCTTGACCCCACTTCCCCCTCCAGTTATCGTCCTATCTCCCTACTACCCTTCCTTTTCAAAATCCTAGAACAAGTCGTCTACAATCGATGCCTAGAATTCCTTAACTCCCATTCTCTCCTAGACCACCTCCAATCTGGCTTCCGTCCCCTCCACTCTACCGGGACTGCTCTCTCTAAGGTCACCCATGACCTCCTTCTTGCCAAATCCAATGGCTCCTACTCCATTCTGATCCTCCTTGACCTCTCTGCTGCCTTTGACACTGTCGACCATCCCCTCCTCCTCCGTACCTTATCTCACCTTGGCTTCACGGACTCTGTCCTCTCCTGGTTCTCCTCTTACCTCTCTGGCCGATCATTCTCGGTCTCCTAAGCTGGAGCCTCCTCCCCCTCCCATCCTTTAACTGTTGGAGTTCCTCAAGGGTCAGTTCTTGGCCCTCTTCTGTTCTCCATTTACACTCACTCCCTCGGTGAACTCATCCGCTCTCACGGCTTTGACTACCATCTCTACGCAGATGACACGCAGATCTACATCTCCGCCCCTGTCCTCTCCCCCTCCCTTCAGGCTCGCATCTCCTCCTGCCTCCGGGACGTCTCCACCTGGATGTCGGCCCGCCACCTAAAACTCAACATGAGCAAGACTGAGCTCCTCATCTTCCCTCCCAAACCCGGTCCGCTCCCAGACTTCTCTATCACCGTGGATGGCACGACCATCCTTCCCGTCCCGCAGGCCCGCAATCTCGGTGTCATCCTTGACTCGTCCCTCTCGTTCACCCCACACATCCTATCCGTTACCGAGACCTGCCGGTTTCACCTCTACAATATCGCCAAGATCCGCCCTTTCCTCTCCACCCAAACGGCTACCTTACTGCTACGGGCTCTCGTTATATCCCGGCTAGACTACTGTGTCAGCCTTCTCTCTGACCTCCCTTCCTCCTCTCTCGCCCCGCTCCGGTCTATTCTTCACTCCGCTGCCCGGCTCATCTTCCTGCAGAAACGATCTGGGCATGTCACTCCCCTTCTTAAACAACTCCAGTGGTTGCCTATCGACCTCCGCTCCAAACAAAAACTCCTCACTCTAGGCTTCAAGGCTCTCCATCACCTTGCCCCTTCCTACCTCTCCTCCCTTCTCTCTTTCTACCGCCCACCCCGCACGCTCCGCTCCTCTGCCGCCCACCTCCTCACCGTCCCTCGGTCTCGCCTATCCCGCCGTCGACCCCCGGGTCACGTCCTCCCGCGGTCCTGGAACGCCCTCCCTCCTCACCTCCGCCAAACTGATTCTCTTTCCCTCTTCAAAACCTTACTTAAAAATCACCTCCTCCAAGAGGCGTTCCCAGACTGAGCTCCTCTTCCCCCCTACTCCCTCTGCCATCCCCCCTTTACCTCTCCGCAGCTAAAGCCTCATTTTCCCCTTTTCCCTCTGCTCCTCCACCTCTCCCTTCCCATCCCCACAGCACTGTACTCGTCCGCTCAACTGTATATATTTTCGTTACCCTATTTATTTTGTTAATGAATTGTACATCGCCTTGATTCTATTTAGTTGCCATTGTTTTTACGAGATGTTCTTCCCCTTGACGCTGTTTAGTGCCATTGTTCTCGTCTGTCCGTCTCCCCCGATTAGACTGTAAGCCCGTCAAACGGCAGGGACTGTCTCTATCTGTTGCCGACTTGTTCATCCCAAGCGCTTAGTACAGTGCTCTGCACATAGTAAGCGCTCAATAAATACTATTGAATTGAATGAATGAGTGTTCAGAGGGCTACCAAGCCAGAAAGCCACCAGTCTGCATCTTTGAGGCCCTGACTGGAAACTCACTGGTCCAACCTGAGCCCCGGGATGGGTCCAGTTCACCCGGCTGGAGGAGCCACGGCTCTCTCCGCCCCGTGGTTACCGTGTGCTCAGCACTGGACTGGACACTTGGAAAAATGCATTAGGCATGAAAGACTTGCTCCCTGGCCTTGAGGAGCTCACGCTCCTGTAGGAGAGACCAAAACTGACAAATACAAAATACTGTAAACAGAAAAGCAGCTTGGCCTACGGGAAAGAGCACAGGCCTGGGAGTCAGAAGACTTGGGTTCTAATCCCAGCTCTGCCATTTACCTGCTCTGTGACTCTGGGAAAATCACTTTTTTCTTTTCTTTGTGGTATTTAGGTGCTTACAATGTGTCCGGCACTACGCTAAGCGCTGGAGTAGATATATAAGCTAACCAGGTTGGACGCAGTCTACGTCCCACATGGCGCTCAGTCTTAATCCCCATTTTAGAGGTGAGGTAATCGAGGCTCAGAGAGGCTAAGTGACTTGCCCAAGGTCACACAGCAGGCAAGTGGTGGAGCCGGGATTAGAACCCAGGTCCTCTCAGGCCTATACCTTAGTCACTCATTCATTCAGTTGTATTTCTTTAGCACTTACTCTGTGCAAAGCACTGTGTTAAGCACTTGGGAGAGCACAATACAGTAATAAACAGTCACATTCCCTGCTCACAACAGGCTTACAGTCTAGAGTGGGGGAGACAGGTAGCAATGAGCTGAAGGTAATGCCTTTATCCACTAGGTCATACTTCTCCAGGCCTCAGTTTCCTCATCTATAAAAGAGGGGTATGATATCTGTTCTCCCTCCCGCTAAGACTAACGAGGACTATGTCGTTACCTTGCATCTACCTCAGCGCTTAGTAGTCAGTCGGTCAATTGTATTTATTGAGTGCTTACTAAGTGCAGAGCACTGTACTACGCATTTAGGAGAGTACAATATAACAATAAACAGACACATTCCCCGCCCACACCGAGCTTACAATCTAGAGGAGGAGGCAGACAATATAAATCAATGAATTCCAGATACGGGCATAAGTGTTGTGGGACTGGGATGGGGCATAAAAGGAGCCAGTCAGGGCAACCCCAGAAGGGAGTGGGAGAAGAGGAAAGGTGGGCTTAGTCGGGGAAGGCCTTCGATAAGGCTTTGAAGTTGAGGAGAGTAATTGTCTGTCGGATGTGAGGAGGGAGGGTGATCCAGGCCAGAGGCAGGATGTGGGCGAACAGTCGACGGCGAGATAGACGAGACGGAGGTACAGTGAGAATGGTGGTATTAGAAGAGCGAAGTGTGCCGGCTGGGCTGTAGTAGAACAGTTGAGAGAAAGTTCTGGGAGAGGGCAAGGTGATTGAGGGCTTTAAAGCCAATGATGAGGCATTTCTGTTTGATGCGGCAGCGGATGGGCAACCACTGGAGTTTCTTGAGAAATGGGGAAACACAGCCTCAGCATTTTTGTAGAAAAATTATCTGAGAAGGGGAGGACTGGAGAGGGGAAGAGACAGGAGGCTGGGAAATCAGCAAGGAGGCTGATAGAGTAATCAAGGTGGGATAGGGTATCTGGATTAATATAGTAGCAGTTTGGATGGAGAGGAAAGAGTGGATTTTAGTGACGGTGTCAAGATCGAACCAACAGGATTTAGTAAAGGATTGAAGATGGGGGCTAAATGAGTGAGGGGAGTCAAGGATAACGCCAAGGTTACGGACTTGTGAGACAGGAAGAATGGTGGTGCCGCTTACAGTGATGGGAAAGTCAGGGGAAGGACAGGGTTTAGTTGGGAAGATAAGAAGCTCTGTGTTAGTCACTGCTTTGCACACAGTGGGTGCTTAACAAATACCATTTTGTCATTATTACAAGTGTAAGATAATGGTGCTAATTAAAAATAAGCAATTAAGTACTAATAATAATTACAGTGCTTATTTAACATGCAGTGTGCTGGGGTCGGATTGATAATTGATTAATAATAATCAATCATTATCTCCAAGCATTTATTGAGAACTTACTATGTGCAGTACTCTGTACTAAGCACTTGGGAGAGCACAATACAACATAATTAGCAGGCACGTTCCATGCCCATATCGATCTTACAGATAATCAGGTCACGCATATTGCCCGTCCCCACATGGGACTCAGTCAATGAGGGAGGGAGATTATATTTTATTGTTTTATTGTTGTACTGTACTTTCCCAAGCGCTCAGGACAGTGCTCAGCACACAGTAAACGCTCAATAAATACGACCGACTGAATGAAAAGATATTGAAACCCCACTTTACATAAGAAGAAACCGAGGCCCAGAGGAGTTAAGTGACTTCTTAAGTGCCCAAGGTTACGCAACGGGCAAGTGGTAGAGTCAGGATGAGAACCAGATCCCTTGTCTCCGGTTCCTATCAGACCACGCTGCTGCTTCTTCCACGCAGAGGGAAAGGCACGAGCAATGGTTTGGAGGCGGGAGAGTTGTGAGCTAGGGATAGTTAGACGCTCTGCTGGGAAGGAGGAACGAGTACACTCGGGCACAGCGTGAGAAGAGAGTGGGAGTCAACTCGGGGGAGAGCCTTAAAGCCAACTGTTAGGAGTTTTGCTTTTACGCAAGAAGAAAGGAGTAGTCTTGGGAGACTTTGGGAGAGGGAAGTCATGGGGACCGATCAACCTCTTAAAAAGCTATAAGCAGCTGAGTGGAAAATAAGTTGAAGAGGAAAGAGGCCAGAGGTGAAGGTGGCCAGGAAGAAGGCTGTTACATTATCCCACTGGAGTGGGGAAGAAGGGGAAGGAGAGGGGAAATCTGTGAAATACTACACAAGAAGAACCCGCCGGATTTAGAGCCAGACTGAATGATGGCGGTACACGGCAGGGGTCAGTGATGATACCAAGGTTGTGAGTTTTCTGGACAAGGAGGATGGGGATGTTGGCAGGGATAGAAAAGTTAGAAAGAGGAGATTTAGGAGGTCAGGATGAGGAGTTCAGTTTGAGACAGACTGAGTTGAAAGTGCTGGCAGGTCATTCAGGGAAGAGGTCCTGCAGGGCAGGTAAGAGGTCCAGGCTGAAGATACAATAAAAATGATAAAAACTGGTATGGGTGATGTCTTTACTATGTGCCCCGTGCCGTGCTAAGTGCTGGGAGATACAAGACAATCAGGGTCCCACACGGGGCTCACCATCTAAGTAGGAGGGAGAATGGATTTTGCATCCCCATTTTGCAGATGAGGGAACTGAGGCACAGGGAAGGAAACTGACTTGCCCAAGATCACATGGCAAATGGCAGAGCAGGGATTAGAACCCAGGTCTTCTGACTCCCAGGCCCGTGCTCTTTCCGCTGGGCCATGCTAAAGTAAATGTAGATTTGGGAGCCTTCTGGAAGAGTGGTGACAGTGGAAACCCTGTGATAGGATGAGCTCCCTGAGGGGATTAGGGGAGAGGAGCCATAACTGAGCTTTAAGGGAAAGTCACAGCAAAAGGGTGAGGATGAGGGAGAGGAAGAGGTGGCAGCAGAAGAAACTGAGGATCAGCAGGAAAGACAGAATGAGAACCAAGAGCACACTGAGTGGGTAAAGCTAAGGTCGAGAGGATGGCCAACGGAGAAGCAGCGGGGCCTAGCGGCAAGAGCACGGCCTTGGAAGTCAAAGGAAGTGGGTTCTCATCCCAGCTCTGCTACCTGTCTGCTCTGTGACCTTGGGCAAGTCACTTAACTTCTCTGCGCCTCAGTTGCCTCACCTGTAAAACGGGGATTAAGACTGTGAGCCCCATGTGGGACAGGGACTGTGTCCAACCTGATTACCTCGCATCAACCTCAGCGCTTCAAACGGTGCTCGGCAGAGAGTAGGTGCTCTACAAATACCACAATTACTATTATTATTATTGATGTCTAAGGTACGAAAGGGGGCAATGGATGAGGAGGACTGAGAAGGGCCTGCAAGATGGGGGGCAGGGGCCTCAAACCTCCGCCCTTCCGCCCTTCCCACCTCCCTCCTACTACCCGGTCAGAAACAAGACCTAGGCCGCTCACCTGCACGGGGGTGCAGCGCTCCAGCAGCTGGTACTGTGCCAGCTTCTCCCGCACAGCATGTAGCCGCTCTGGGCACTCGGGAAAACTGGGAAGAGAAGGAGGAGGAGGAGGATGGGGAGGAAGAGAAGGAGGATGGGGAGGAGGAGGATGGGGAGGAGAAGCATAGGGAGGTGGAGAATGGCTCAACAGGAGGACTCGCTGGCCTTCCCCTTCCCTGCCCAAGATCTCCAGACACCCTGGGGTTGTCACCTCTAAGAGAACCCGAAGGGACAAGAGAGGCAAGACAGGTCTCACCTCTGGTCCCACAGACAATGGAATTCGCTGAGCTGCTCCTCACAGGCCAAGCCCGTCCCCGTGGGCACCGCCGCCTCTGAGCCCAGCTCCTGCAGCGGCGTGACAGAGGAGGCCTCAGACTTCGGGGGGCTCTGGGCCCGGACCCCTTCGGGGTGGGAGGGGGTCACCCCGACGGGCCGAACGGTGAGAGGTTCCCCCGGGAGGAGGGAAGGGGGAGGAGAGCAGGGAGTGCGGCAGCGGCCGGGCCCGGGGCAACAGGGCAACGTCCCTTCTTGCCCCTCACCTACCAGTCCCCGCACGCCGGCCACCAGCTCCTGCTCAGCCCCCTTGCTCAGCTTCTTCATTCTGCCCTTCTTCTTGATGTCGGGGAGGCTGGGGCTGCGGCAGGGAGGCGCCAGCGTCCCCTTCCTACTGCCCCGTTTCTGCACAGAGAATGGGGGTTGGGGGGGGGGGGGGCGGCCGGACGACCACCGTTCGGCCTGCGGTTAAGGATCCCCCCACCCGGGTCCCCCCCGCGCCGAGCGACCTCCTGCAAGAAATGGAGCCGTGGGGTTGTTGTCGGGGGTGGGGGGATCCGGGCCGGAAAGCTTAGAGCCGGGGAGGGGGCGGCGGGGAAAGTTGCCCCCTTACCGAGGGGGTTGTGCTGGGGGCGTGGGAAGGAGGAGGAGAGCGGGGGCCGGGGCGGGGGGCAGGCTCCCCGTTGTTGGAGGCCATTTTGGAGCCGCCTGGGTTCTAAAGGATGGGTGGGGGAGGCCCCGGCGGGGCCGGCTGACGGCCCCCGCTCCACCCCGGTGCCCCGTCACGGTCGGGGGGCGCTTCTCCCGGGGTGGGCCCGGGGGAGGGGGGGGGGTCCAGGCCGGGAGGGAGGGGATGGGGAGGGATTGGGAGGGCAGGACCGGCAGGCGCCGCCTCTCCCGGGCCGGGCCCTTCCCCCGCCCGACCAGAGGGGGCGCTCGCGGGCGGTGGGGGGGGGGCGCGCGGCGGCGCGCGCTCCGGGCGGGCGGGCGCGTGCGGGGGGGGGGGTCTCGCGCGCGGGGCGGGGCGCGTTACCGCGGCGGCGCGCGGCGAAGGCGCTGAGGGGCCCGGCAGGCGGCCCCGCGCGGCCCCCACCACCCCGGACCAGCCCGCGCCCGCCTCCAGACGCCCGGACACCGGGGCGGATCTCCCGCCCCACCCCGCCCCGCCCGCCGCCGCCGCGCGGGAAGATGGCGTCAGAACCAGCCCCGCCCCCTCGGCCCGGCCCCCCCCCCCCCCCGCCTACTCCGGGCTGAGCCCCGGGGTCGTACGAGGTCATGGGGCTGCCCCACGTGGCGCTCGCCGCCTTCATCCCCCTCTGACGGATGAGGTCACTGAGGCCCCGAGACCACCGCCCCCCCCCCCCATCCTCGAAGGGCTCACTCTGAGCCGAGCTCTAGGGTTGACACAAGGTCATCGGGTTGCCCCCCGTGGGGCTCCCGGTCCTCACCCCCATTTGACAGATGAGATCACTGAGGCCCAGAGATCACTACCCACCCATTCCCCACACACACACATCCTCCAAGGGCTCACTCTGAGCCGAGCTCTAGGGTTGACACAAGGTCATCGGGTTGCCCCACGTGGGGCTCCCGGTCCTCACCCCCATTTGACAGATGAGATCACTGAGGCCCAGAGATCACTACCCACCCATCCCCCCCCCCCATCCTCAAAGGGCTCACTCTGAGCCAAGCTCTAGGGTTGACACAAGATTATCGGGTTGCCCCACATGGGGCTCCTGGTCCTCACCCCCGTTTGACAGATGAGGTCACTGAGGCCCAGAGCAGAGAAGCGACTGGCCCAAAGTTACCATGCCCACCCACCCCCTCCCCTCACATCCTCGAAGGGCTCACTCTGAGCCAAGCGCTGGGGTTCATACAAGGTCATCGGGTTGCCCCACGTGGGGCTCCCGGTCCTCACCCCCATTTGACAGATGAGGTCACTGAGACCCAGAGAAGAGAAGCAACTGGCCCATAGTCATACCACTCATAAGCGGCAGAGCCAGGATTAATAATAATGGTGGCATTTGTTAAGCGCTTACTATGTGCAAAGCACTGTTGCAAGCGCTGGGGGGGATACAAGGTCATCAGGTTGTCCCACGTGAGGCTCACAGTTTTAATCCCCATTTGACAGATGAGGTCACTGAGGCCCAGAGAAGGGAAGCGACTGGCCCAAAGTCACACAGTTCATAAGCGGCGGAGCCGGGATTAATAATAATGGTAGTATTTGTTAAGCGCTTACTATGTGCAAAGCACTGTTCCAAGCGCTGGGGGGATACAAGCTCATCAGGTTGTCCCATGTGAGGCTCACAGTTTTAATCCCCAATTGACGGATGAGGGAACTGAGGCCCAGAGAAGGGAAGCGACTGGCCCAAAGTCACACAGCTCATAAGCGGCGGAGCCGGGATTAATAATAATGGTGGCATTGAAGCGCTTACTATGTGCAAAGCACTGTTCCAAGCGTTGGGGGGATACAAGGTCATCAGGTTGTCCGACGTGGGGCTCACGGTCTTCATCCCCATTTGACAGATGAGGTCACTGAGGCCCAGAGAAGGGAAGCGACTGGCCCAAAGTCACACAGCTGGCAAGTGGCAGAGCCAGGATTAGAACCCATGACCTCTGACTCCCAAGCCCAGGCTCTTGCCACTACACCACATTGCTTCGCATCGGCCAGACTCTCTTCTCCTCTTCAAAACCCTCCTGAGAGCTCACCTCCTCCAGGAGGCCTTCCCGGACTGAGCCCCCCCCTTTCCCTCTGCTCCCCCCTTTCCCCCTTCCCCTCTCCTCAGCACTGTGCTCATTTGCGTATATTATTTATTACCCTATTTATTTTGTTAATGAAGTGTATATCTCCTTGATTCCATTTGTCTTGTTTTCGTTTTGTTCTCTTTTGCTTTGCTGTCCGTCTCCCCTCTTTAGACTGTGAGCCCGTCATTGGGCAGGGATGGTCTCTATCTGTTGCCGAACTGTCCATTCCAAGCGCTTAGTACAGTGCTCTGCACATAGTAAGCGCTCAATAAGTACTATTGAATGAATGGCCCCTGTGTCTCCCCCAAGCCCCAGGGGACTGCCAGGCATTGTCACCAACAGTCCTCTCACCCCGACTCCCCCAGCCTCCAAACCATCCGCCGGGACCCCGAGCCCATGTTCCCCTCAATCAGAAACGAGTGGGGGTTTTTTTGTGTGTGGTATTTGTTAAACGCTGTGTGCGTGGCTTGTGAGTCAAAGGCCATGGGTTCTAATCCCGGCTCTGCCACTTGTCAGCTGTGTGACCGTGGCCAAGTCGCTTCACTTCTCTGTGCCTCAGTTACCTCATCTGTAAAATGGGGCTGAAGACTGTGAGCCTCACGGGGGGACAATCTGATTACCCTGTATTTACCCCAGCGCTTAGCACAGTGCTCTGCACATAGTAAGCGCTTAACAAATACCAACATTATTATTATTATTACTAAATGCTGGGGTGGATAGAGGCTAATCAGGCTGGACCCAATCCCACATAATAATAACGTTGGTATTAAGCACTTACTACATGCTGAGCACTGTTCTAAGCGCTGGGGTAGATACAGGGCAATGAGGTTGTCCCACGTGAGGCTCACAGTCTTCATCCCCCATTTTACAGATGAGGTAGCCGAGAAGTCAAGTGACTTGTCCAAAGTCACCCAGCTGACAGGTTGGCGGAGCCGGGATCAGAACCCGTGACCCCAGAGTCCTAAACCCGGGCTCTTTCCGCGGAGCCACGCTGTTTCTCACGCGTGAGGCTCACAATCGTGATCCCCCTTTTACGTATGAGGTGGTTGAGGCCCAGAGAAGTGAAGTGACTTGTCCGAGGTCACCCAGCGGACCAGGGACGGAAGCGAGGTCCTCCGACTCCCAGGCCCGGGCCCCAGCCATCAGGCTACACTGCGTCTTAGGGAAGGGTTGTGGGCGCCTCAGAGGACGGGTGAGGTCTAGCACAGAGTGTTGAGCCGCTCCGAGGGAGAGCCTAGACAGTTGCCCCTTCCTGGGGTCTTCAGGGCCTCGCCAACCTCCCCCCGACCCCCGACTCACCCTCCCGCCTGGCACGGCTGGCATCGCGTGCCCAACAGGTGGCGCCCTACGCCCATGGACCTGCACGGGAACTCTGAAGAGGAGGAAAAAATAAACGGTTTAAGGGGTTAAATAATAATAAATAATGGTACCTGTTAAGCGCTTACTATGTGCCAGGCACTGTACTAAGCATACAAGCAAATGGGGTTGGACACAGTCCCGGTCCCAGGTGGGGCTCCCAGTCTTTATCCCCATTTTACAGATGGGGCAACTGAGGCACAGAACAGTGAAGTGACTTGCCCAAGCTCACCCAGCAGACAAGTGGCAGAGTGAGGATTGGAACCCATAACCTTGTTGCCGAATTGTACATCCCAAGCGCTTGGAACAGTGCTCCGCGCACCGTAAGCGCTCAATAAATACGATTGAATGAATGAATAACCTTATGACTTCCAGGCCCGTGCTCTATCCACCGGGCTATGCTGCTTCTGAACCCTTAGGCCTCTGTCCAGCCCCAGAAGGGGAGTGAAGTGGGCTGGCCTGAGCAAGTTAAACTGGAGGGATCCGGGGCTTTTTAGACCCTAGGAAACAAGCCTTTCAATCAATCAGTCAATCACAAGCCTTTATTGAGCACCTCCGTGCTAAACCCTGTACTAACCATTTGGGACGGTAAAACAATAGAATGGGATGTGATCCCCTCCCTCGAGGAGATTACAATCTATTGAGGGAAACAGACACTCAAACAAATTACAGATAAGAAGAGGTAATAGAGTTTAAAATAAAGGATAAAACTCCTTCAAGCCTCTGTGAATATCTGAGGCTTTAGGTTTAGGGCAACATAACAGCAGTGGTTGTTCTGATGCGGTGGCCTGGGGTTCGGGCTCTCAGATACTTAGAGCTTCTTCCCCCTGGCTACCCAGGGAGAACCGCTTTCCTCCACCGCTAGTGATGACTTCTAGACCTCACCCGCCCTTCTCTTCCCGCCCCCCCACCCGAAAACAGGGCCCAGAGAAAAACAGTTTCAACTGGAGATACTCCACCCCCTTTTCCTGAGTCCCGAGGCCCTATCTGCTCAGAGAGCTGGACGGAGGGCAGCCCATACCCCTGGCCTCACCCTCTCAGCTACTATGTGGTGTCTAATCTCCCACTTTCATTTGCCATTATTTCCCATGCGGCTGGGGGCTGGACCCTGAGAGATAAGGGTGTTCTGAGCTGTGGGAGTGGGACCCGAGGGCTCGAGCCTGCATATGGTTTGATCCCTATTCTTGACTCGGCCCTACCCCGCAGCTCCGGCCACTGCTGCTATGCCAGGTATATAACCCTTCCCTCGAAAGTGACTCCATCCCCCAGGTCAGGTGTGTCCTGGGAACACGGGAAGGTAGCGGCTCTCCGTCCTGTGCCTCCTCTCTTCCATTCCACACACCTCTCTAATCCCCATCCCCCTGCCCCCAAATGGCCTAGCCACCGCAGCAGCAATTAGAGAAAGGGGAAGAATGCGAGATTTCAGATGGTGGAAGTCCCCTTGTTCTCTTTTCCCCTTGGTCTCTTTCAGGCCCCAGGACTCTGGGAGAAAAACTGCTCCCAATTTATCCCCTCTATTAGTTCCTGCCCCTTTGGTCATCCTGACTTCCAGCCTCCAGCTTGACCTCTCTTCTCCGGAGCTAAAAAAAGTCCGGCCCCCTGCCCCGCCACATCTTTGAGACCAGCACCCTCCCCGATCCCCTGCCCCCATCCTCATATATACACGGCCCAGGCTGCGGGTGCCATATTTTATTGTACAAATGCTGTGGGGGCTAGACGGGAGGAAAAGGGTTTCTGTACAAATGCCAGGGGGAGGAGACCATTTACCGGCCTGCTTCTTAGGCCACCCCACATCTCCCCGCTCCTCCCAGCCAACCTGCCCCAGGATCTAAGCTCTACCTCTCATAGGGTTCAGTTTCAAAGCCATAGTGCAAACCCGAATGGACCGGCTCCTCCCCCCAACCGGGTCACTGGCGATCTGTCGTCAAGGGGGAAAGGGAAAGGAGGGGAGGAGATTCAGGGAGTTTCTACAGTTGTTCCCGGGGCTGACCAGACCCTTTTCAGGAAGGCAGCCTCAGGGGAAGAGTGTCTGGGATAAGGATGAGTTTGAGCCCATCTCAACTGTTTCCCCTGAAGGGGAACAGAATCTCTCATCCACTCTCCCTGTTCCTTAGCCCCGAGGAGGCTCTCCCTGGCCTCTCTCCACAAGACAACAGAAGGAGAGTAAAAGATCTCCCCAGCAGAGACAGGCTGACGGGCTCTTTCTCGACTAAGGCCCTGTGGGAGTCAGGCTGCCCAGTCATAATAGGGGCACCGGCTTGAGGGTCACGGGAGGTGGAACCAGAGCCAGCTGGGCCCACAGAGACTCACTGACCCTGAGTTCCACCTGGCCCTTCCTAACCATGGGAAATTACATCGTTCGGGCTCCAGGAAAGGGACGCTAGTCAGCGACGCTGTATTGATCCTCCCACACCCCCTCCGTCAATTCACTTCACCCGCCCCTTGGCCAACTGTGGGGGATGGAGGGAACTGGGTTCCCACTGGCCCTTCTCCCAGCACCCCAGAGACACTGGGGGTGGGGTTGGGGGGGGGAGATCCATGACCCTTCAGCCATGGAAATGCCAGGCTCAGGCTGGAGGGGCTCAGGAGGAGGGAGGAAGAACCCAGGCAGCCGCACCTGACACACACACATGCCCATGGACAGTCATACACACGCAGAGCCCCCCGCCAACGTTGTCCCCCCCCCCAAGCCTGGGGCTAAGAGGTTGCCTGAAGGTCACCTGACCCCACCCTCAGCACACCTTTGGCCGGGGGGAGAGGACCTCAGGAGCTCAGAGCAGTCACCACCCCGGGAGAGCTGTGAGGCTGGGCGGGGAAAGAGGAGGCAGCAGGCGGTCCCAGGAGGGGCGCAGGGAAGGGCACCAGGTGACTGACAGAGGTCATGTGGCCCGACAGCACCATGGGCCCTAAGCCGTACAGACCGGTGGCGGGGGGAGGCTCCTCCCGCAACCCTTCGCCTGTCCCCTCCGCTGCCCGCTTCTTCTTGGTCTTGCTGGACACCTTGCGATTCCGGGTCTGGATGCCATCCTTGCGCATGGTCAGGGGCCGGTTCACCTGGGGAGGGGGGCGGGGAGAGGAACGACACCATCATCTGGGACTGCTCCGAGGCGGTTCTCTTTCAAGAACCCCTGGTCTAGGGACCCAGCGCCACCACCCCTCAAAATCGCCATCTTGGGCTTTAGAAGGAGGAAGGATTGGGGTGCTCAGCAGAGGTGGGGCCAAAATCCTCCCTAGCTCCCCCAACAACCTCCTCCCGGGCACCGAGGTGTCTTCTGGAAGAGAGAAAGAGAGAGAGAGAGAGACAGAGAATGTGTTCCAGGCCTCCGCCCTTCCGGGATCGGTTTGAGGCCAGCCAGCTTCAGGTATGGATGGAGAATAGGATTTGGTATGGAGCGAGACAAGGCTCCCCTCCATCACCCCCGTCCACCCCCTGCCCTTCCACAGATCCCTTGCTCACGTTGTGTAGTTTGAAATAGAGGCCACAGGCGTTGCAGACCGGCTCCCCGCTGGCATTACGTCTCCACAGGGTGGTGGTGGTCGTCTGGCAGTTGGTGCACTGGGTACCTGCTCGCTTGCTGACAATCTGGGTGAGGAGAAGGGGGTCAGGTGGTGGCTCCCAAGGTCGGGGGGGTGGGAGAGGTCGGGCGGGGGGACTGAGCAGGCACTAAGAGCGTCCCACCAGGTGAGAGAGTCAGGACAGTCTGGGGATGGGCTGAGGAGGAGCGGGAGGTGGGAAGCGGGGGATTTCACAAGGGAGGGAAGCAGCAGGGATCCATGCCTGCCACAGGGACCCACAGGGACCCAGAGGGTCAGGGCGCCCATCAGGATGGGCGGTGGGGGATGGAGGGGCGGAGAAGGTCCAGGAGAAGGGGTCACCACCCACCAGGCGCTTCTTGGGCCGGATTAGGGGCCGGTTCTGCCCGTTCATCTTGTGGTAGAGTCCGCAGGCATTGCACAGGTAGTGCCCAGTGCCGTCCCGGCGCCACAAGGGGGTGGCCGTTGCCCCACAGTTGACACACTCCCGGGCCTCTGCAGAAGGGGGAAGGTACCATCTTGGCACTTGGACCTCCCCAGTGGAACGAGGTTGGATTCCCTCAGAGACCGAATCCCCACCCAGTCAAGAAGGGGAGCCGGGGGGTGCCCTTTGAGGAGCTAGCTAGGGGTCCTCCCCTCTCCTGAAGAGTTCACCGACCCGGGGTCCCCGGGCTCCAGCTGCCCCTTCCCGCCCCCCACCCCCACCCCAGCCTGTGGCCCCAAGCCTCACCACAGGGGGAGAGGGCTAGGGTCCCCCGGAGCTTGGGGGAGTAGGCTGCCGTCAGGGGGGCACCTGTAGGTGGGAAGAACGTGCCAGCGAAGTCCTGGGCCCCGTACAGGGGTGGAGGGGGGGCCAGGCTCTGAGGGGGCCCCAGCGTGAGCAGATCCGGGCTCAGGGGACTCATCCGCTCAGTCTTCAGGGTCTCCAGGAAGCCGGGGCTGCTCTTGCCGTCTCCCTCGGGGGGCGGAGGGGAGGAGGCAGCCCCGGCGGGTGGGTCGCGGGAGGAAGGCAGGGCCGAGGCCGCAGGGTACAGGTTGGCCTTGCCGTAGGCCCATCCCGGGGCGGGATAGGGGGCTGGGCCCAGCCCGTTCTCCATCCAGGGGAGGCCGTTGAGTAGCGGGTACACTTGGCAGACTGTAAGGAGAGAGGGAGGAACGGAGGAAGTCAGACCCGGGGCAGGGCCTGGGCAAAACCTCCTGGAGCTAAGGAGGTCCCGCCTATCAGTCGATCCATCAGTCGTATTTACTGAACACTTGTTACGTGCAGAGCACTTTGCTAAGTACTTTGGAGAGGACAATATGACAGAATTAGCAGACACCAGAAGGGGAAGCAGAGGACCAGGCCCAGCCCTTGGGCCCCAAAGCACTAAATCCCACGCTACCAACGCTCCCACCAGTGAAGTGGCCGGGTCTTTCGGGCAAGGGAAGGGGGAGCTTCCAACCCCACGGGTGGCAGCGGGGAGGGGGCACAGCGGTGAGGGGGAGACACCCGAGACGGAGAGGAAGCCCCGGCAACTGGGTTGGCGGAAACTCCTCAGCGACTTCGCCGGGCTGCCCGCCAGTGTACCTGGTGAGTGTCTGTAGGCCTCGGCCCCCCGACCGTAGTAGGTGGCCAGCGTGGCAGCGTCTGTGGCCTCCGCCCCGGGGAAGAAGAGGCTTGGCTCATCACCTGGTGGCAGGAGCGTGGCTTCTGCAAACTGAGGGAGGGGCTCCGGCCCCACCAATGACGTGAAATCCATGCGGCCTCCGGGGTCGGGTCTGAGGGAGACAGAGGGGCTGGGCTCAGGCACGGAGGGCGGAGAAGAACCCAGAGTTGGCAACCTCCCGTTCCCCTCACTCCCAACCCATATTCTTCTCCAGCCCCTTCCCGGGGAAGATGGCAAAACCGTTCTCAGGATGAGGGTGGGCCATTTTTCTGTCTTCCTGCAGTGTTGAAGAGAGCGGGGAGAAGATGAGCACGAGGCCCCGGGTCCGGGATGGCCACCAGGAGCGGAACCGAGTCCCCTGCCTCTCAGGACCCGCTACCCCCGGTTCCCTGCGGTTCCTCCCTTTTTGCCCCCCGAGCAGCTCTGCCTCAGGGGCAGAATGGGGCTTTTGTTCCCCTCAATGCCCCCAGCCCCTCCCTCTCTCCCTCCCTCCCTCGGGCCCGGGGTGGTTTCCCCCTTGGGCCCCTGCTACTGCCGCTATCTGTGGCATCTCTGAGCTTCTTGCTTTCTTAGAAGCTGCTCTTGCTCGGCCCGGCCCAGCCGCTCCTCCGGCTTCCTGCTCCGCAGGCTCCAGGGGCCTCTGGAGACGGGCTGGGGGGGGGCTCCAGCCTGGGGGAGACTCAGCCCCGGGGGGAGAGGGAGATGACCGGGAGGTGGTGGGAGAAGTTCAGCTGAACCTGAGGATTGAGGCGTATCTCCGACCTGACCCTCTGCCACCACGGTCACCGTCCCTCCCTCGGGGACCGGCCCCCGGGGCCGGCGGGGGAGTGGTTAGGGGAGGCGGTTAGCAGGGCTGGCCCGGCTGCTCCCCTTATCTCTGTCATCACGGGGCCCCCAGCTTTTGAAATCTCCGTGAAGGCTTCTAGCTTCCTCCCGCGGGCCGGGTGGGGGGCAGCCCCCAGTGACCCTGAGCAGGGATGGGGCTCCCGGTGGGCTTGGGCAGTGGGACCGGGGAGGGAGGGCTGAGGGGGGCAGAGGGGGGCAGTTCCATCTGCAGGCAAGAGAGGTCACAGCACAACACATCACGTGGCTCGGCGCCCAGGCACCCCGAGCCTCCGTGGAGAGGATGTTGGCGCCGGGACCAGAAGCGGGGGCAAGGGCAGGAGCCCAAAGCATAGGGAAAGGTGGTGGGTGAGAGAGAGAGACAGAAAGAGTTAGAGACAGAGAGAGGAGAGAGGGATGTAAGGAGCAGAAAAGAGAGAGGAGGAGTAAAGAAGGGAGGAAGAGGTGCTTTGGAAAGGAGGAGAGAGAGGAAGGTGAATGGAGAAGGAGCTTGGGAGAGTTGAGAGGGTGTCCTTCCCTGTCCAGCTTCACCAAGGCCATTTTTACAGACACCCAAACTGTCAGCCTGACACAAGCATCACACACAGCCTCCAATTTCCTGGGGAATTTCCACAATCTTTCTGTCTAGAATACATTTCTGTCTAGAATACACACACCCATACACACACGCGCGCGTTCCCCCCCCCCCCACCCCCCTATCTCTGCCTGGGCCTCTCCCTTGACCTGCCTCCCACTCTCTGCCTCTCCATCTCACTCTCCTTCCTTCCGAAAGTGCCTCGTACACAGTGATGCCTACAAACAGCCCCTCACGCTAACCCTCTCACACCCAAGTACCCACACAACACAACCCTCTCAATAGTCCTTTTTCCCCCATCCCTTCCAGGTCGGTGTTGTCATAACCAGTCTGGGACCTGACAGCGGGGCGTTCGGGAGAGGACGCAGCAAAGCGGAGATGGTTTGGACGGTGACCATGGTCATATGGTGGGCTCTGGGAGGCAGCTCCCGCCCGCCCCCCGCTCCACCCCCGGGGCCCTCGAGGCTTCCCCCTGCAGCTCCAGTCCCCCCTCCCCGAGCTTGGCCACGTGTTCCCCGGAGGTCACCCCCACCTTATCACCCTCCGGAGGGAGATAAATATTATCTCTGGAACCGGGGGGGATATGAAGCTCCTTATCAGCCCAGCCGGGCTAGTGAGCCCCAGAGCAAGAAGCCAGCGGCAGTCCGTGGTCCTGGCCAGGAGGCCTATCCCCCAGGTCTGCCTCTGCTCCCCGACTCCAGGTAAACTTCCACTTGGGGCTGAGTCGGGGGGAGGAGGGGGCTCCCGGGGAAGCTGGGGGAGAGGCAGGCAGGAGGCATCAGGGCCACCCCGGGGGACTGGCACGGCCTTGGGAGTGTGAGGCGATGACTCCTGGGAGAGTAGCCAATTCCACTGCCGGGCTGAGGATGGCCTGCTCTTCTCATCCCTCACTAGCCATGGAGACTGGGCTCCTGACTGCCGGCCACCTTTCCCGTCCTTCCCCAGCCCCCTTCCCTCCCCTAGACTCCCAACAAGTAACCTTCAGGAGGACCTAATAGTGAGGAGATGGATGACGGTCCCCGCACGAGGATCCCAGAGTTCTCTGGGGTTGGGGGCACATTTGGGAATGGTCCGCTGACTTGCTGGGATGTGGGGTAGAGTCCCCAGGAGCCCCAGGGCAGCGGGGGGCTTGCTGAAGCTGCGAGAGAAGAAACAGTGACCCTAGCCAGGCCCCAATCAGCTCCACTGCCCTTTTCACCCCAGCATCTGCTGGCAGGTAGGGAGGATGAAGAGAGGGAAGGGAGCTGAGGACTCAGTGGGCTCAGTTCCCAAGAAGTTGCAGTCAACCGGGGGGGGAAATTCGCTTGAGAAGACTGAGAGGAGAAGAAACAGGTGTGGGGCAGACGGAGGAGAGGATCGGGGCTAGGGGCACGTGCGATGAGGGAGGACGGAGGGTGATGGAGGGGTGCTGTTGGAAACGGGGAGAGGCAAACGTGCGGGAGGCGGAAGGGGTTGAGGGTGGAGGTGGGGGAGTCCGGAGACACTGACCTGGCAGGGGCAAGGGGCGCGCGGCCCGGCTGCTGAGGAGGTCCTGGCTCAGCTCCCCGTCCCGGCGTTGCTGTAGACTTCCCTCTCTGCCCCTCACACACACCCTGGCTGCAGGCGGGGGCAGGAGGGGGGGCCAGGGGGGTGGGACGGGACCAGCCTCAGGCCCGCCCCCTCCTGGAACCAGCGCCAGAACCCACAGGATCCCAGCCCTCCTGAAAGCTTCAGGGGCCGCCCTCTGCTCCCGGCCCCGCTCCCCCTGGCCACCGGCCATCCTGCCTTGGCCTTCCCTTCGCTTGGGGCTCCCTACGCTGTTCGTCCATCTCTCCGTTCCTTCCCCCCGCCTCCCTGTCCTCTGGCCACCCCCCTTCCACCCTCAATTCTCCCTGCTCCTCAACCCTCTTCAGTCCCCCGACCCTCTCCTCTTCCGTCTCCGCAAGCAGCACCGGCTTCTCCCAAATCTCTCGTAACCTGTCTAGGGCAGAAAGCTGGTGGGGCTGGAGATGGAATGGTAGGGAAAGGCCGAGACGACAGACTCCCGCTGCCCAATCCTTTGAAGGTTACTGCCTCGATCTCCTCTCTGGGTCCCGAAGAAGGGGGTATTTTCAATAGAATGAGACCTTTTGGGAGGAGGCCTGACAGATGACATTTGGGAGACAAAGGTCTTGGGGACCAGCGAGCGACCTAGTATCTGATGGCTGGTCTTCCCAGGGAGCGAGGACCCGTAGAGGAAGAGTGACGGGTGAGGGGCTGGCTAAATGGGAATGTGAAATGGGGAGAAGGGTGGATGTTGGGGCAAAGACAGGAGGTGAGGGCTCTGCTCCACCCTGGACACCCCACAACTGTTTTCGTCATGCTGGTCCATGAAGAAAGTGCCCACTTTCCCTCTCCCTTAGCCCACTGTCCCTTTCCACAGGTCACTCGTGCCACCCAAGTTTCCCCCGTACAGTCCGTAGGGTGTGTAGGGTGCGTCGAGAGCCTGGGCCCATCTCCCAGATGGAGCCCACCAAGTTCACTGCACAAGTGCAGCCCCGAGGCCGCTAAGATGGTGGCACCCGGAGAGGGAGCCCGGCATCCCCGCCGTCCCCCGGTACCCTCCCCTCCCCCAGCAACACTTACGCCAGCTACCCGGGCCGCGGGCTGGGCAGCCCTGATAAGCCTTATCAGATGAAGCGCGGGCGGCTGTTGGTTCCTGGGGAGGACTTGGTCGCGGTGACAAACTGACGGCTCCCAGAAGCACAGTGCCCCATCCCCCCGAGTCTGGAGGGGAAACTGAGGCACGGGAGGGGGGCCACCTTCCACACTTAAGCTGGCCTTCAACTTGCCCAAAGGAAGTAAGGAACCCAAGTCTAGCTTCCTAGTCTTTCGCCCATACATCCAAACCAGGCCCAGAACCCAAGCATCCTCTTGCCCTCTCCTCACCCACCCCCACCCCACCCCCAATCGTGGACTCTGCTCCTTTCTCCCCTCTTTAGGGTGAGGGGGGCCAGAGTTTCACCCAGCCCTCTCTTACCAAAAGGGCCCCAGTTTACAGGTGGGACCCGAGCCCACTAGGCCTTCCTTCCAGGCTCCCCGTCCCCGCTGGTTGGTCCAGTCTATCTTCATTGCCCCTTCCGCCCAAGTACTGGGAACACAACTGGGGCTATGCGTGCTTGGGCTACGAGGAAGAGGGTGAAGGTGGGATCTGGCCGATTTCTCCCTCACAGGGAGGGTGACGGGCTCGGGCCCCATCCCAGCTCCCCAGGATCCGATGAGGACAGGGGCCCAGGTGAGGACCAGGCATCTCAACATACCCGGTTCTGGGCCGGTTCCCTCAGCGGGCAGCCAGGATGCCATGGCACCACCTCCCCTCGTCGGGCCCAAGTTGAGGCTCAGGCCTGGTGGCTCCCAGCTGCCCCTCCCCACCATCTTTCATGCTGGTGATGGGGCAGCAGCTGGCTGGGGTGTGACCCCAGGGGCTCGGGCCTTCACTCCTTGGCTGTGCCCCTTCTCTCCCGGGGGCACTCTTGCTGGGTTCTGCTTACAGCTCTGGGGAGGCGCTAGAAGAGATCAGGGTCAGGAAGGAGGAAGGAAGAGAAGGCAGGCCGATTAAAGACTTTGGTCATAGGCTCTGAGGACCAGAGCACCATTTTATTCTGGGTCTCACACAAACCAAGGGCCCTGGTTCTCCTTAGAGAGAACAACAAGTCCCTCTGGGGTCTTTATGGAGGGAGAGAGATGTCCCAGGGAACCTAGGCCCCACCGAGGGGGTATGTGGTGTGGTGTGTGTGAGAAAGAGCGAGAGAAAATCCCTCCTGTCTCTCACAGTCCCCAGAGGCTGGCCTGAGAGAACCTGGTCCCCCAAGGAAGGCTCTGCACTGCAACCCAAATCGAGGTTGGAGGTCAAACTCTGGAACTCCCCTACTAGAGGGGAGGAGGGCAGATGAAGGATTGGAGTCCTGGAGGTATAAGTGGGTGGGGAAGGAGAGAAGGGGAGGGGCAGACCAAAGTGGCGCCTAAGGGAGTGGCGATCTCCTCTTCCTCCTCCTCCTCCTTAGGAGCCCGGGCGGGAAGGCAGGGAGACAGCTGCGGAGCCCGAGATAATGGTATCACTGGGGCTCAGGCGGGGCTGGGGAAGGGGACAGGGTGTGGGGGGGCGATGAGTTGTCAAACTGGGGTGGGGGAGAGGTGGGAAAGGCCCTGGGGAGCCAAACGGAGCCAGGCCCGGGGCCTGAACTAAGAGCGGCCAACCGACGACAACGGAGCCTCAGGTCTGAGTTCCGAGGGACCCCGGTGTCCTGAGCGCCCCCTCCTCCTCCCCTCTACTCAGCCTTCGGGGAGATACGGTCGGATCAGCTTAGGATCCAGGAGCGACTCCTCCAGCGGCTGCTCCACGTGGAAGTCGCGCGTGTGGGGGGGCCCTTGGCGGGCCTTGGGACCCGGCCCCCCTCGCTGGGGAATCGGCAGCTCCGAAGGGTGAGCCGGCAGCGGGGCCGTGAAGAAGTACTGGTGCAGCAGGGCCTGACGAGGGGAGAGGAGAGGCAAGAAGATCAGTCTCAGTCGAGTATGGAATGTCCAGCGGCTCACTGCCTTGCCAATGCATCTTTTTTTTTTTTTAATGGCATCTGTTAAGCGCTTACATTGTACCCAACACTGTTCTAAGTGCTGGGGGTAGATACAAGTAAGTCGGGTTGGACACAGACCCTGTCCTGCACAGCGTCACAGTCTAAGTAGGAGGAAGAACAGGTATTTAATCCCCCTTTTGGAGTTGAAGAACTGAGACCCAGTCATCTGGGTTGGTGGCTGGCTGCCCCTCACTCCTCCATGCCACCAAGGAGAGTTAGAAGTTCTCCTTCCTCACAACTCTAAGGCCCTGCTTACGCACCTGGCTATGAACCCCTTAAACACTTTTGCTATCTCCCCCAGCTCCACGGCCCCTACGTTCATATCATCGCACTCTATTTCCCCTTCCTGTCATTTACTTCAATGCAGCTGTCTGTAAGCTCCTTACGATGAGGATGCTGCTGCTGGTATTTGTTAAGCGCTTACTATGTGCAAAGCACTATTGCTGCTGGTATTTATTAAGCGCTTACTATGTGCAAAGCACTGTTCTAAGTGCTGGGGGGATACAAGGTGATCAGGTTGTCCCGCGTGGGGCTCACAATCTTAATCCCCATTTTACAGATGAGGGAACTGAGGCCCAGAGAAGTGACTTGCCCAGAGTCACGCGGCTGACAAGTGGCGGAGCTGGGATTAGAACCCACGACCTCTGACTCCCAAGCCCGGGCTCTTTCCATTGAGCCACGCTGCTTATGGGCAGGGGATGTGTCTACCGACTCTGTCGTACTTCCCTCTTCCAAGTGTTTAGTACAGTGCTCTGCACACAGTAAGTGCTCAATAAATACCAGATTGACTGGCGGCCACTACAGTGAGAGCGCCCTCTTGCGGCAGCACAAAGAACCCCTCGGAGCCCAGAGGCTGGGAGCCGGCGGCCTCAATTGCCCCTCGCAGGAATTCCCCATCTCCCAGCCCCGCCTCGGGGGAGACTGGCGGGCAAACAGGATGAGGACCACAAGATCATTTTCCTCGGCCACATCTCTCTGACGTGGGTACGACCCCGTGAACCTCACAACCGTAAGCAATGTCATTGCCGGGGCAGACTCACAGTGGGTCCAACCCGATCCAGGACTCTCTCTTGTCGGTGACTGCCCTCCTACCTACAGGAGTATTTCTTTCCCTTTGTCATACAACAACTCTTAGTGGACTTCTCGTCCCTGATTTGCCCAAGCACCCTTTAGTCGACTGATAAGTTCCCGCTGGCACAACTTTCAGCGGTACGGAATTCTGGGGGAAGCGCTTCTTTGGTGTGCTTAAGACCCACCACCTTCAGATGGGGTTCCTCCTAATAATAAGAATAGTGGTGGAATTTGTAAAAGACCTTACTCTGTACCAAGCACTGGGGTAGCCACAAGATCATCAGGTCAGACCCAGTCCCTTTCCCTCATCGGGTTCGCTGGTTTAAGACGGAGAGAGAACAGGTAGTGAATTCCCATTTTAGAGATGAGGAGATGGAGACCCAGAGAAATTAAGCTGCCTTGCCCGAGGCCACAAAGCATGCAAGGAGCAGAGTCAGGGATCAAAACCCGGGTCCTCTGAGCTCCAGGCTCATGCTCTCTCCCTTCAGTCACCCTGCTTCCCCATCCCTCCCCGTCTCCCGTTGCTGAGGGCTTATGCAAGCCACAGTTCCGGCTCTGCCTCATCTGCCCCTTTCAAGATCTGGTCAAGTCTGAGACATCTGGGGCGGCCCCGGGCCTTCCCTCACGTCCCCAAGGCCCCGCTGCTAAGTCTTTTTGTTCCCCTCTAGACTGTAAGTTCCTTGTGGATAGGGAACGTGTCTACCAACTCAGTTCTACTGTATTCTCCCAAGCACTTCATAACAGTATTCTGTAGAGTAAGCGCTCAATAAATACGATTGATTGATTGCCGCTTTCACGAGGGGTAGCGCCACCCTTTGCCCGACTCCATACCTGGGCAGCCGGGATGCGCTGGCGCGGGGGATAGAGCAGGAAGCGGCTGAGCAGCTGCAGAGCCTGGGGGGCGGCGTCGGGCAGCACCTCCTCCAGGGGCAATGGCGCCTGCTCCTTGAAGGAGATCTTGTTGTAGTCGGGAAGCTCTGTGATCTCCTAGGAGGCGGAGAGGGCGGTGGGCATCGGGGAGGGTCTGTCCACCTCCGGCCGACGCGCCTCAGCCGCTCCTCCTCCCTCCCTGCCAACCGCCCAGGGCCTCAGGGCCGAGCGGTCCCCACGGTCCCCCGGGGCGGGAGGGGGTTCGGGGCCAGAGCTCCCAGCTCCAACGGCCTGACTCCCAACCTCGGCCCCCGGGCTAGGACTCCAGCCGGACCCCAGGGCTGAGCCCACCCTTCCACCCAGCCTCCTCCCACTCGGGCGCTCGGGCCGGGTGGATCCGGCCGCCCCGCCCGGTACCCCGTGGCTCAGTGGAAAGAGCCCGCGGGCTTGGGAGTCAGAGGTGATGGGTTCGAATCCCGGCTCTGTCACTTGACAGCTGTGTGACCTTGGGCAAGTCACTTTACTTCTCTGTGCCTCAATTCCCTCATCTGTAAAATGGGGATTAAGACTGTGAGCCTCACGTAGGACAACCTGATTAGCCTGTATCTACCCCAGCGCTTAGAACAGTGCTCTGCACATAGTAAGCGCTTAATAAATACCAACATTAAATACCAACATTACCCACCGGCCAGACCCTGGGGCTGGGGGTGCCCAGGACGCGCAGCACACAGCACAGCTGCTCGATGTCATTTTCTCCAGGGAACAGGGGTGAGCCGTTGAGCAGTTCCCCCAGGATGCAACCCACCGCCCTGAAGGGAACGGAGCCCCGGACAAATTCAGGGGACACCTCAAGCTGACCCACCCCACCCTGGCCCCAGACCATGCCCGGCGCCCGCTACGGCTGTCACCCCCGCCTCGACTCACCCGTCCCCTCACCGCCGTAACCACCTCCCACTGCTGCAGCCGGAACCCAGGCATCCCTGTCCTTGGCCCTGGGCACGAATGAGATCCCAGCAGTCCAGCCGGGCCCTCCCCTCGTCCCGGGCACCGTCCCCAAGGGCCCTCTCACCACAGGTCGACTCCCTCATCGTACTGCCGGGCGCCATACAGGAGTTCTGGGGCCCGGTACCACCTGGGGGGTGGGGAGGGGGACAGAAAAGAAAGGAAAGAACAGAGTGGGTCTGGGAACCCACTTTAGTTTCTCCCCGACACCAGGCTCGCGCTCCCAGTCCCGGGGGAGGGGATCTGTCAGCCCAGAAAGGCCAGTCGCTTTCTCTTGGCCCTGCCCTCTGCCCGCCTTGACCCCAGCGTTCCCAGCCGGCCGCCCCCGACCTGGTGGCCACTTGGTGGCTGTAGAGCCGGTCCCCACTGCGGGAGAAGACCCGAGCCAGGCCAAAGTCAGCAATCTTAAGCTGGCCCGAGGAGCTGATGAGCAGATTGGCTGGCTTCAGGTCCTGGGACCCGGAGGGGGATGGGGGCAGACACAGGGAGGAAGAGACAGACCGGTGAGCGTCTGGGGAGCGAGGGTCGGTTGGGAAGGCAAATCCTCTCCCTCCTCCCCGCATATCCCCTCCTCTCCCTCTCCCTCCACTGGACAAGGAGGCCTAAAGTCCCAGCTGGGAAAGGCAGGAAGGACCCACATTAAAAACCTCTCACCTGCCCTGGCTTTGCCCCGGAGCTGAGAGGGAGGGAACTAATCCATTAAGCCTGGATCCCGGATTCCATGGCTGGGCAGGGGAAGGCGTAGTTGGTCCCGGCCCTCAGGCCTCCCCCACACCCTGGTCATCCTAATCTTTACTTCTCGGAGCTCCCTTCTAGCCCTTCCCCAGGTTATCTCCCTCCCAAGAGGCCCCCGCGGGAGCTGCCCCGGCTCTCCCCCACGCCCCTTGCTGACCCGGTGCATGATGTTGTTAGCGTGGCAGAAGGCGACCCCCTTGAGCAGCATCTGCATGTAGCCCTTGACCTGGGCCTGGCCCAGCGGCCTATGGGCGTGGCGGATCACCTCGGACAGGTCGGACAGCATGAATTCGAAGGCCAGGACAAAGCCCGCGCCATGAGGGAACACGGCCTTCAGCTTCACCACCTGAGGAAAGGGGGAGAAGTGAGTTTGGGACACAAGATGGCCCCCTGCCCGCCCCTGCAACCCACCTGAGGCTCCGAGTCTCCCAGCCTCTCTCCTCTCTCCAGAACCCTCTCCCGCCCTTATCTCTACCAGGAAAATCGGGTGGAGAATGACGGGCCTGACCCCCTTTCCATCTACTCTTCCCTCCCTCCAGACTGAAAAATTAGCCGTCGCTTTCTCACTGTGATCCCAAAACCCTTTCCTCCCTGGCTCGCTGGCCAGAGCTTTTCCCAGGCAACGGGGAAAGGGCAAGACTAGGAATGAACCAGGGAGCTTTGAGACAGAGCCTGGGTAGAAGGGCTCCCTATCCTCTTCCTCAAATCGTTGGACTGCATCCAGAGCACGTGTTCTGTTTTCCCCACCCTCCAACACAACCCCCTCACAGTCCTTTTCCCTGTCATCCCTGTAGCTCTGCTCCCAAAAGGATCGAGTCCGGTCCGGTTCAGTCCAGTCCAGTCCAGCCCGGCTCCCTGTGGCTCCCTTCCTCCGCCATCCGCCTTATAGCAGCTGTCACCGGGACCCATCAAGTGTTTCTATTTTATTTTGAGCAACTCTGGCTCCTTCACGCTGCGCTAATAAAAACAAGGCAATTAGCAAACGCACCAGCTGAGCAGCTATTTCCAGCTGGGAGCCTTGCTGACGAGCAAGAGTCTCAATCCAACCCAGCTAGCTCTCCCCACTCCCACTCCCCTTCCCCACTCCACTCCCCATCACTCCCTAGGGAGTAGTTATGGGGAGGATAGGAAAAGTGAAGAAGAATGGGAGAAAAGGAGGAGGGAGGGAGGGAGGGAGGGAGGGAGGAAGAGAGGCAGAGAGGGAGGGGGGAGAGAGAGAGGGAGTGAGGGGTGTGGGAGAAGGACAGTGGGAAGAGGGGGAGGTAGGAGGAGGGAGGCAGAGAGTGGGGGAAGTGGTGAGGAGAAAGAAGGGAATCGAGGAGAAGGGGGAAGGAAAGTAGATGGAAGGAAGGAGAACAGGGATGAGGAATGATCTGGAATTAGTACCGATGGAGAGTTAACGATTAGCGTGGAGGCAGAACTCCAGGGTTCCGAAGGCTCAGAGACAAGAGCACGGGCCTGGGAGTCAAGGGACCTGGCTTCTAATCCTAGCTCAGGCACCTGTTTGCTCTGTGACATGGGGCAAGTCAGTTAATTTTTCTGTGCCTCCGTTTCCAAAGTGGGGATTCAAAAATGACTCTCCCTCCCCTTTGGACCGTGAGCCCTACGTGCGACAGGGATTGTTTCTGACGATTATTTTGCCTCTAACCTCAGTGCTTAGTACGGTGCTGGTACATAATAAGCACTCTGCCCTGTCATCTCACAAAGAAGAGTACTACCTCCCTAGCTTTTGATTCTGAAACCAACTCTCCATCACTTACCCGGCTCTCTCTTTGCCCTTTTCCCCCTCTGTTCCAAGTAGGAAGACGGTTGCTGATAAGGCTGTCCTAGCCCCAGCAGCTTAGAGACTTCAGGTCCCAACTGGTCTCTACTCAACATTTCTACATTAGTGGGATTTATTAAGTGCTTACTAAATGCCAGGCGCTGTACTAAGCGCTGGGGTACATTCAAGTTAATCAGGATGGGCACAGTCCGTGTCCCACATGGGGCTCACAGTCTTAACCCCCACTTTACAGAAGAGGTAGGTGAGGCACAGAGAAGTTAAATCATTTGCCCAGGGTCACACAGCAGACAAGCAGAGGAGGCGGGATTAGAACCTACGCCACGCTGCTTCTCTGTCATCCAAGACTCCTGGGAGAACCAAGCCAGGGTCAAGGGAGCGGGAAGGATAGAGCAGCTTTGCGATTTCCTAGTTCTGCTTCCGGAATCCAGATTAAAGTACTTCCTGTCTCATCAATTCCAACAGTCCCTCATACTCCCAAGGATCTGTTTCGGCCAGGAAGAAGGGCGGCTGAGTCCTTGAAATGGAAAGCTTTGAGTTTGAGTCATTTAGGAGGGAATAGGTCGAGAGCAGCCTGATAAGAGTCACTCGGGGAGCTTGAGAGAGGGTTCATTCATCATCCATTCATTCACTCAATCGTATTTATTGAGCACTTACTGTCCACAGAGCACTGTACTAAGCACTTGGACAGCAAAATTCAGCAATAAAGGGAAACAACGGGCTCACAGTCTAGGTTTCCTCCTCATACGTTTGAAGGGGTCTGCACAGGCGGCAGTTGTCCCAGGCAAACTGTCCATACCAGGCGATAGGGAGAAGTATTTAAAATAAATGCAGGGTAGACAGAAGGGGCAAGGAATAACAGATTATGAAACAGTTCGGTCCTAGGCTCAAGAATACATCGACACATCCTGATATGCCCAGGTCCTCGCTGTAGCAGCCACTCACATACTGATTATCCTCAATCTCCTGTAGAGCCTTGATCTCCCGCAGCGCCTGGTTGGGGATTCCATCTTCCAGTTTCCGCAGAGCCACTTTCTTAAGAGCCACTGTCTCGCCAGTCTAGAGGAAAGAACGAGTCCAGGACCGGCCGATGATGACCCGCCCAAGGCAACTGGGATCTCTCCCCTGCCTCGAAAGAGCACTCTCATCTGGGGGACTGGAGGGAGGCGTGGGGGAAACTTATAAACTTATATACGGTCCTCGAGTTCAGGACTCTAGCCTCATTCAGACGTCAGTCAGAGAAAAGAAAGGGATAGCTAGACCGTACGTTCCCTGTGGGCAGGGAACGGGTCTGCCAACTCTCTTACGTCAAACTCACCCAAATGATTAGTACAGTGTTCTGCACACCGTAAGCGCTGAATAAATATGACTGACCGACGGCTAGAGAGGGCACCCAGACCTCAACAGAACAGAATCAGAGTCAACAGAACCTAAGACCCGGCAGGGCCAGGTCGGGCTGGGGCAGGGGTAAGAGAGGAATCAATTAAGGAGGGAAAAAAGGAGCGTCAAGATTCAAGCTGCCAAACTCAAAGATGACAGCAGGAAAAGCTGAGAGGAAAAAAAAAAAATCCACCACACCCCCAAGTCCCAGTTCTGTTTGTCCCATATTTCCAGGCTCTTTTCTGCTCATGGATTTCCCCTCCCCATCTTGCTCTTCCCACCTGCAGCTGTTGCAGTTGAGGGAGGGGGTGCTGGCCAGGTCTGAGGCGGGGTGTTTCACGAGTGGTGGGGGGAGGAATAAATAACCACAGCCCTCCCACATGTGCAGAATTCTTTCGCACTTCTACAGATGTCAATAAGCAACCCCCAACCTCCCACCCAAACCTGTCACCTTCCCTCCCCCGAAGCCCTTCGCGGTGGAGGCCCATGTTGTTGCTTCCCATTTCCCTAACGCTCGCCACCTACAACTGGGAGCACCCCCAGTGGGTGGTCCTCACGCCCCCGACACCTGTGGGTCCATTCCCCGACAGAGGTGAGAGGGGGGCAGAGCCCCTACGAGGGCCAGGACCCCGGCAGGGACGGCCCAGAATGAAAAGGCGGACCTCTGCGGTTTCCTCTCCCCCTCTACGTGGCTCAGTGGAAAGAGCCTGGGCTTGGGAGTCAGAGGTCATGGGTTCAAATCCCAGATCAGCCGCTTGTCAGCTGTGTGACTGTGGGCAAGTCACTTCACTTCTCTGTGCCTCAGTGACCTCATCTGTCAAATGGGGGTTAAGACTGTGAGCCCCACGTAGGACCACCTGATCACCTCGTATCCTCCCTAGCGCTTAGAACAGTGCTCTGCACCTAGTAAGCGCTTAACAAATACCAACATTACCATTATTCTCTGGGCCTCGGTGACCTCATCTGTCAAATGGGGATGAAGACTGTGAGCCCCACGTAATCACCTCATATCCTCCCTAGTGCTTAGAACAGCGCTCTGCACCTAGTAAGCGCTTAACAAATACCAACATTACCCTTATTCTCTGGGCCTCGGTGACCTCATCTGTCAAATGGGGATGAAGACTGGGCGCCCCACGTGGGACACCTCGATGACCCTGTATCCTCCCCAGCGCTGAGACCAGCGCTTGGCACAGCGCTTAACCAACGTCCTCCTGATGTTCTCGGGGCCTCCTCACCTCCACGTGTTTGGCTTTGAAGACGATACCGTGGGCGCCCTCGCCAATGCGGCCGAGGATGCTGTACTGGTCCATCCCCTGGCGAGGGAGAGAAGGGAGAAGGGTGAGCAGGAGGTCGGGGGGTCCTGCGGGGGGGAGGGGGTCCCTCCCCGCCAAGTCCCTCTCGCCCTTCTGTCCCCCCTCCCGGGGGGGAGCCTCGAAACCGCCCCGCGCGGTGCACTGTGGGCCGCGGCCGGTCCTCCCAACGTCACGCCGACCTCCCCCTCCCCCCCGCCACCCCGGCGCGCGCTCTTCTCCGTCCGTCTCCCCTGGCAACGGCCGAGCGCCCCGCCCCTCCCGGCACGTGACAGGGTAGCTCCAGGGACCACGCCCCCACCCCCTCCCGCGCACGCGCGCGCGCCCCCGCCCGCATTTAAAGGGCCCCTAACCCACCCTGGGCTGCCCGGCCTGCAGGAGAAGCCGCTCTTGACACTCCCTCGCTAATAATAATAATGTATTATTATATAATAATACGATCCTATCATATATAATAATACGATCTATTGTTATATATAATACAAATAATACGATCGTATTATTATATATTATATAATATATAATATAATATAGAATAATATAGAATATATTACATATTATATAATACAAATAATACGATCGTAATATTATATATAATACATTATATTAAATATAATTTAAGATGTATTATATGATGTATTACATATAATAATACGATCGTATTATATAATTTATTATTTATAATGATGATTATATTCTATAATTTATGGTATGTTGCATGATAATATGATTATGTTGTCTTTTATATAATTTATGATTATATTATGTAATGATTTGTGGCATACTATATAATGATATGATTATAATATATAATTAATGATATATTGTATAATATGATATTATATATTATTATAATGTATTATTATTGTTGTTCTAAGCGCTGGGGTAGATATAAGGTAATAATAATAATAATAATAATGTTGGCATTTGTTAAGCCCTTACTATGTGCCAAGCACTGTTCTAAGCGCTGGGGTAGGTACAAGGTAATAATAATAATGTTGGCATTTGTTAAGCGCTTGCTAGGTGCCAAGCACTGTTCTAAGCGCTGGGGTTGGTACAAGGTAATAATAATAATAATGTTGGTATTTGTTAAGCGCTTGCTAGGTGCCAAGCACTGTTCTAAGCGCTGGGGTTGGTACAAGGTAATAATAATAATAATGTTGGTATTTGTTAAGCGCTTGCTATGTGCAGAGCACTGTTCTAAGCGCTGGGGCAGATACAGGGTAATCAGGTTGCCCACGTGAGGCTCACAGTTAATCCCCATTTTACAGATGAGGTCACTGAGGCGCAGAGAAGTGAAGTGACTTGCCCACAGTCACCCAGCTGTCAAGTGGCAGAACCGGCATTCGAACCCCTGACCTCTGACTCCCAAACCCGGGCTCTTTCCACTGAACCACGCTGCTTCTCTACATCAGGTTGTCCCACGTGGGGCTCCCAGTCTTCACCCCCATTTTTTACAGATGAGGGAACTGAGGCACAGAGAAGTTGAGAGATTTGCCCAAGGTCTAATCGGAGACGGGATTAGAACCCATGACCTCTGACTCCCAAGCCCGTGTTCTTTGCACTGAGCCACGCTCCCAGCCCCGGGACCGAGAAGGGCCCGTGGGGGGGGGGGGGGGTCCCCCTAATCCCTCCCCAGGCAGGGTTGGGGCCGGCGAACCCCCCTTGCCGCCCCTGTGCCAAACTGTCTTCCCCTCTTCAAAGCCCTACTGAGAGCTCACCTCCTCCAGGAGGCCTTCCCAGACTGAGCCCCCCCTTTCCCTCAGCTCCCCCACCCTCTGCTCTTCCCCCTTCCCCTCCCCTCAGCACTGTGCTCATCTGTATATATTATTTATTACCCTCTTAATTTTGTTAACGAGGTGTCTATCTCCTTGATCCTCTTTATCTTGATGATGTTGTCTTGTTCTCTTTTGCCCTGCTGTCCGTCTCCCCCGTTTAGACCGTGAGCCCGTCATCGGGCAGGGTTGGTCTCTATCTGTGGCCGAATGGTCCATTCCAAGCGCTCAGTCCAGCGCTCTGCACATAGTGAGCGCTCAATAAATACTATTAAATGAATGTGCTGGTCCCGGGGCACTGCTTTCTAGGCAGAGGGTTCAGACCAGCGGGCCGGGCCCAAGAGGGGAACCGATCTCCTCCCCTTCCAGCGCCACGCCGCTGCCGGTGGGATGGGGAGGAGGCCGAAGTGTGGGAAGGGGAAAAAATTAAAAAAAAATAAATAAATAAATCTCACGGAGAGATGCAGAGGAGTCGGGGGCGAGGGAAACCTGGAAAGCAACGCTGGGAGCTGCTGGGGAGCGGGAGGAGTTGGCGGGGCCGTTTGGCAGCTAGAAAGGCCAGTACTATTTTGGGGGCCGAAAGCCACAAGGAAGGGGACGCACAGACCTCCGTGCACGGAGGTGGGAGAGGTGGGAGGGCGAGGAAAAGCCCGCTCCGTGTAACGCGAGAGTCATTTCCTCCGCCCGAGGAGGGGATGGGCATCGTCGGCCCGGCCCGTCCTTCCCCCCCGCGAGTCCTGCCCTTAATAATAATTAATGATGATGGTATCGGTTAAGCGCTTACTATGTGCGCAACACTGTTCTAAGCTCCGGGGAGGATACAAGGTGATCAGGTTGTCCCAGGTGGGGCTCCCAGTCCTCATCCCCATTTTCCAGAGGAGGGAACTGAGGCCCAGAGAAGTGACTTGCCCCAAGTCTCACGCAGCTGACAAGGGGCGGAGGCGGGATTAGAACCCGTGACCTCTGACTCCCAAGCCCGGGCTCTTTCCCCTGAGCCCCGCCGCGTTGCAGGGGAGGAGGAGCCTCGGAGTTTTCCGGGGGAGCCTCTAGCCTTGGTCCTGACCAGAGAGAAAGAGGCAGCTTCCAGTGGATGGGCCGGAGGAGGGAGGAGGATTTATTTTAGGGGTTCGTGTGCCCCAGTGTGCATGGCTCTAATATCCAGTTATTCTCTGACTCCGTATATCCCCCGGAATCCCTGTCCTTGTGGTGCCGAGGTACAGAATCTCCCCAGCATTGACGCTCATCGAGGACCAGGTCTAAAAGTCTTCTCGGTCCCTCCCTCGGATCTGTCAGGAACAGAGGGAGGAGAGGGAAGCAACGATAATAATAACGTTGGTATTTGTTAAGCGCCTGTTCTAAGCGCTGGGGGAGATACAGGGTAGTCGGATTGTCCCACGTGAGGCTCACAGTCTTCATCTCCATCTTCCAGATGAGGTCACTGAGGCACAGGGAAGTGAAGTGACTTGCCCACAGTCACCCAGCTGACAAGTGGAAGATCCTGGATTCGAACCCATGACCTCCGACTCCTAACCCCGGGCTCTTTCCACTGAGCCACGCTGCTTCCCAACGATAAGAGAGGGGAAAGGAGATGGGGACGTGGCAGTTCCCTTTAGCCTCCTTGCTCTTAACATCCTCCCTCCTCGGTCCAGAGGAGAACTTCTCACCTCCTCCCCCTCGCCACCCTCCAAACCTGGGAGTTGTAGGAGACGGTCTCATGATCTGTCGTTGGCGAGGTCAGGGAGGTTGTCTGAGATGACACTTTGAGGGCGAGAAGCGGAGACACAAGGGTGCTGACGTAGATCGCAAACTCTTCGAGGACAGGGATCGCATTTACAACTCTTCATTTTTTTTCCTCCCAAGCGCTCACCACAGTGCTCTGCCTCCCGTAGGTGCCCGATCAATTCCGCTGATCGATGAAATCTCAACTGGAAAGGATGATGGTATCTGATAAGCGCTTACTATGTGCCAAGCACTGTTTTAAGCACTGATGAGCGCTATACCCAGGGGAGAGATTGGTCAGCGAGGCTCAGAGGAAAGAGCCCGGGCTGGGGAGTCAGAGGTCATGGGTTCTAATCCCGACTCCGCCGCTTGTCAGCTGCGTGACTTTGGGCAAGTCACTTCACTTCTCTGGGCCTCAGTTCCCTCAACTGTAAAATGGAGATGAAGACTGTGAGCCTCACGTGGGACAACCTGATCACCTTGTATCCTCCCCAGTGCTTAGAACAGTGCTTTGCACATAGTAAGCGCTTAACGAATGCCATCACTGTTATTATTAGACTCGGGTCTCTTGGCTCCAAGATCTGGAGGCTCACCCCATGCTCCTTTCCCTCTCATTTCTGAGCACCAACTCCTCCCCCCGGCCCAAACTTCGCGAGGTCACTGAGACAAGGGAGAGAAGGATTCCAACGACAGACCTCGAGACCCCCACATCCTAGCCTGGACGGCCTCCTGACACCCCTAAAATACCCATTTTTTAATGGCATCTGTTAAGCGCTTACTCTATGCCAGGTCAGGTACACGTTAATCAGGTTGGTCACAGTCCCCGTCCCAGGTAGGGCTCACAGTCTTAATCCCCATTTTACAGACGAGGTGACTGAGGCACAGAGAAGCTGTGACTTGCCCATCTATCTCGATCCCCGAATTCCTTCAGTTCCTACAGCCCAGATTGGACGGAGAACAACCTCCCGGAAGCCTGTGGTTTAGAAGACGAGGGAGTTCTACCCCTGTGTCCAGAAGGATCTGCAGGGTGTCTCACGTGGCCTTGAGCCAGGAGGCAGAAGAGAATGGGCTGGGGGAGGAGGAGCCTCTCTCCTCTGGGGTAGTCTATAGTCGTTCAGGTATTAACTGGAAGGGTGAATCCGACAGGTTAGAGTCAGATACGCAGAGTCAGTGTAATGAAGACCGAGAGAATGAGCAGAAAGATAAAAAAAGAAAAATGAGAAAGGAAAGAAAATAACTGAGGCGGGGGATAGAGGGTGAACGCAACAGGAAAGGGGAAATATAGCGAGCGAAAGAGGCAGAAAGACAGTTGACAGAAATAGGAGCACGATGGAGATAAAGCAGGAGATCGAGAGGGGGAGGTAACGCAACACGAGATAGATAGGGACCACGGAAAAGGGACTGTCAGGGAGAGAAACTGACAGAGAGAAAGAAGGACAGAAAGGAGGAGGGAGGAAAAGAGGGGGAGAAGAAATCAGGACAGATGGAGAGAGGGAACAAGTAAGACTGGCAGGGAAGGGGAGAGGAACCGGTGGGGGTGGGAGAGTGGAAAGGATGGGGAGAGACAAAGGGAAGGGGGAAGGGAAGGGGGGAGCTGGGGTGGAGCCTGGAATAGAAGCCAAGAGCTCTGACTCTCTGCCCGGTGATGTCCCCACATGGGGATCTCCTCCTCTTCCAGACCTCTAGAGACCCATCTTAGTCCACTGCCCGCCCTCCACCACCCCAGGCTCCTTGCCCAGTCCCCTGCCAGTGCCTTGCCTGAGAGCGGCTCAACTACCCCGAGTTGAGGCAGGGAACGGGGAAGGCGGCTTCCAAGGGAAGAGGAAGCAGTGGGCGGGGGAGGGAGGCTAGAGTAGAGGAGACGGTATGATTGTGTGTGTGAGAGAAAGAGAGATTGTGCGGATAATTACATGTCTGTAAACTACAGGTCTCTTGCACGTGTCTGTGTCCTTCTGTCCCTGCTTCAAAGCCTGCCCAGCTTCTTCTTTCTGGAAACCTCTCTTTATTTGGAATCGCTGTCCCTTATGGCTTCCTTAACTGACCCGGCTCAGTAGTGAGGCTAGGCAGCTCAAAGCACTAGGTACCAGGTCCGTGAAATGTAGGGAATTCCGGCGGAGGGAAGAAGCTGAACTGAGCCTCTGGCCGAGCGGGGTGGGGGAAGGGGGGAGAGAGAGAGAGAGCAAAAAAGAAAGGAGAGTGGGAGGAGGAGAGAGGAGGAGACAGCGAGAGAGGAAGTGGGAGAGGAAGAGAGGAAGAGAGAGAAGGGTGCGGGAGGAAAGGAAGTGGGGAAGGAGAGAGAGAGAAAGAAGTGAAGAGAAGTCCAGAGCGCAGAACAGAAGACGAGAGGAAAAAAAGGAAGAGGACAGAGAGCAGCGCAGAGCAGCCGCAAAGGAGAGAGTCAAAGAGAGGAGAGGCTCGGGGAGGTGGCGGAAAAGAGCAGGAGGGGGATCCCGGGACGGAATCGACCATGTTCCCCGCTCGCCCCGGCCCCGGGCCGCGGACCGAGGGCTAAGTCGGGCGGCGGGCCCCGGGGTCCGGCGAGGGGCAGGGGGCAGGGGGCAGGGGGCAGGGGGCAGGGGGCAGGACCAGCTCACTTGCCCTGTGGCGCTTCGGGCCCAGGCGGTAGAGACCCCCAGGCCGTCGGTCCCGGGGGAGCAGGGCGGGCGGGTCCCGAGGGCCGGCATGGGGCTCGGGGGGGCCCCGCGTCCGGGCCTGTGGCTGGCCCTGTGGCTGTCGGCGCTCTGCCCCGGGCCCGGGGCCCAGGACCTCCGCTGGGACCAGCAGTACTTCCCGGCCGCCGCCCCCCGCGTCCCCGTCATCGGTGAGTACCGGGAGGCCGGGCCGCCCCCCTCCCGGGGGTCCGGCGGGCCGGGGGCCCCGCTTCCCTCCGGCCGGGAGCGGGGTCCGGACTGGGGCTTCTCTGCCCGCGCAGCCGGGGGCACCTGCGAGGTCATCGCCGCTCACCGCTGCTGCAACCGCAACCGCATCGAGGAGCGCTCCCAGACCGTGCAGTGCTCCTGCCTCCCGGGAAAGGTGGCCGGCACCACCCGCGCCCGGCCCTCCTGCGTGGACGGTGAGGCTCGGGGGCCGGGCCCGGGGCCCGGGGCGGGGCCGGGGGAGGGGGCCGGGCCCGGGGGTCGACGCTCCCTCCCCTCCCGCAGCCTCCATCGTCACCGGGAAGTGGTGGTGTGAGATGGAACCGTGTCTGGACGGCGAGGAGTGCAAGACGCTGCCGGATAACTCGGGCTGGATGTGCCTGCTGGGCAACCGGGTCAAGACCACCAAGGTACCGGGGTTGCCCGGGGGAGGGCGGGGGGCCGGAGAAGCCCCCTCCCCCTGGGCTGAGCGGCTGTCTCCCCCATCCCCAGATCCACCCCAGATACTGAGATTGGAACCGAAGTCGCCCCCGGCCCCGCGAGACCTCGAGGAGCTTCTCTCCCTGGAAAGGACCGGGGGTCACCCCACGCCGGGCCCCCGGGGCACCTCACCCCCTGCCTCCGGCCCCTTCCCCCACCCTCCCGGGCGAGGCAGCGGAGGTCGAGGGCTTGGAGTTTTGTTCCCGGGGGGGGGCAAGGCGGAAAGTGGGGATGACGGGCCTCTCCTTCAGAGAAGCATCGCGGCTCGGTGGAAGGAGCCCTGGCTGGGGAGTCGGAAGCCACGGGTTCGAATCCCCGCTCTGCCACTTGCCCGCTGTGGGGCTCTGGGCCAGTCACTCGACTTCTCCGTGCCTCCGTTCCCTCATCCGTCAAAGGGGGGTGAGGATTGTGAGCCTCACGTGGGACAACCTGATGACCCTGTGGCTCCCCCAGCGCTTAGAGCGGTGCTCTGCGCAGGGTCAGCGCTTAACAAATGCCAACATGATTATTATGGAGGGACTGGACTTTGGGGAGCAAAGGGGTTAAGTTCCGGGCCACCCCCTGCCGGCCTTCCCATCCTCAAGTCGCCCGGGAATCGCCATTTCCCGGATTGGGAAAGCGGGCAGTGGGGCACGGGGGAAAACCGCCCACCCCGACGGCCGGGGTCACGCTCAGGACGCCGCGAGCTCCTCAAACGGGGGCAGGCGAGACCCAAGAGCCCTCCGCCCTCGACCCCCTCCCGCCCCCATCTCCGTTGACCGCCGACGGCCTCGTCGACGAAGGGGAGCTCGCAGGAAGGACTTGGCGCTCCGCTTGGGCGGGGAAGGGGTGGTCCACGAAGAAAGGGCCGACCGAGAGAGAGATGTTCTGTCCCACATTGATTTTAAATACAGAGCTTGAAAAAAGGGAAAGGGCAGGGAACTGGTTTGTGGAGGTGGCGGGGGAGGGTGGGGGGGTGCCTGAGGGAGGGGCCCCTAGGGATACTACATCTCAGGTGCTGGAGAAAATGCCCCTAGGGATCCTACCTCTCAGACGCTGGAGAAAACCGGGGCGGGAGGGGGAGGCTCCCGCTTTGGAGGAATGGCTCCGGTTTAATGGAAGTGGCGGAAGAAAACCGATTGGTCTCACTGAACCCGGCTTCCCTAACACGGGCAGAAGGCGAGGGGGGAGCTTCACTGCCTGCCCTAAGCGGAAGCAAGAAAGCTCACCCCTTCCCTAGTCCTGTAGCCCCCCAACTGGAGGAAGCGGCGTATCGGTGGTACCTGCCCTGGGGCTACTTCCTCCAACAGCTGGGGCGGAGCCTGAGGTAGGTAGAGCTCCCTGAGATGAAATCCCCGCTCCCTCTTCCCCCAGTCCCAGACACCCCAACCATCCTCCCCCGACACCTCCCAACAACACTGTTTGGCTCTCTCCTGCCCACCAGAGAGGTAGCAAGTGTGAAGGTTCAAACCAACTCCACTTTGGGGAGAGGCTTGGCCCGCCACTTCTTCCTCTCCCGGGGCAGCTTCACTGGTACTGTCCATAGCCCTGGTAACTGGTTGGAGCAGGGCCCTCCTTGGGGGGCAACTGGCTGGGGTCCTCCACAAAGGGGGCAGCTAAGGAAAGAAGAAAGAAAAAGGGTGGGGATCAGAAGATACCTCTCTGCTCCCCGGAGGCTTTGGGGGGGCCGGAGAGGGTGGGGAGAGCCTCAGGTATGCCCCCGCTTCCACCCTCAAACCCTGCTGGGAATGCAATTTGGGAGTACTGGGTCCCAGCCCTCTTCCCCCTTAGGGAAGATAGTTTCCTCGGGAGCAAGGACGGAAGCCCCACAGCCCGGGGACTCGAGCGGGGGAAGAAGAGCCCCCTCTCTTCCTCCCACTCCTCCACCAGCATCGCTGACCTCCCGGAGGCCCTCCTGGACCCGATTTTTTCTGGTCCCGGGCACTTACGGTTCTGGAACTGCTGAGCTGTGTAGCGGGTGAGAAGGATGCCGACGCCCTCGATCAGGGCCAACAAGATGCCACCCATCATAGCAGAACCCACCATGGCCAGCGGCCCACCTGGGGAGAGGAGATTTCCCCACCCAGTAAGAGCCCGGAGAGACTGTGGGAGGAGACGGCCCTCCTCCACTCGCCGCTCTCTGCTCCTGAGAGAGACTGCTCTGGGGCAGCCGTCACACTGGAGAAGCAGCTGCAGAGACGCAGGAATTTGGCACGGGATGTTAAGAGAAGGGCACCCAGGAGCGGGAGAGCACCCTCCGCGTCCGCCCTCCCACTCCGCAAACCAAAGTGAGCCGAGTGGGAAGTACTCACTGCGGGAAGCCAGCACCGCACCGGTGAGCGCTCCGCTGGTGATGGAATTCCAGGGATCCTCCTTACCCCGCAGCCTCACCAGCCCACAGTCGATGGTGGAGAACAAGCCACCCCACACGGCAAAGCTGCCTAGGTGCAGGGATTGGGGACGGGGGGAGGGGGAGTGGAGGAACCGTTAACCACAGCCAGAATTCTAAAGTTTGTAATCTACCAGAAACAGGATCGGCTCCACTAATGCAACCACGACCCAGTGAGATGGAGAAAACAGCAAATGCAAAGCTGGGATACCCAGAGAGCTCTGAGGGTTTTTTGGGAGAGGAACGTCCTGCACTTACAGCTACAGAAATGGATGCCCAGCCCAGCCCAGCCCCTCACCTCCGATCTGTGGCGCCCGGCTCCTCACGGCACTGACACTTCCCCAAAACCGGTGCCGGAATCCCTGAGGAAGATGGATAGGTCCATGGGGCAGAACCCAGAGCCCGGACTGGCAGAGTGCTGGGTGAAGCCCACCCGGTAGGGTCGGTGGATTTCAGCATGCCACCCCGGGCCCCGCTGACCAATCCAAGTACAGTACATCGTGCTTAGCAACGGACACTCTTCCCGGGGTGATCGAGATGGATTTCGAGTGCACCCTAGCTAAGGAGGCTCGGCACTTCATTTTGGAAGGAGTCCAGGATGCTGATTTTTTTTTTTTTAAATCCTGAAAGTAGAGGGTGGAAGTGGTGCTGACGCTTTGTCAGCACTCCTACCCCCAACCCACTTCTGGCCCGTGCCCCCCCTCCCAGGCCCTTAAGAGCAAAATAATAGTCTCATCGCCTCACTGTCCTCCTGCTCTCAGACAGCTGGGTAGCAGCAGGCTGAAAATGAAGGGGCGGAGGACGAGGCGAGAAACGAGTTTGGCCTCCTCGGGGGCAGCCGCAGTCTCCTTCCACCACAAAGATGCCGAAGCCGCCGACTCTGGCCTTAGACGTTGATTCATCTCTTCCTCCCACCCCACCCCCTGCTCACCTGCCCGCTCCCCATGGCATCCATCGGCAGCTCCGGCTGCTTTCTACCACCTCCAACGGCCTCCCCCACCCACTGGCACCAACTACAACAGGAAGGGGAGAAGGAAAGGTGGGTGACAGGTTTGGAGAGTCGAACCCACCAACACTAATCAATAAAGAGATGCCCTGAGTATCCATCGAAGAAGAGCCTCCATTGTCCGGAGACACAAGTGCTTTCATGCTGGAGGCAAGGCACCTCTATCCCAGGCCAGTAACAGCCTGAACGTGTGGTGGGTCAAGTGTGCCTGAGAAAAAGGGCACAGTGTTGCTCCCAGCTGGGGTTCTGGGTTGACCTGGGTGCCTAGGAGTGGAGTGGAGCATGTCCGTCCCACGATGAAGATGGGAAAAGCACAGCCCTTAGTACAGTGCTCTGCACGCATTAAGCGCTCAATAAATATGATTGAACGAATGTTCCCATTGCTTCGGATCAAAAGCCCAGACGGTCCCGGGGGCAACGAGCGCAGGGGATGGAGGGCAGTGGGGACCAGAGGAGCCCCGCCGGGCAGCGGAAGATGGGCTCCCAAGGGGAATACGGCCAGTGACACTGTCCGTGTCTACTTAGAGTTAATTCTGCTGCTCTCCCAGGTGAGAATGTCCCGGCCCTAGCAGGACACTTAATAATAATAATAATAATGTCGGTATTTGTTAAGCGCTTACTCTATGCCGAGCGCTGGGGTAGATACAGGGTCATCAGGTTGTCCCACGTGAGGCTCACAGTCTTAATCCCCATTTTACGGAGGAGGGAACTGAGGCGCCGAGAAGTGAGGTGACTTGTCCAAAGTCACACATCTGACAGGTGGCGGAGCCGGGATTAGAACCCACGATCTCTGACTCCTAAGCCCGGGCCCTTTCCGCTGAGCCACGCTGTTTCTCTAAATGTGAGACATTTAAATCTTTAGCTGTTAGACATCTTCGAACAAGCCTTTTCGCTGGAACAGCCTACAAAATCTGGAACTGTTCTAGTCCAACCCAGAGGGACAGTCTGTGTATATAACCAGCCCTTAGACCAGTGCTTGGCACATAGTAAGCGCTTAACGAATACCATCATCATTATTATTCTATAACGAGGGGGTACGGAACCAGTGGGTAGGGCTGAAGGCCGAGCAGAGAAGGGTCACACTCACAACTGGAGCATTGCGAAAGCCCTTAATCGCCTGGAATACGCCTCCGCCGATGACGCCCATGGTGAAGGCTCCACCGCAGTCGTCCACGATGCGCCATGGGCTAAGGGAGAAGAGGGAGGGTCGAGTCAGGGGCGAACCCAGAGCCCGGGTCCGGCTGGGTGACCTCTGACAACCTACCCAGGAGACCTGTCTTTTGGGTGGGATAGTCCCCCCATCGTGGAGGTCCCCGCCCCCCGGCTGACCTCCGAGAGAAGCCCCCCACTTCCTCCGAGAGGAGGCCCGAGAAGCGGGAAGCCCCATGGCCTACTGGAAGGAGCAGGGACCAGGGTTCGAATCCCGGGTCTACCGCTTGCCTGCTGTGTGACCTCGGTCAACTCCCTTCACTGGGCCTCAGTTCCCCCATCGGTAAAATGGGAATGAAAGCCAACTCCTAGTCCTACCTGGACTTCGAGCCCCAGGCGAGACTGGGGCTCTGTCCAACCCGATTACCCCGGCGCTTAGTCCACTGCTGGGCACAAAGCCAGTGCTTAATATTAATAATAATAATACTGTTAGTATTTGTTAAGCACTTCCTATGTGCTTAACTAGTACCATTACAATAATGATGGCGTTTGTTAAGCGCTTACTATGTGCAAAGCACTGTTCTAAGCGCTGGGGGGGGGTCGGTACAAGGTGATCAGGTTGTCCCACGTGGGGCTCCCAGTCTTCATCCCCATTTTCCAGATGAGGTCACTGAGGCCCAGCGAAGTGAAGTGACTTGCCCACAGTCACACGGCTGACAAGCGGCGGCGCCGGGAGTAATAATAATAATATTAGCATTTGTTAAGCGCTTACTGTGTGCCGAGCACTGTTCCAAGCGCTGGGGGAGACAGAAGATAATCAGGTGGTCCCCCGTGGGGCTCCCAGTCTTCATCCCCGACTTGTTCATTCCAAGCGCTTAGCACAGTGCTCTGCACATAGTAAGCGCTCAATAAATACTATTCAATGGATGAATGAATCCCCCATTTTCCAGATGAGGTCACTGAGGCCCGGCGGAGTGACCTGCCCCAAGTCAGCCGGCTGCCAGGCGGCGGAGCCGGGATTCGAACCCACGACCTGCGACCCCCCAGCCCGGGCTCTCGCCGCTGAGCCACGACAAAGGACAACAACCATCAGCCCAACGCTACGCTCCAAATACCAGGGGGGGAGGATGATTACTGGGCGGAGGGGGGGGGGGCGCTAACGCCTCCAGCCTCCCCGCCCATTTCCCTCCCTTCCAAGCGCTTAGTCCAGTGCCCTGCACATAGTGAGCGCTCAATCAGTACGAATGAACGGATGGATGGATGGATGAATGAATGGATGGATGCATTTCCATGGGGAAGGGATTTCCAAGCGGCTGCCTCGGCGGTCCTCCTCCTCCCGGCCAGGGGATCCCGTTGGCCCCCCTAAAAGGAGCTGTGGAAGAAGGGGGCGTCCTCCCGCCGAGGGGGAGGAAAGCGGGACCCTAATGTCTCTTCTTCCTCCCCCGGCCGGGCCTAGTCTGGTGTGAAGCCTGAGCTGTCGTACCAGGGCTCCCGAGCGTATTCCTCCATCGCCCCCCCCGTCACGTGACGAGGGACAAACGGCCGGTCCCCTGTCACGTGACGGGGGAGCGCCGCGCTCATTGGCCCCCCCGGAAGGGCGGGGCTGCCGGGGGGGAGGGGGCGAGGCCGCGACGTCGCCCCCTCGCGGCGGGTGACGTCAGGGCGTAGCGTCGGCGACGCGGGAAGGACGGTCGAGGTGATGCGGACGTGGGGTTGGGCTCGGGCCTTTGCCGCGGGGCTGAGCGCACGGGACGCTCGTTGGGCGCCACCTCTGACCCCCGTGCGAGGGAACCCGACCCTCCCCGGGAGGGAGGTGGGAGGATAGGGAGGCGTGCGTGCAACCATGTTTTTCTTCCAAGCGCTTAATCCAGTGCTCTGCACATAATCCTAATAATGTTGGTATTTGGTAAGCGCTTACTATGTGCAGAGCACTGCTCTAAGCGCTGGGGTACTAGGAAGCGCTCAATAAATACTACTGAATGAATGAATGGGGGCAGAGGGGTACAGGAGGGACTGGAGGGGGGAGAGGCTCGAGGCAGGAAGATCTCATTCGTTTAATCGTCTTTATTAATAATAACGTTGGTGTTTGTTAAGCGCTTACCATGTGCAGGGCACTGTTCTAAGCGCTGGGGGAGATACAGGGTCATCAGGTTGGCCCCCGGGAGGCTCCCAGTCTTCATCCCCATTTTACAGATGAGGGAACTGAGGCCCAGTGAAGGGACTTGCCCACAGTCACCCAGCTGACAGGTGGCAGAGCCGGGATTCGCACCCATGACCTGTGACTCCCAAGCCCGGGGTCTTTCCACTGAGCCGCGCTGCTTCTCTGTTATTGAGCGCTGACTGTGCGGAGCACTGGACCAAACGCTGGGAAGGGGCAATTCGGCCACAGAGACCATCCCGGCCCAATGGCGGGCTCACGGTCTAAACGGGGGAGACGGACAGCGAAGCAAAACAAGACAACATCATCAAGATCAATAGGATCATTCATTCATTCAATAGTATTTATTGAGCGCTTACTATGTGCGGAGCACTGAAGGAGATAGACACCTCATTAACAAAATTAAAAGTCGACACATGCTCTCGGGCCAGTGCAGTGGAAGTCGGTGGAAGGGAAGGGGGCGGATTTGGGAGATAATAATAATAATGTTGGAATTTGTTAAGCGCTTATTATGTGCAGAGCACTGTTCTAAGCGCTGGGGGATAGATACAGGGTAATCGGGTTGTCCCACGTGAGGCTCACAGTTAATCCCCATTTTACAGATGAGGTAACCGAGGCACAGAGGAGTTAAGTGACTTGCCCACAGTCACACAGCTGACCAGATAATGGCATTTGTTAAGTGCTTGCTATGTGCCAAGCACTGGTCTGAGCGCCGGTGGTGAAGAAAGCACCGGCAGGATTTGCTGGCAGACCCGATATGGGGGTTGAAAGCAGGGTGATGTCAAAATCGCAGGCTTGAGAGACAGGGTGCTACCGCTCAGTCAGCGGTGATGGAGAAACTAAGGAAGGGAGCGGATTTGGGAGGGAAGATGAGGAGATCGGTTTGGGACGCGTTGAGCTAGAGGGCCCGAGGTGGCAGCGGGACATCCAGAGATGTCATAAAGGCAGGAAGAGATGCGAGAGTGCAGGGAAGAGTGATTGGGGCTGCCGAGTTTGATTTGTGAATTATCTGCAGAGAGGTGGTAGCCGAAGCCATGAGGGCAAATGAGGTCTTCGAGGAAGTGAGCGTGATTGGAGAGTGGAATGGGACCCAGAATTGAGCCTTGAAGGACACCCCCAGTTAAGGAGTGGGAAGGCGGAGGAAGAACCGGTGAGAGAGACCTAGAAGGAGCGGCCAGAGAGGTGGAGGAGTACCATGAGAGGGCTGTGTCAGGAAAACCAAGATTAGCTAGAGTTGCCAGGAGAGGGGAATCACCCACAGGGTTGAAGGCTGCTGAGAGGTCAAGGAGGGTTAGGGTCGAATAGAATCTCCAGGAGTTAACGAGGGGAAGGTTGACCTTGGAGAGAGCAGTTTCAATGGAGTGGGCAGAGCCAGAGTTTAGAGGGTCAAGGAACGAGTTGGAGGGGAGGAGGTGGCGGCAGCAGGTATAAACGACCTGTCAGAGGAGTTTGGACAGTGACGGTAGGCGGGAGATGGGACGACGGCTGGATGGTGCAGTAGGGCTGAGAGGGTTCTTTTGGAGAGGGGACACGCGGGCATGCTTGAAAGCAGAGGGGAAGAAGACTTCAGAGAGTGGGTGGTTTAAAAAGGTGGTCAGGAAAGGAAGAAGAGTGGCAGTAAGGGATGAAAGGGTGAAGTCGGAGGTGCAGGTACAGGGTTTAGATTTCCAAAGCAGTCAGAAGATCGCCTCTGGAGACATGGCTGGGAAGAATGAGAGAGTCGGTGAGGGAGAAATTTGCAGGGGCGGATAGTTCACTCCTGATGGTTTCGATTATGTCAAAAGAATAGTTGGCAAAGTCGTCAAGGGTGAGAGAGGAGAGGTGGGGTCACTGGGAATTTAAGGAGAGTTAAAAGTCTGGAATAGTTGGTGTGAGCAGTGGATTTGGGGGTTGATAAGGCGAGGGCAGGATTATAGTAAGAGAGGATAAATTTGAGGCGGACCTAGTGCCTGAATTTCTGCCAGCAGTGTTCTGTGGTGCGATCACGTGACGGAAGATGTGAACTGTGACCATGATCCAGGGGAGGGGCTTGATGGTCCGAGGACAGGTGCAGGGATGGAACCACAAGGGAGCTGAGTTTGGCAGAGAGGGTGGATTTGAGTACCAAGAGATGGGAGGTAGGTTCGGGGGGCTGCGGGAACCTGGGTCCATTCTTAAGCTCCCCGCCTCTTTTCCTTCTTTCTATCTGGCCATCCGTCCGCCTGTCCACCCACCCCTTCATCTGTGCAGTACCGGCCTCAACATGCCACTCCCAGTAGCATTGCAGTCCCGTCTGGCGAAGCGGGGGATCCTTAAGCATATGGAGCCCGGTAAGTGCCGGCCCCGCCCCTGGAGGGATGGAGGGAGAGAGGGGTTACCTGGGGGAAGCAAGTCCAAGGTATCTGTTCAGTCCCGGACGCAGCCGGAGGTCAGGAGACCCGGTGTCCTCATGTACGTCGTGGCAGAAGATGCTGCTGCCGATGGTGAATCTGTCCATAGGGTTGTGCCTAAAGGAAGATTGGCTTTTGGTTGGTGGCTGGGCCTCTGGAGCTAGAAATTGCCCTTTTCAAGCTTCTGCTCCTTTGCTTTGTAAAAAATTTAAAAAGAAAATTGTGGTATTTGTTAAGTGGTTACTATGTGCAAAGCACTGTTCTAAGCGCTGGGGGATACAAGGTGATCAGGTTGTCCCACGTGGGGCACACAGTTTTTTAATCCCCATTTGACAGATGAGGTAACTGAGGCACAGAGAAGTTAAGTGACTTGCCCAAGGTCACACAGCTGACTAGTGCTAGAGCCAGGATTAGAACCCGTGACCTCTGACTTCCAAGCCTGTGCTCTTTCCACTGAGCCACGCTGCACTTGAGGTCTTTTTTCAAAACAAGCCTTTGAACAAAACATCTTTGACTGCTTCAGGTCAGCCTCAGGTCGATTGATTGATGATGATGATGATAACATGAATAGTGGTATTGGTTAAGCACTACTATGTGCCAGGCACTGTACTAAGTGCTTGGGTGGATACAGTCCAGTCAGACAGAGTCCCTGTCCCACATGGGGCTCACAGTCTAAATGGGAGGGAGAAAAGACGTTGAATCCCCACTTTACAGATGAGTTAACTGAGGTCCAGACAAGTTACATGGCTTGCCCCAGATCACAAAGCTGTCAAGTGGCACAGCCGGGACAAGAATTCGAGTCCTCAGACTGTCAGGCCCGTGCTCTTTCCCCTAGGCCATGCCACTTCTCGGTTTTCCAGCGTGTCTCGGCCACGCCCCATCATTTAAACTTTTGCCAGAATTTTCCACCAAAATGATTGACCCTTCCTGTAGGCGCCCTGGGTGATTGTCTCCAGACTTGACAGCGTACTTGTAGTCCTGTTTGGGAAGTTTCCCAAAAAACTGGAAACTTCACCCAACACTGGCTCTATGGGTATTGCAGAATGAAAGAGTGAATAAATTGAGCTTATCCAGCAGCCCCGTTTCACTCCGTTGGAAGCTAAGCAGATCAGTTTGCTGAAAATGGACAGGGGAAATTGGAGAGGAAAGAGACTTGAGCCTCTTAAAGAGCTAATAATAATGATGATGGTATTTCCTAAGTGCTTACTATGTGTCAAGCACTGTTCTAAGCGCTGGGGCAAGATAATCAGGTTGGACACAGTCTCTGTCCCACATTGGCTCACATTCTTAATCCCCATTTTACAGATGAGGTAACTGAAGCACAGCAAAGTGACTTGCCCAAGGTCACACGCTAGACAAGTGGCAGAGCCAAATCAGAACCCGTGACCCTCCGACTCCCGGGCCCATACTCTATCCACTAGGCCATGCCGCTTCTGATCGCAAAAGTCCAGCTACGGTCAGAGCCTGGACGATAGCTTTGACAGTGAGGAAGAAAGGGACAGAGAGGAAGGAACGTATCCAAGAAGCAGCGAAATTTAGGGGCTAAATATAAGACGGTGTTAAATATTATCCCCCAATTCTTCAGCACAGGGACTCGGAGGTTGGCGGTGGTGCCACCAAGTGTAGAAGAGGGTGGGGCAGGGAAGATCTGTGGAGGAAAAAACAAGGGAAGGGAGGCCTGTTTTTTCCCCAGCTCAATTAGAAGTGTTGGCAGGCCGGGGAGTGAGAGTCCAATCCCGGCTCTGCCGATACCTTACTGTGTGACCTTAGGCAAGTCATTGAACTTCTCTGTGTCCCAGTTTTCTCAGCTGTATAATGAGGATTCCATGCCTGTTCCCCCTCCTACTTAGACTGTGAGCCCTTTGTGGGACAGGGACTGGGTCCAACCTGATTAAATTATATCTACTCCAGCGCTTAGGTCAGTTCCTGACACATAGTAAGTGCTTGATAAAAACCATAATAATAATAACTGGGGAGGCCAGGGCATTTGTGAAAAGTGAGGACTGGCTTAAGGGAGAGCTGTTGCAGGAGTGGGTGAAGAGAAGGGTAATGAAGCTGGAGAAGACATACCAGGGCTTCCAGGACCAGGAGGCGAATCAAGATGATGTGGTGAATCGAACGATGGCTTTCGAACACAGGATTACCAGCTAAGCGGCATGGCCTCGTGGAAAGAGCACAGGCCTGGGCGTCAGAGAACGTGGCTTCTAATCCCGGCTCTGCCACTTGCCCGATGTGTGGAGTTGGGCAAGTCGCTTAACTTCTGCTCCTCGGTTCCCTCATCTATAAAATGGGAATTAAATCATACTCCTTCCTTCTTAGACTGGGAATCCCTTGTGGGAGAGGGACTCTGTCCAACTTGATTATCCTGTTCTCTAGCTCAGCTTGGCAGTACAGTGCGTGGCACATAGTAAGCGCGTAACTAGTACCGTTAAAAAATAACAAAAAGCAGCAGAATCCCGGTGGAAGCTCATGAAAAGGGAGCCAGAGAAGAGGGAGAGGCTGATGATGAGAGAGATGAAGGGGATGAGGGCAGAGACAGGGGTTGCGGGTCACAGTAGAGAGGGAGGGGGGTGAGCCTAGCAGAGGTGGGGGAGAGCTCTTGGTTGGAAAGTTGAGGGAGGAGAAGAATGTCACCGCAGAGCAAAAGGTGAGGTCAAGATCGTCTGTGAAGAAGCTTGGGGTGGCTGGCGGGGAAGAAGGGCATCTGTTAGAATTGCTCTGGACTGTGGCGAATGCCTGGGCTGGGATGGTCTTTGTGATTCCATAGAACCCGAAGAGGAGATCATCGCGGAGGACCACGACGACGACCACGTAGACTACGAAGCCACCCGGCTGGAGAGTCTCCCGCCACACTGGTACAAGGTGTTCGATCCCGTCTGGTGAGCGGGGGTGAAACGGGGTGAGCGGGGAAGAGGGCGGGAGGGAACCCTGGGGGTGGGGCAACGGAGAGGACAGGGTGGGACGAGGGAGGAAATGGGAGGGCGGGTGGGGATTGGAACCGAAACGGTAGGCGTTGGCCTGAGTGGGGGTCATTTGTGGGTCGCTTTTGGGTCCCTGGGAAGGAGTGGAGCTTGCGAGGGGAGTAGAGAGTCCAGAGGCTGGACCGCCGATTCAATTTGGGGAGGTGGAAGGGAGAGAGGTCTGGTGATCAGAACTTGGAGGCAGGGCTTCTTGGTTTTCTCTCCAGGCGTTCTGCCTTTTCCTCATTTCCCCCAGCCCTTGCTCCGCTGGGAATTGTTGGAGCCCAGCCGAGCGGGGGACCCAGGGCTGGGAGGCAGAGAACGAACCCAGCTCGGAAAGTCGGCGGGGCCGGGGCCTGGGGAAGTCTCTGTTTTCCGCCGCCAGAGCCGAAGTTTCTGACTGAAGGAAGAGAGGCTCAGGTGGCAGGGACGGGACGGCGGGGGGAGGGCCGGGGGTTGGGGGGCGGTTGTCTACCTTTGCTGATCCCCCCGCCTTTCTTCCCCCCCTGCCCCCCAGCGGCCTCCCTTACTACTGGAACGTGGAGACGGACCTGGTGTCCTGGCTCTCGCCCCACGACCCCAACTCCATCGTCACCAAAGCAGCCAAGAAGCTCAAAAGCACCTTAGGTAAGGTCCAGCTGGGTAGCCTGGGGAGGAGAGAAGGTCCCGGGCCAGGTCCTTCTCTGACCTTTCCTCCCCACAAGGAACTGTAGGGCCGCCAGGGACCCCAGTGTCCGAGGCGGCAGAAGGCCTTTGAACACCACCACCACCACCCCCGGCCTGCCCCCCCGGCCCCAGGGGCCTCAGCAGATGCAGCTGCTCTTTCGCTGTTGGTCGGTCTCCTCCTGTCAGTTGGAGAGAGGATTTGCAGAGGGGGAGCCCGGGCCGGGGCGGACGACAGAGAGACGACCGCCTGCCTCTTTTCATTCACGCCTTCCCCTGCCGCCTCTCCTCAGACAACGAGGAGAAGCCGGAACGGGTCTTCGAGAAGCCGGAACGGGTCTTCGAGAAGCCGGATCGAGGGTTCGAGAAGCCGGAGCGGGAGCGGGGCTACGACAAGTCGGAGCGGGAACGGGACCGCGTCTACGACAAGCCCGACCGGGACCGCGGCTACGACAAGCCGGAGCGGGACCGCGGCTACGACAAGCCCGACCGGGACCGCGGCTACGACAAGCCCGACCGGGACCGCGGCTACGACAAGCCCGACCGGGACCGCGGCTACGACAAGCCCGACCGGGACCGGGGCTACGAAAAGCCCGACCGGGACCGGGGTTACGACAAGTCCGACCGGGACCGCGGTTACGACAAATCAGATCGGGATCGGGGCTACGACAAGCCCGAGCGGGACCGGGGCTACGAGAAACCAGATCGGGATGATATAAAGGAGCGGCGTTATCACAGGCGGGAGGAGCTGGCTCCTTACTCCAAGAGCAAGAAAGGTAGGGGCTGGGGGGAGGGGGCTGAGGCAGGGGAGGGGGTTGGCAGGACTGCTCCCGTGGGAACTCCAGTACGGGCAGGGAACACGTCTCTCGATCCACGTGGCCTTGAGCAGAGGAGGAACGGGGGACGGGGTTAACGGGCCCCACGGACCTATCTACAGAAAACTCCTCCGCCCTTCACATCCCCCTCCCCTGGAAACCCTGCCGTGAGGGACCCAGGTGTGACGGTCTCGTGGTCTCTCCCCTCCTACAGCCAGTCGCAAGGATGAAGAATTAGATCCCATGGACCCCAGTGCCTATTCAGACGCCCCCCGGTGAGTGTAGGCCCCCGCCCATCCTCCCCACCCCCTTCTCCTTGGCTCGGCCTCTGTGGAGCCCCTGACCGTCCTGTCTTTTCCCACCTAGGGGCACGTGGTCTACAGGGCTGCCCAAAAGGAACGAAGCCAAGACCGGAGCCGACACCACGGCGGCCGGGCCCCTCTTCCAGCAGCGGCCCTACCCGAGCCCCGGGGCCGTGCTGCGGGCTAATGCGGAAGCCTCCCGGGCCAAGCAGCAGGACTGAGAACCCACTCTCCCCTTTGCCTCTCCTTCCCTCCCGCCCCCGGCCCCCCGACCAGGTGCCTCTTCTGGGGCCCAAGCGGGAGGGGAGAGAGGACTTGCCCTCCCTGGGCCGGGCCCAGCTTCACCCCCGAGCCGGGCCGGCCTCTACCCCTTCTGGATTTGTAATAAAAGGTTTTGCTTTTCGAGAGGGTGGTTGAGCTGGGAAAGCAAGGGTTCTCTTCTCCCCGAGGGCCTCGGGGCATACAAAGGGATGGGGCTGGAGGCCAGAAAGGACAGCCCCAAATGAGGCTATCCCCTCAGGACCACGGTAGCCCAGCCTGCTGATCTGGCCCGGCCCGGCCCGGCCCCACAGCGTAGCCTCCGGCTCTGGGCTGAGAGCCGAGGGCCGGGACGACAGGGAGAGGAGGGGCGAAACCTGACTGGGAAAGAAAGCGCACGGCCTGCGGTGAGGCCGGGAGCCGAGGCCAACTCTGTCCAGCAGTCGTTGCCCTTGTGGAGCTCCCCCAGGTGCCAAGGGCAGGTGTGAGGGGGCAGCTGACTTCAGCTTCCAGGTAGCACTCAGGGACCCTGGGCCGAAGGGAGTAGTATTTCAAATCAGGCCTCCGGGACAGACACAACCTGCCCAGCTCTCCACTGGCTCAAGAGAACTCCAGCCCGACAGTTCCTTAAAGCTGGGATGCTCTCCTCCCCACCTTCTCCCCTCTCCCTTCCCTCCCCTCTTCCTTTCCCCCTGGTCTTGCCGCCCTGGCCCTCTCCAGGAGTTTCCCCATCGGCCCTGCTGCCTCTCCCTTTAGCTTGGGGGGTCGATCCTCCATCCTCCAGACCGGCAGCATCCGCCACCACAGCCCCCTCTTGACGCTCAGTTCCTGCTCTTGCTCCACTTAATGCCCCCCCGCCGGGGTAAGAGCCGAGGGCGCTCGGCCCCCATCTCCCCAGGCTGAGGAAGTCCAGCCTGAGTTCATGAGCCACCTCTATGTGGTTGCTTAGCATGAGCAAACGTCGACTCGAGCATCCTCCCTGGCCTGTTCCCTGCCTTTATAGCTTGACTTTGGTCTGGGGGCCGGTGTGGCGAGGGACTCAAGCTGGGGAAAGGGACAGAGGCTCCGGAAGCACGGCTTCCTTGTGTGCACCCAATTCCCCTCCAAGCGGCTTTAGCCCTCCTGCGAGCAATGCAGATTTATTTCTGAAAAAACTGCTGGGAAAAACCCTAATAAATACAACCGGGGGCAAGACTTCAACACGAGGCCGTAGAAAAACTGGGAAAAACACAGGAATGGAGGTGGGCATGACAGCACCCCTTCCTCTCTCTCCATCCCATGATAGCTTGACTGAATTAACCCCTTGGGAGTGAAGGGCAAACAGAAGGGGCTCCCCACGTCAGGGAAAAGGCCCAGACTCGATCGTTCCGTCCCTCCGGCATTTCCTCCATCCGTGTTTTGAGAGGGCAGGGCTGACCTTGGAAATGACTTGCCCCCGTAATACTGAACGTGGTCTCCTCCAGGGTCGGGGAGGAGAAAGGTGAGAGGGGACTTCCCCAGAGAAGAGCGCGGCTGGCATCAGGAAGTCTGTTACTGAGGCACTTGAGGATGGCAGTGCCAAACCGAGGGGGCGGGCAGCTGGGCTGTGGCACAGAAGTCTTTCGTGGCACCATGGCATCTTCCCTGCTGGGGGCTAGGAGCCCTTCTCCTTGGAGAGCAGCCTGCAAGAGAGAGACAGGGATGGAACTGGAGAGAAGGGCAGCGACCCCTCTGATCCCTTGCTCTGGCTTGGAGGCGGGGCCAGAACACCCAACGCTTAAAGGAGAGGAGCGGGAAAGGCCCGTTCCAGTCCAAGGCATCTAGACAATTGAGAGGATGGGACAATACTATAGCGGCGACCACTTTCCCTTACCTCCCTCGGGCACTCGGACAAAACGTCCCCGAGACCCAACCTTCCTGAGGAGGATGGGTGGGAGTCAGATGGCTCCAACCTGTGAGAAATGTCATCTGCCTGGGAAAGGTGAAACTGGTGAGTGGAAAGGTAAGGTGTGGGGGTGGGAGGCCACCCAATAATAATAACTGTGGCATTTGTTAAGCGCTGACGGTGAGCCAGGCACCGTACTAAGCCCTGGGGGGAAATACAAGCAAATCGGGTTGGACACAGTCCCTTTTCCACCCTGGGCTCCTAGACTTAATTCCCATTTTACGGATGAGGTAACTGAAGCACAGAGAAGTGAAGTGACTTGCCCGAGGTCAAAGCCGACAAGCGGCGGAGCTGGGATTAGAACCCGTGACCTTCTGACTCCCAGGCCTGTGCTCTATCCACTAGGCCACGCTGCTTCTCTAAATCAACCAATGGTATCGATTGAGCGCTCACTGTGTGCCAAGCACCGTACCACAGGCTTGGGAAAGGACGATACGGCACAGTTGGGAGACACATTCCCTGTCCACAGGTTTACAGGCCAGAGGTTCCCAGTTCCAGCTCCCCAAGTTCCCCAAGCAGCAGAAAAACATCATCTCCCTGGGACACAGGCCAGATGAGCCTCTTGGCCCACTCGCCTCCTGCCCCTCAAAACCTCCTTCCTCCTGTCCTTCCCCGCCTAACTACAGCCAAGATGACTTGGGGTCTGCTTCCCTGTTGGGAGAGAACTAATCTTCCCAAGCCTCCCTGGCTGGACCTAAAGACAAAGGCACATTTGTTCCCTGAGACCCAGGACAGGGTGGGGAATGGAAGAGACCCCACCACTGGCAACCCCGGAGTCGACGCCCCACTGCCCCAGTGTTAATAGGGTTAAGAAGCCCTCAAGACCCCTGCTCCCCCCGCGCACCGGGGCCCGTCTCAGTGAATCGCAGCTGAAGCTAAATAAATAAATACAAGTTCTTTATTTGGCATTTTACACCCGAACATTCGCTCATTACAGATTAAAAAAAAATCAAAACAATATTAATCAAAAATAAAGAATCCGACGTTCTACAAATATATGTACAGTGAGAGCTGGGGGTCCCAAGGAACGGGTCAGGGCCCAAGGGCTGGGGTCCCGTGCCCTCTCCCCCAGGCTTGGGGTATCCCACCCCATCGACTGCAGGTAGTTCCCCGAGAGGGCTCTTGCCTTTCCACGTGGGGATGCTTCAAGAAGCCCTCGCCCTTGCAGCTGTGGGGCGGGGTCACACCCAGTTTGAAAGTATCTAGCCACGCGCTGCCCCGAGGCTGCAGACCTGACCTCCCAACGTCTGAGTGGGGCAGGGGTGCAGCCACGGGGGTGGGGGAAGGTTAAAGGGTTAATAAACTGCGTGACAGGAGGAGGTGCTCGGGCAGCACGGCCGAGACCCCCACCCTGCCTTCAGCAAAGTGGTGGTGAGGTGGGGAGAGAACACAGGCAAGACCCCAGCCCGTCTTCCCCATCCCCACCCGGTACTCATCACTCGGGCAGCCACGGCCCTCCTCCCCACGCCTGTTTAACCGCCGAAGACCCCTCCCCCTGCTGTCCCACAAAACCCACGGTTAAAAAGGACCAATCCATGATTCCAAAGCTCATCCACCCAAAATCACTTAGAGTGGGACAGTAGCGCGTTCTAAAATCTATAAGCCTCCCCCCCAAATCACTTGCGACGAAACAATCCGTGATTGCACCTCTCCCCAGAATCATCGTCTGCGGAACTGTCCGCGACCGCCGCTTTCTTTCCCCCATCGATCGATGAGCCCCGACGGACCGCTCCAAGTCCTACTAGGAGGGTTCTGCTGGCTCCTCCCATCAGTTACAACGAAGGAGTCCCTCACATTCCCTCATGAGCTTATTCACCGCAAGAGCCGCCCCTCTCCCCGCCTCACAGCAGCCAACCACCCCGGGATGAGACCGAGTACAAACTGTAAGACCCCTGGCAAAGGAGGAACATGCGCACCTCTCCTTTATGCCTTTCAACATCTCAGGAACTGAGGCTCCTAATTCACACAATCCAGGAGGGGGTGGTGGGAGGAGGGCGCCTGCCCGGGACACCCAGCAGCTTTCCCCCTTCTCCTTGCCCGGCCTCCGGACAAACTCCAGGGGCCAGGTCGGGTGGGAGAGGAAAGGGCCAGGACATCTCCCTCCTCCCTATCAATCTCCTTTGGCCGAGAAAGCCAAGAGCAAGGAGAAGCTGGGGTCGGAGGGCGGCCCGACGGCTAGGGAGGCTCTAAAAACCGCCCCGGTGGGCTCTACGAAGCCCTCTTGGGAGCGGGAAGACAGACAGGGAAGGGGCAGGAGGGGGAGGATGCAGGGAAGTCAGGGCTGGGAAGGAGGACGCTCCTGGGGCGGAGCTGACCATCCATCGGAGAGAAGGGAAATGGAGAGGGAATGGGGAGAGTGAGCGACAGTCACGCAGACACGCGATCGTCCTCCTCCATCCTAGCCGGCTAAGGAGCCGGCGGCCGTCACCCGACCGCCCTGGGAGACGGGAGATCCAACGTCCAGCCGGCCGGCGGGCTGCAGCCGGGACCAGCTGAGGTAAGAGAGGCGACTGGATGGGGTGGCAGTGACTTGCCAGGGGATCCGAAGCGGGGCCTTCCCCTTCCCCTCCTTCCTCCCCACCACCCTCTCCACCCCCGACCTCTCCCCCACCCTCCGACCCCCGAGGTCCGGCCTCCCCACCCTCACTTGACCAACACTGACTTGGGCAGGAAGGGCTCCGTCAGGTCTGGGCGGCGGGCGGCGGCGGACGGCGAGGCCGAGGCGGGGCCGGGAGGGGCGGCCCCCTTGGGCAGGCTGTACAGGTAGACGGCCCCGATGACCAACCCGGCCCCCAGGGCGAAGAGCGGGTCCACGCGGAAGCCGAAGAGCCGCACGGAGGCCACCGTCGACACGACGATGGAGAAGGAAGTGGCGAAGCCTTTGAGGATGTTGTCGGCGTACTTGACCACCACGGCCACCAGCAGCCCCCCAAAGGCCTGGTTGAGGATGACCCCCCACACCACCGGCGTGTACCCGAAGAAGAAGCCCCGCTGGGCCACGGCCGGGCCCTCGGCCCACCAGAGCCCCGCCAGCCCCAACAGGGTCCCGAAGAGGCCCAGCTGCAGATTCCGCAGCCACACGGACCCCGCGCTGCCCTTCAGGATCTTCTCGAAGTAGACCCCGGCGAAGCCCGACGACAGGCAAGACACCACCACGGCCGCCAGCCCCGCCACGGGGTTCTGGTCCGCGCTACGGCCCGGGGCCGCCGCCCCCCCACCGCCGGCCCCCGCCTGCTGAGCCTGGACGATGGCCACGCCGGTGAACAGCAGCAGCAGGGAGGCCCACTGCAGCCGCGACAGGCTTTTGCGGAGCATCAGCACGGAGAACAGGGCCGTGGTCAGGATCTTCAGCTGGTACGTCACCTGGGCGGGGGGGCGGGGGGGGGAGAGGAGGAGCTTGGAGACGGGCCGGCCGTCCCCTCTCCCGTCCCCGGCAGCCCGTGCGGGGGGCGGCCAGTCTGTGGGTGCCAGCCGCCTGGCCCTTCCCCTTCCACCCACGCCAGGGCTCAGGAGCCTGGACGACTCCATCTGTGAACTGCTCCTCTGCAACCTCGTGGGGCTCGGCCGGGAGCTCTGGTCTCTGCCCGCGGAGAGTTGCCAGTTAAAGACAGACTAGACTGACGGTCATACATGGATGGGGGCTGAGGGTTGCGTATCTGTATCTGTCTAGGGGAGGGGACGGCCCCACGTTCCAGGGCCCCTTTCTGGTTCTCAGGCTCCATCTTCCCCGGGGCTCTGCCCACTGGGCACCCCACGGGGTCTTACCTGGAAGGTGGCGGCGGGCAGGTTGGAGATGGCCACATACTGCAGGTTGTTCTGCAGGGTGTAGATGAGGGAAGGCACGGCCAGCTTCAGGGTGTCCACATACTGCACCAGCACCGCCTCGTACAGGAACAGCACAAAATGCTTCACGTTCCCTGCGGGACAGCAGCCGCGGTGAGCTCCGGGAGCGGGGAGAGGGGACCCCAGGACCACCGTCTCCCCCCGCCACCCCCGCTAGTGAGGAGCCTCGGCAGGCCTGACCCGTCTGGCTCTGGCTCCCCTCTGGTTATTTACGCCCGGGTTCGACTCCGGCTGGCCGGGCCAAGGAGATCTCCAGGAGGGCAGGAAGTGCCGATTCCCCTCGCACCGGGGTGGAGGGACCCGGGTCACGGGGGAGACAAACGCAACCGGCAGCAGGCGAGCCCCGCCGCCCAGCCACTGCAGAGGGACGGAGCCGCCGGAGACGAGGGGGCGCAGACAGGGGCCACCAGGGCAGGCCCGGGGCTCGGCGCCAACTTCCTCCTGACTGCTATTAAAGACTTGACGTGACACTGGGTGGAGGACCAGGTGAACTGGGTGAAAGGTAGAAAATCTAGCCACGTAGGGCAGGAAGCCCGGGACCAGCACTGCTTCCAGCCCACGCCTCTCGGGGCTTTCCTGCTCTCCGGCTCCGAGGGGCCCCGGGACCCACCTACCTCGCTTCTGGATGAAGATGAGCAACAGGCAGGTGACCCCCTTTAGGATCTCGGCCATCACCACGGCTGTGGTGGCAAAGAAGCGGTCTCCGGGCAGAGTCCGGGCGTAGCGGATGCTGAGGATCAGCGAGGCGTTTTGCACCACCAGCACCGCCAAGGAGATGTACTTGAGCCGCCGGTGAGCTTACCCGGGTATACAAAGGGAAGGCCACGGGTAAGGGGTGGGGGAACGTGGAATTTCTGGGTGGAGATCCACACCGGACTTCCATCCCCGTACCCTGCCGAGACCTCTCTGCCGGTTCTCAGGTGGAGAAGGAAAATGGGTCTCGATAGTGCTAATCCACGCCTCTTACCCAGCCCCGCTCCATGTACGGGGATAAAAGTGCTACTTTTGCCAAAGTCTACTTTGTCCTGGTGGGTAAACTGAGGATGAATAATAATAATGGCATCTATTAAGCACATACTACGTGCAAAGCGCTCTAAGCGCTGGGGAGGATACAGGGTGATCAGGTTGTCCCACGTGGGGCTCACAGTCTTACTCCCCATTTTACAGGTGAGGTGACCGAGGCCCAGAGAAGTTAAGTGACTTGCCCAAAGTCACACAGCTGACAAGCGGTTGAGGATTTGAACCCACTACCCCCCAGCACTTAGAACAGTGCTCTGCACATAGTAAGCGCTTAACAAATACCAACATTATTATGATCTCTGACTCCCAAGCCCACGCTCCGTCCGCCGAGCCACGCTGCTTCTAAGGGACGGGAAGGGAGAAGCTGGAGCCGATGGGAGCTAACGGGATCCTGGGGCGCCTGGAGTTATCCCTCCCGGTTTTAGATCTGGCTAGTCTTGGTGCCGGCTCGACTCCCGGGGTGATGGGACTGCCCCGGGCTCCAGGGGCAGAGGCGGCGGAACGGCGGCCCGACCCCAATCTCCGGGATCCCCGGGCACACGTGGCTGCCCCGCTTCGGGGCACCGCACCGAGGGAAAGCAGTCGTGGCAGGCGCGCGGGGGTTGGGGGGCCGGCTGGGGAACGTGTCTGCTTAGTCTCTTGAACTGCACTCTCCCTAGCGCTTAGCACAGCGCTCTACACACAGTAAGCAGAAGCACCGTGGCTTAGTGGCAAGAGCCCGGGCTTGGGAGTCAGAGGACGTGGGTTCCAATCCCGTCTCCGCCACCTGTCAGCTGGGTGACTCTGGGCAGGTCACTTCGCTTCTCAGAGAAGCAGTGTGGCTCAGCAGAAAGAGCCCGGGCTTGGGAGTCGGAGGACGTGGGTTCTAATCCCACCTCCGCCACTTGTCTGCTGGGTGACCCTGGGCAAGTCACTTCACTTCTCCGTGTCTCAGTGATCCCACCTGTAAAATGGGGATTAAAAGCGTGAGCCCCACACGGGACAACCTGATCACCTTCAGCGCTCAGAACACTGCTTGCCACATACTAAGCGCTGAACAAACACCCTGATCATTATTCTCTGGGCTCAGTTCCCTCCTTTGGAAAATGGGGGTGAAGACGGTGAGCCCCACATGGGACAACGTGATCACCATGTATCTCCCCCAGCGCTTAGAACAGTGCTCAGCACACAGTCAGCGTTTAAGAAACACCACGATTATCATTCTTTGGGCCTCAGTTCCCTCCTCTGGAAAATGGGGGGTGAAGACGAGGAGCCCCACGTGGGACAAGCTGATCACCATGTATCTCCCCCAGCGCTTAGAACAGTGCTCAGCACACCGTAAGCATTTAAGAAAATCCATGATTATCATTCTTTGGGCCTCAGTTTCCTCCTCTGGAAAATGGGGGTGAAGACGGGGAGCCCCACGTGGGCCCACCTGATGACCCTGTCTCTCCCCCAGCGCTTGGAACAGTGCTCTGCACATAGTAAGCTCTTCACAAATACCAACATTATTATGAAGTCACTTCCCTTCTCTGGGCCTCAGTTCCCTCATCTGTAAAATGGGGTTGAAGACTGTGAGCCCACGTGGGACAACCTGATGACCCAGTCTCTCCCCCAGCGCTTAGAACAGTGCTCGGCACAGAGTCAGCGCTTAAGAAAGAGCGTCATGCTTATCAGAGTAAGCGGTCAATAAATATGAGTGACGGGAGGGGGAGGGCCGGCGGGGCCTGGTGTGCCGGGCTCCCCGTCCCCTCCTCGGCCGTTCTTCGTCCCCGGGCTGGTCCTTCGGGTCTCCCCCCCCCCCCCGCCCCCCCGCCCAACGCAGAATGGTCTCTCCCACCCGCCTCTGGGAATGGTATGGCCCGGCCCCCCTCCCCGCCCCCGCCGCCGCCCCCGCCGCCTCTCACCGGCGCTGGCGGGCCCGGGCTCGTGCTCCCCCGCGGGCCCGGCCGTGGCCGCCGCCGCCGCCGCTCCGGCCCCCGCCGCTGCCATGTTGGCACCGGCCCGGCCCGGCCAGGCCCGTCCCCTCGGCAACCGGCGGCCACTTCCTGTACGTCACTTCCGTTCCCCCGGACGCTGCCGCCCCGCCGCACCATAGAGTCGGGAGGAGGCGCCTAGAGCGGCGGCGTGTGGGAGGACCGGGGGGAGGACCTAGTCTTGAGGCGGGGCCTGGCGGTTTTTCTGCTCCCAGGGGCGGGGACCGACCCTCCTGTGCCCCCCAGGGTGGACTTCCCAGGGTCTCCCACTCCATCCCAGGCACTGGCTTGAGGGGAGACAAGAAAAGAAGCTTGGAAGTCCCCTCCCCCCCAGTAAAAACCCGCTGCTGAGGAGCACCGTGGCTCAAGTGGCAAGAGCCCGGGTTTGGGAGTCAGAGGTCATGGGTTCTAATCCCGACTCCGCCACCTGTCTGCTGTGTGACCTGGGGCAAGTCACTTCACTTCTCTGTGCCTCAGTTACCTCACCTGTAAACATGGGGATTAAAAAATGTGAGCCCCACGTGGGACGATCTGATGACCCTGTATCTCCCCCAGCGCCTAGAACAGTGCTCTGCGCATAGTAAGCGCTTAACAAATGCCATCATTGTTCATTATTAGAATGATAATCATAACGATGGCATTTCTTAGGCGCTTACTATGTGGCAGGCACCGCACTGAGCACTGGGGTGGATACAAGCAGGTCACCCCTGCCCCGTGTTGAGAGCTCGCCTCCTCCAGGAGGCCTTCCCGGTATAGTGATAATGTTGTTTTATTCTGTTTTGCTCTGCTGTCTGTCGCCCCCGATTATAATAATAATAATGGTATTTGTTAAGCGCTTGCTATGTGCAAAGCACTGTTCTAAGCACTGGGGGGGATACAAGGTGATTAGGTTGTCCCACATGGGGCTCACAGTTTTAATCCCCATTTTACAGATGAGGTAACTGGGGCACAGAGAAGTTCAGTGACTTGCCCAAAGTCACCCAGCTGGCAAGCGGCAGAGCCGGGATTAGAACCCACGAGACCTCCTACTCCCAAGCCCAGTCTCTTTCCACCGAGCCAAGCTAGACTGTGAGTCCGTTATTGGCAGGGATGGTCTCTATCAGTTGCCGAATTGTACCTTCCAAGCGCTCAGTACAGTGCTCTGCACATAGCGCTCAATAAATACGATTGAATGACTGAGCCCTCCCTTTCCCTCTGCTCCTCCTCCCCTCCCCCTTCTCCCGCCCTCTGCTCTTCCCCACTTCCCCTCCCCCCAGCACTTGTGCCTATTCGTATATATTATTTATTACACTATTTATTTTATTAATGATCTGTATAGACCTATGATTCTATTTATTTTGATGCTCTTGAGGCCTTCCCAGACTGAGCCCTCCCTTTCCCTCTGCTCCTCCTCCCCTCCCCTTTCCCCCTTCTCCCTCCCTCCACTCTTCCCCCTTTCCCTCCCCACAGCACTTGTGCCTATTTCTAAATATTATTTATTACTCTATTTATTTTGTTAATGATGTGTATATATCTATGATTCTATTTATCTGGATGATATTTGACACCAGACTACTTGTTTTGCTGTCCGTCTCCCCCTTTAGACCGTTAGCCCATTGTTAGGCAGGGATTCTCTCTACCTGTGGCCGAACTGTACATTCCAAGCGCTTAGTACAGTGCTCTGCACATAATAAGCGCTCAGTAAATACGATTGAATGAATTAAAGTGGGGCTTACAGTCTCAATCCCCATTTTACAGATGAGGGAAGTGAGAAGTTTAAGTGACTTCCCCCAAGGTCACACAGAAGACAAGTGGCGAAGCCGGAATTAGAACCCAGGACCATCTTACTCCCAGGCCCGTGCTTTATCCACTCTCTCTCTCTGTCACACACACACATTCCCCCACCCCCCCAAATCTGTAAAATGGGGATTGAGACTGCAAGCCCCACCTCGGAAAGGGACTGTGTCCAACTCGATTTGCTGGTATCCTCCCCAGAGCTCAGTACAGTTGCCTGGCACATAGTAAGTGCTTAACCAATACCATTATTATTGTTTATCCACTCAATCAATCATATTTATTGAGTGTTTACTGTGTGCAGAACACTGTACTAAGCGACTGTACAATTTAATAATAATAATGTTGGTATTTGTTAAGCGCTTACTATGTGCAGAGCACTGTTCTAAGCGCTGGGGTAGACACAGGGTAATCAGGTTGTCCCACGTGAGGCTCACAGTTAATCCCCATTTTACAGATGAGGTAACCGAGGCACAGAGAAGTTAAGTGACATGCCCATAGTCACACAGCTGACAAGTGGCAGAGCCGGGAGTCGAACCCATGACCTCTGACTCCGAAGCCCAGGTTCTTTCCACTGAGCCACGCTGCTTCCCCTTTACGACAATAGACAATAATTTAATGACAATAGAGACAGTCCCTGTCCACAATGGGCTCACGGTCTAGAAGGGGGGAGACAGACATCAAAGCAAGTAAACAGGCAGCAGTAGCATTGTTGTAAATAAATGGAATAATAAATATGTACATATTAATACAAATAAATAGAATTATAATTATAAATATGTACATATATACACAAGTCCTGTGGGCTGGGGGGTAGAGCAAAGGGAGCGGGTCAGGGCAATGGGGATGAGAGGGGGGTAAATTATTATCAATAATAAATTGGAAGGGGTTTGGGGAAAATGCAGGCCATGTCCATGCCCCTCTAGCTACTCAGAGGCACCAGTGAAGCTATTTCGAGCTTTTGAGCAACTCGGGTTTTATCAGTCAATCCACCAATCAGTAAACTGAGCGCTTACTATGGGCAGAGCGCTGTACTCTTCCAAGCTCGAGTTTGGGAGAGTCCAGTACAACAGAATTAGCAGAAACATTCCCTGCCCATAGTGAATTTACAGCCTAGAGGGTTTAGGTTTAACTTCTGGGTTCAACTGCATCCCCAGAACTGGTTCAGTTCTACTCAAACACCTTAAGGGCCCAGCCAGCCGTATCAGTTTTCCAATTAGAACTCCTCCCCATCCCACCCAAACCCTGTCCTCCTCCCCAACTTTCACAACACTATAGACACCACCACCATCCTCCCTCTCTCAAAAGTCCATAGCCCTAGAATTATCTTCGACTCCTCTCTCTCTTTCAACCCACGTATTCAGCCTGTCAACCGAATCGTGTCTGTTCTGCCTTCACCGTATGTCTAGAATCCACGAATCCACCCCTTCCTCTCTAAACTGTTCCCAAGTACTTCTACTCCAACTTGATTACTGCATCAGCCTCTTTGCTACCTCCGGTCTCTCCTTACTCCAGTCTGCTGCTTAGATCATTTTTCTAAAAATCCCCCCAAAAACAAAGCACCACTCACTCCGTATCTCCCCACTCCTCAAAAACCCCCAATGGCTCTGCATCAGACAGAAACTTCTTACCGGTGGTTTTAAGGCATTCAATCAGCTCTTTCCCTCCTACAGTTACCTCACTGACCTACTCTAACCCAGGCTGCACACTTCTCCCTACCTACCCGCCCTACTCCCTGTCCCTTGATCTCATCTATCTCACTGCAGACCCCTTGCCCACATCCTCCTTCTGAACTGTGCTTCCCCTTTTCCCTCTGCTCCCTCTGCTCCCTCTCTGTCCCACCGCCCCCGCTTCACCTCCCCTCAGCTAAGCCGCTTTCCCCCTTTCCCTCTGCTCCTCCCCTCAGCACTGTGCTCATCCGCTCATTTGTTTCCAGTTTTATTACCCTATTCATTTTGTTAATGAGGTGTACATCCCCTTGATTCTATTCATTGCTATTTTGTCTGTTTCCCCCCATTAGACTATAAGCCCGTCAATGGGCAGGGATTGTCTCTATCTGTTGCCGAATCGTACATTCCAAGTGTTTAGTACAGTGCTCTGCGCATAGTAAGCACTCAATAAATACTATTGAATGAATGAATGAATGAATGAACTGGAGCTTCCTTTCTCTTCCTATCTTACAGACCCCCATTCTTTTCCCGCCTTCCAATCCATCCAAAATCCAAGATCTCTTCCAGGAGATCTTCCCCAACTAAGCCCTCACTTCCCCTACTCCCTCTCCCTACTGTTTGCTCTGGCACTTTGGATCTGTACCCTTTAAACCCTTGATATTCATCCCGCCCTCAGCCCCGCAGCACTTAGGTACATAGCCTTATATTCAGCCATTTTCCCTATCTGTAATTTATTTTAATGCCCATCTCCCCCTCTAAATTGCTTGTGGACAGGGATCATGCCTATCAAGTCTAGTGTACTGAACCCTTGTAAGCATTTATTTTGGTGCTCTGCACCCAGTAAGCATTCAGGTAGCATCGACTGATTGAATCCCAAGGGTGACAGGGAAATAGGTTGGTTCTCGGCCGCTATGAGGGTTTCCAAGGAGGCCGTGGTGACCCTTTGGGCTGCAAAACTACATCCCGGTCCCTAGGACCATCACGCACTTCCAGAGTCCCTGAAAAGTCCCACCCTGGGCCTGAAGGCTAGGTGGAACAAGAAGCAGCCTGACCTAGTGGAAAGAGCCTGGGCTTCAGAGGACCTGGGTTCTACTCCTGACTCTGCCACTTGTCTGCTGTGTGACTTTGGGCAAGTCACTCACTTCTCTGTGCCTGGTACCTCACCTGTAAAGCGGGGATTAAGTGTGGGCCCTATGTGGGACGGGACTGCTTCCAAACCCATTATCTTGTATCAACCGCACTGCTTGGTTTAGTGCCGGGCAAATAGTAAGCACTTAAATACCATATTTAAAAAAAAGATTCCTTTTAGGCCTTCTGGAGGGAAGTAGCAACAGTTACCAGATGGGCTTTCGGTTAAACGTGAGCCGGTGTCTTCTCGTAGCATTGACGGAGCTAGTTTGGGAGATCAGACCATCCTCGGGGGAACGTATCCTAAACCCAGGTGGACAGAGCCAGAGTTCAGTTTAGTGGCCAATCTCGGGTAATAGTGGTCTTGGGCCCTTACTTTAGATTAACTGTTTCGGTAAATGCAAGATAATTTTGAATGGAATCCAGTTGCCCTCAACCCCAAAGGGAAGGAAGGGGAGGGACTGGAGAGGTCAGGAATATTACCTTCTGGGGGTGAGGGGGGTCACAAAGGCCAAGTAGAGTTCTACCTAGCAGGCAGATCCTTGGCCCTCTGCCCGCCTCGGGCCTTGGGCTATAGATGTGGGAACCTCCCTGACCCAGCAGGCGAGTGGATGTGGAGAACAGGAAGGGGTGCCCCGCCCAGCCCCACCCCTAATTTCCTGGGAGCCGGGAAGGGCTTGGAGATTTCCAGGCACTGCCTGCCCCCGGAATCCACATTCCCTCACCGCCCCTCCTATCCAGGGCCCCCGGCAACCCCAAAGCTCAGGGCCCGTCTCGGATTTGGCATCAGAAAAGCGGCCCCTTCCTGGGCCCCAGGGAAGCTGTTTGTTCGGATCCTCTGTGACCTAGTGAGAAGCAGCGGGGCCGAGGGGTTAAAGCCCAGGCCTCAGAGTCTGAGGATCTAATCCCAGCTCTGTCACTTATCTGCTGGGGTGACCTTGGGCCAGTCACTTCTCTCTGCCTCGGTTACCTCGTCTGTAAAATGGGGAATTAAGACCGTGGGCCCCTGATTAGCTTATATCCTCCCCAGTGTCTAATACCAGAAAAGAAGCCTGGCAGCCGTATCTCTTGATTTCCTGGGGGACAAGCCAAAGTGGGAGTTTTTTTTTAAAAAAAAAACAAAAAATTTGAGACTGCTTCTGGGGTGAGGCAGTGACTGGAGAGGAGGAAGCCCCAGCCCAGCCCCTCCCCGCCTCCCAACACCAGCCCCATACAGTGCCAACAAGTTACCTGGCCCCCGAAACACCCTGTTTTGCACTCGGCCCCAGGGCCTGGAAGAAACTCTGGGGCAGGTGGTGGCTTGGTTCCCTCTTTCCCCAGTCCCGCTTTGGGCGGGCCACCTGACTCACACTCTCTTCCCTCCGCCCCCCCCCCCCCCCCCCCCCCCGCCCGCGACGATTTTGGGTTCTCAGTTTCGGTCCCTCCCCTGGGAGGGGAGGGAAGGACGAAGATGCTGGATTAAAGCTGCGGTTCTTCCCCAGGCTTCCCCACCGGGTGGGTGGGACTGAGGGGGAATCTCATCCAGGTTCCCTGACCCACCCAAACCAGCCCAGCCTTCCCCAGGATCAAGCAGTTCTCCCAGCCCCCGCTCCGAAAAGCAGCCGGCCGCCACCTTAGGCTCGATACCATTTTATTAAATAGACCCTCTTTGTGCTAGTTTAAATAGTCGAGTGAGCCTGGGCAAGGACTAGCCCAGGGCCAGAGGGAGAGCATAGACCCCAGTCCGGCTCACGGCAATACACAAGTATTTACACTTAGATGAATCAAACACAATCCCGGCCTGACACCGGAATTCAATGGGCTGTGGGGTTCGAGGGTGGGGAAGGGGAGCGGAGTTGGGGCACAGACGGCATCTTGGACCTCAATAAACTATTCCCTTCCCACCGCCCGCCCCCACGCCCCCATCTCCGTGCCCCAGTTCTCGGGGCTGATGCCTCAAACTTCCCTTGAGCCAAAGCCATACCCAGGGATGTGGCCGGCTTCAAACTTGCTCACTTTCTTTGAACTCTCTTCCAGGCTCTTGGGTGGGGTGGGGAAAGTGGGCGGGGGGTGGGGAGGAGAAGAGGAAGGGAAGGGTCACGGGGAGGGGGTGGCACCCTCCCCTTCGTTCCGGGACAGTTCCCGTCGCTGGTCGGTGGGAGATGAGAGGGTCTCCTCACCCGGTACGAGTCTTTCCTTTGGCAGCTCCTTTTCTACTTTCCCTCATCTTTATATCCCTGAGAGAGGAGGCGGTCCCTCGCCTGGTACCGTAGTGGGGATTTTCAGGGGAGGGAGCGGTTTTCTGGATTCCCCCCACGCCCCCCGAGGAACAGATCTCTAAGCAACCTGTAAAACCAGGTCAACAGGCAGACGCAAGCCCTTTAAGTTGCGTGAGGCTGGTTCAGTCCGGGGGAAGCGGGGGCCCTAGCGAAGGGGCCGTTCCGGGGCGGCGGAGGCGACGTCGCCGGGGACCGCGGGGGGATCCTCGCCTTGCAACCAGGGGTCCAGAAGTATCTGCTCCAGGGTGGGGCGTTCGGCTGGGTCTGGCGCCAGGCAGCAGCGGATCAGAGCCTGACAGCCTAGGAGAGGGAGGATTCCACGGTCAGGGGGAGGAGGAAGGCCGGAAGGATGGGGACGGAGGGAGGGAAGAGGAGGAGGGGAGCAAAGGTACAGACGGGACAAGCGATCGAGGGGGAGGCTACCCAGACAGTCCCGGGGCCACTCCTTGCCTTCCGGGCTCCGATTCCGCCCACCTACCCGGGTCCGCCCACCCCCCCCCCCCCCCCCGAGCCGCAGGCCCCGCACAAGCCAGACCTGTCGTCTCACCCGGGGACACGTGGTCTCGGAAGTGGAGCTGAGCGCCCAGGATCTCCTCGTCCCTCTCGAAGGGGATATCCCCGCAGGCCATGTCGTACAGCAGGATACCCAGGGACCACACGGTGGCCGGGAGGGCGTGGTACTGCTGCCCGGCGATCCACTCCGGCGGGCTGTACACCCTCGTGCCTGCGAGGGGAGAGCCGGACCGTCCGGGGTGAGACCGCGGAGGGGGGCGCGGGGGGAGGGGGCGGCGGGAGGGGGGGGGGGGCGGGCCGCTCACCGTCGAAGTCGGTGTAGGGCTCGTCGCGGAGCAGGGCGCCGGAGCCGAAGTCGACGAGCTTGACCTCCCCTCGCCGCAGGTCCACGAGGATGTTCTCGTCCTTGATGTCCCGATGCACGACGCCCCGGCCGTGGCAGTGCCGCACGGCCGCCACCACCTGGCGGAAGAAGTGGCGGCAGCGGCCCTCGCCCAGCGGGCCCCGCTCGGTGATGTAGTCGAAGAGGTCCTGGCCGGGCTCGGGCCGCTCCAGCACCAGGAGGAAGCTCTCGGGGGTCTCGTACCAGTCCAGCAGGCGGATGACGCCCCGGTGCCCGCCGCCCGCTCCCACCTTCCGCAGGAGCGCCACTTCCAGGGGGCACGGGGGGGAGTCGGGCTGTGGAGGGGGAGAGACGGAGGGAGGGAGGGAGGGACGGAGACGGCGTCAGGACCGGTCCTAAAGGTGGGTTCCCCAGAGGGCCGCCAGGGGACGCGCGGGCCCCGACTCCGGCGCCTCCTCGTGGAGCGGAGCGGAGCCCCCTCGCCCGCCCGCCTCACCGCACCCGCCACCCCCGCCTGGCAGGGAGGGCGGGCGGGGTTGCCCAGGCGGGTGCCGTGACTCGACGAGGCCGAGCCGCAGGTGACTCAGGGCCTCCCCCCCTCCCCCCCCCCCCCCCCCCCCCCCGACCCCCGGGGTGGGGGAAGGAACAGGCTCTCGGGAAGGGAGGCAGGGCGAGGGTCCCCCGGGGGCGGGGTGGGGGAGACACTCACCAGGGGGGCCCACCCCAGCACGCGGTTCCGGGGGATCAGCTTGATGGCCACCTGCGAAACGAAGCCACCGCTTAACGATACGCATTCGATAGTATTTACTGAGCGCTTACTACGTGCACAGCACTGGACTAAGCGCTGGGAACGGACAGATCGGTAACAGAGACAGTCTGATGAGAGCGGTACTTGTTAAGCGCTCACTAAGGGCAAAGCGCTGTTCTAAGCGCCGGGGGGGGGGGGGGGGGGGGGCGGGACACACACAAGGTGATCAGGGTGTCCCACGTGGGGCTGGCTCGGTGGCGAGAGGCCGGGCTTGGGAGTCACAGGTCATGGGTTCGAATCCCGGCTCTGCCCCTTGTCAGCCGGGGGACTGCGGGCAAGTCACTTCACTTCTCCGGGCCTCAGTGACCTCATCCCGACTCTGCCCCTTGTCAGCTGTGCGACCGTGGGCGAGTCACTGCTCTGTGCCTCAGTTCCCTCATCTGTAAAATGGGGGGGAAGACTGTGAGCCTCACGTGGGACAACCTCATTCCCCCGTATCTCCCCCAGCGCTTAGAACGGCGCTCTGCACGCAGTAAGCGCTTAACAAATACCGACATTATCATCATTCTCCGTCAAGTGGGGATTAACTGTGAGCCTCACGTGGGACACCCCGATGACCCTGGATCTTCCCCAGCGCTCAGGACAGTGCTCTGCACATAGTAAGCGCTTAACGCATACCAACCATATTACTAGGATTATTCACCCCCATTTTCCAGATGAGGTCAGCGAGGCCCAGAGTCACCCAGCCGGCAAGCGGCGGAGCGGGGATTAGAACCCACGGCCTCGGCCGTGGGCTGAGCCCCGCCGCTCCTCCCCGTTTAGGGAGGCCGGTCCCCCCGCATCCCTTCCTCCTCCTCGTCCTCCCCCGTCGGGCCCGGAGGTGGAGAGACAGCGCGGCTCGGTGGAGAGCGCACGGGCTTCGGAGTCAGAGGTCAGGGGTTCGAATCCCGACAATCTCGGCCGCTTGTCACCCGGGTGACTTTGGGCAAGTCACTTCCCTTCCCGGGGCCTCAGTTCCCTCCTCCGGAAAACGGGGATGAAGACCGTGAGCCCCACGTGGGCCGACCTGATTCCCCTGGGTCTCCCCCGGCGCTCGGAACAGTGCTCGGCACCTAGTAAGCGCTTAACAAATACCAACGTTAGCATTATTCTTCTCGTTGTTACCTGGAGCCCGTCGGCGATGCGGTGGCCGGAGAAGACGGTGCCGAAGCCGCCCTTGCCCAACAGGCTGCCCAGCTGGTAGACGGCCTCGAAAGCCTCCTTGTCCTTCCCTGCTGGGGAGGGGGAGAGAGACGGGGGGGGGGGAGGGGGTCAGGGCGGGTCGCCCCGGGGAGCCCGGGCGGGGGGCGCGGGGAGCGCGGGGGGTCCCGGGGCGGCTCACCTGGCGGGGCCAACAGGGACTCGAGGGTCTTGGTGAGCATGTCGGCTCCGGGGCGGTCCGAGCCTTCCACCCGCGCCGCACCGGCGCCCCCCTGGGAGGCGGAGCGCGCCGGGGCCGTCAGCCCGGGACCGGCGTCCCCACCGCGGCCGGACGGAGGGAGCGACGGAGGGACGGAGGACGGGAGGGCGAAAGGACGGACGGACGGACGGACGGACGGACGGTCCAAAGACCCACGGGCCGCGGACCAGCCCCACCGCTGCCCGGCGGCGCCTCCGCCAACTGAGCGCCAACCGCCCGCCGCCGCCCGGAGTAGCGGGGCCCGGGCCCCGCCCCCGCCGGGCCGCCCGCCAATGGCGACGGCCCTCATTTGCATCCCCCTCGGCGCCCGCCAATGGCGACGGCCCTCATTTGCCTCCCCCCTCGGCGCCCGCCAATGGCGACGGCCCTCATTTGCCTCCCCCGCCGCGCCCGCCAATGGCGACGGGCCTCATTTGCATCCCAGGACCACGCCCACCCGGGCGCGGCGTAAATATCCGCCGTCCGTCGGGGGGGCGGGGCTTCCGTGCAAATGAAGGGGGCGGGGCGCTAGGCAAATGAGGGGGGCCGCGTGTCGGGGCGGAGTTCCCGGAATTGCTTTGCCGGAGCGGGTTCTGTTTTTGGGTTTTTTTGCGCCTTTTTTTCCCCCCCTCTTTTTTATTAAATGAGAAGGGAAAAAAAAAAATCCCCCCTCGCGCCCCTTCCTTTCCTTTGAAGTTGGTTTGCGGCGGGGATAACGAGGGAGGGAGAGCGTGGGTTCAGTGGAAAGAGCCCGGGCTGGGGAGTCAGAGGTCGTGGGTTCGAATCCCGCCTCTGCCACTCAGCTGGGTGACTGTGGGCAAGTCACTTCACTTCTCTGGGCCTCAGTTCCCTCACCTGTCAAATGGGGATGAAGACCGTGCGCCTGACGGGGGACCACCTGATGACCCTGGATCTCCCCCGGCGCTTAGAACAGCGCTCTGCACAGAGTGAGCGCTTAACAAATACCGACATGATTATTACTGTTATTCCTGGTAATCCTGAGAGGTTGAGGGCTCCGGAGACTTTGAGGAATCCATCGAGAGGTGCTGCTTGGAAATTCCGGCTTGGGATAAGGGGTAGGCCCCGCAGCGTGGCTCAGTGGAAAGGGCACGGGCTTTGGAGTCAGAGGTCATGAGTTCGAATCCCAGCTCCGCCACTTGTCAGCTGGGTGACTGTGGGCGAGTCACTTCACTTCTCTGGGCCTCAGTTACCTCATCTGATTAAAATGGGGATGAAGACTGGGACCCTCACATAGGACAACCTGATGACCCTGCATCTACCCCAGCGCTTAGAACAGTGCTCTGCACAGAGTAAGCGCTTAACAAATACCAACATTACTAAGGAGTCGGACCCGAGAGATCTAGTCTTCCCCGCTGGTAGGCCAGGAAGGCACTCGGTAACGATGGATGGATGGATGGATCGGAGTCCCCAGGCCCGAAGGAGGCCCACAGGTGCTCCGGGAGCGGGACAGGTGCCCGGGAGCCGGTTGGGAAAGGGATCTCCACCCAGAAACCGGAAGTGTGGCAACAGGGCAGGTGTGGGCCGGGGCCTTCCCCCACCCAGCCGGGGGAACCGGTTCCGAAATTGGAACCGGGGGCAGGCGGGAGCCTGGGGCCGCAGGGAAGATGGAGGCCGGCCTCCCTTTTGCCCCGGGTGCCGGAGTCGGGGCGGGGCAGGGCCTAGTGGGCGGACGGCGTGCGGGCACGGGAGACGCCAACCCTCATTAAGGGTCCGGGCCCGGATGACACCCGGGGACTCGGGAGGGAGGACCAGGCCCGGCCGGGGATCCAGTGACTTGCCCCTCCTTCCGGGTCACGGGGCAGGTCCGGGAATAGAATCCGGGCGTCCCCGCCGGGAGTATTTTTAACGCCGCGCCCAACCCCTTTCGGCGTTCGGTGTAGGCGGCGTGGGCCTCGGGGGCGGAGGACGGCTTGGGGCGTGCGCCGTGGCGTCTTGGCTCCCGGGCGGACCGGGCTACGGGGTGGAGAGGAAGTCGGGGAGGGTTCCCCTATCACGGCTGGCTCGTCCGTCTGCGGGTGGCCGGCGGCCGGAGGCTCCGGGGGCTCCGGGGGGTCCCGGCCCGACCCGCCTAGCCTCGGGCCTGCTGCGGGTCCCCGTCGGGCGCGGCCCTCGCTGGCCTCTCTGCCACCGGCCCGGGAGGCAGAGGAGTTGTAGGGGAGCCGGATGGAGGGGGGCTCCCTGACCGATCGATCGACCGACGGTATTCACTGAGCGCTTACCACGTGTAGAGCACTCTTCTGAGCGCTTGGGAGGATACGACGGAATTCGCAGAGGCGTCCCCGAGCTCACAGCCTAGAGGGGGGGCGACAGGCGGTGATACGAATAAATCATTCATCGGAGATAATTTAAAGATACCTACATAAGTGCAGTGGGGTCGGTGGCGGGGCGAACGTCAGATGTCCGAAGATCACAGATCCGAGTGCGTGGACGACGCAGAAGGGAGAGCGAGCCGGGGAAGAGGGGGCTCAATCGGGGAAGGCTTCACGGAGAGGATGTGACCGGAGCGCTTCCCAACACCGAGGCCCACACAGCCAACCTGCCTTTAGTCACAGCAACCCCTGCCTTCCGGCACCTTGTCTTGTTGCTCACTGTGAACTGTTGGGGACCTTTCTGAGGCTCCAGCATTCACACCTCGTTGTTTCCTGTGCTTAAAGACCAACTCCCCTCCATCTTTCACGCCCTGAGTCTCCACTCCTGGAGGCGGGCAGTCCTCCAAGGCCAGGGTCTCGAGGGGGAGGGGCTCACGGGCTCTTCCAGATTTGCTTCTCCTCCCTCCTGGGCTCTGGGGGGCGTTTTTATTTTAATGGTATTTGTTGAGCGCTTGTGCCAGGCACTGTACCGAGCGCTGGGGTAGATACAAACTAGTCACCTGGGGCTCACACCCTTAAACCTCATTTTAACATTACGAGGCAACTCGCCGGAGGTCGCGCTGCAGACACCCGACGGAGCCGGCCACGGAACCCGGGTCCTCTGGCTCCCGGGGCCGTGCTCTTTCCACTAGGCTACGCTGCTTCTCTAGGGCTTCCCCAGGTGTTAATGAATGGGAGTTTATCTGGGTGTTACATCCATCAGGGAGTCTTCACGGGCAAGATAAAACTCAACCACAGTCCATCCTCTCCTCTCCACGTGATGCAAAGGGCCTGTTGTCTTCTGCCAACACCGTCCCCATAATGGCCCCTCTTCCACTGGGGCAGCCTTCACCTGGCCCGAAGAGGGACCGTGGCTCAAGGAACCTCTGATGTCCAGAGGACCACTGGGGACAAACACGGACAGGAAGAGAAATCGGGCCCAGACGCACACCTCCGGTTCCGGGGGCAAACCGAGCTCTCCGGCACGTCCGGCGGACTCCCTCCAGCGCTGCCCGAAGCCGTAGCCTCCCTCGCCCCGATCTCACCTAGGGATCAGGCTGGACCAGAGCAGGAGAGGGAACGGAGGAGGAGAGGAAGGGCCCCCCGCCCCATCCCCGCTTGCAGGAATGAGGCGACGGATCTTTGGCCGCCGGCCGGGCACCGTCCCCGAGATGGGCCTCCCCGCTCCGGCGCCGCTCCCCGCAGACGCTCGTCCGCGGAGGTCCGAGGACCCACCCGGAGCACGTGACGTCGGATCTGGCTCGCGCCGTCGGGTTACGCGGAGGCTCGGCGGGGAGGAAGGGGACGACGGCCAGCTTCAGGCCAGCTTCGATCCCGCGGCGGCCACACGGGAACGTGCCGCGTTGCCGCTTTCGGTCCCCGACCCCCCCGGCTTCCCGTCTTGCCTCCCCGGCCCCCGAGGCGACCCCTGTCTCGGCCAAACATTAGAGAGTCAGAGCGGGGAAAACTGACATTTGGTTTTATTGTGCCAAGGACGTTACAAACGGCAGAGATTCAAAAACCTGCAGGGGAGGGAGGCACCCCGCTCCTCGCCTCCCCGCCCCTCCCCATCCAGCTCCCTTGGGCACCCCCGTCCCGGGGGAGGCCCCGAAGCGGGGAGGACAGGACGTCCGTCGTCCCGTCTTGGGCGGCGCCCGGCCCCCCCAACCGCCAACCTTCCGGGAGGCGCAGTAACGTCAAATGCTAGGCCCCGGGGGTAGGGCTCGGTGAATCCCTTTCCTGGGTCGCAGGAGAGTTCGTCAGCGTCTGGGGCCCGAGCGACCTCCTGGGAGTTGGCGGGGCTGGGGCTGGAGAGTCCGTCCCATCTTCCGAAGCCCGCGGGCGGCGGTAGGGCGGGGTGGGGGTGGGGGGGGTGGGGGTGTCGGGGTTGCTCACACCGGGGTCCCTCGAGATGTCGCCCACGACACCCCTCTCTGCCTCTCCTCTGCCCACGTCCCCGGCCCCGGGGTGCGCGGGGCCCGGCCGCTCCCTCCCGGCCGGGTCCCCCGGCTCGCGGAGTCGGAAGCCTCGGCGGCACCGCGGACGGCGACTGCCCACGCCCTGCGGCCCGGGCGCCGAGGTCCCCGTGCCGCGGGACGCGCGGTGCTCAGGCCAGCCGGGCTCACCGTTCGCCCCTTGCTGACATCCTAGCCGTGGACCTCTACGCCTTCCACCTCACCGACTCCGGCTGATCCCTCCCCTCTCTGTCCCGCTAGGCCCATCCCTCCGACCCCCTTCACTGTCGAGAGGGAAGCCATCTCTACTCTGTTGGGACTGGGTTGGTTTTTTTTTTTTTATAAGACAAAATTAATTTTTAATAAAGGAAAAAAAATCGAATGCTCAGGTACCCTCGAGGGCAGGGACGGGGTTACTCAGGGGCCTCGTGGCCTCTGAAGCGATGGCAGCAAGGGAGGCGGGAAGGGGGAAGAAGTTCTTCCTTCTGCCCCACCTGCCCTGCAACAAAAATCTGAACTGAGAATCAAGAATTACTGACATTATTGGGGATTGCTCACCTCGGGGGCTTCTCTCTCATTCTTTTTCTCTCTCTCTCACACACACACACACACACTCACTCTCTCTCTCTCTCTCTCTCTCTCTCTCTCACTCACTCACTCACTCACTCTCAGTCTTTCTTGAAATCTTCCCTCAAAACATGCACCTAGGTAAGTCCGCTGCGGCTAGCAAGGAAGTACAGAGGGATGGAGAGTATAATTATGTCGGGAGGCCGGGGAGATCAAGGGGGCGCGCGTGATAGAGGGGCAGGGGCAGGGCCGGGCCAGGCCTCTCGGGCTGTGTGCGTGTGCGTCCGGTCCGGCTGGGCCGTGGGAGGGACGGGTGGCGGGAGGAGGAGGAGGAGGAGGACGACGAAAAGGCTTCCTTGATTAGATATCAACTCTTGTCCGGGGGAGGGTCTCTGTGCAGTGTGTTTTTCTTCATACTGTCCAGGTATTCCTGTTGGGAAACGGCCAGCACCGAGGCTAGGATCTCGTCATCGTCCCAGTCGTTCAGACCTGGGGAGGGAGGCAGGGAGGTCAGGGAACAGGGAGGGAGAGAGGACTGGCCGGCAGAGTCGTCCCCACACACCTCCTCCCCTCTCCCCTTGGGGCCGGGGGCCGGGGGGTGAGGATGACGGCGGGGAGGGGAGGAGGCCCAAACTAAGGGGTGGATCGGCGGATGCTTTTTCGGGGGCTCCGCAGCGGGGGGGGGGGGGGGGGTGTTCCTCCTTCAGGCCGCCCGGGGCCGAGGGCCGGAGGGGAGGCCGTGGGGGGTGGACGGGGAGGGGAGGGTGGGGGGCGGGGGACGCCCGGCGCTTACCAAAGGCGGTGGGGGACATCTGCTGGATGAGCGCCCGGCACTCCAGCGCAGGGTACAGGGACACGAGGGGGGAGGTGGCGCGGTCGGCCCCCACGGACGACTGGCCGCTCGTACCTAGCGGCGGACGGGGAAAGAGTCCCTCAGCGGCGGCGCCGGCTCCCGGGTTCCTCGGCGGCCCCGATCGGGGGAGCCCGGGATGAGGGGCGCCGGGCCTTCCCGGCCCGGCTCTCCCGAGGCTTCCGCCGGCCCCGGGAGCGCAACGGCTCCCGGAGGGCCACACTGACCTGGGGCGCAGGGCGAGGGGGGCTTGGTGAGGGCGAGGGTGGCGGCGGTGCCCGGCGAGGGGGGCTTCGCGCCCAGTTCTCCGTGCAGTTCCGGGTGTTCGGGGGACGAGGCCGAGCTGCGCTGCCGGGGGGACCGACTGCTCCACTCCTCCGGGCCGCTGGAGGCGGCGGCTGTGGCTGAGCTGCAGGTGGCACTGGCTTTCCGGGGCTGGGGAGGCGGAGGAGGCCAGGTGGGGCGAGGCGCCGGGGGCGGGTGGCCGAGGGTCCCGCCGTGGCCCACCCGGAGGCCGACGCCAACCGCCCCGCTGAGGCCGCTCTGCGGGACGGGCCCCCGGAGTACCTAGTCCCCTCCCCCGGGGAGCCCCGGTCCCCGGCCGTCACGCCACGCCCCCCCCCCCCCCCCCGGACCCGCCTCGCCCACCTGGGCCCTTCCCTGACCTGTCTGGCCTGCTTCTCCTGGTCCCGGAGCCACTGCAGGTAGGACTCGCGGGCCACCTGCTCCTCGATGGCCTCATTGGTGGCCTCCCAGTCGGTGGCGCGCTTCTTGTCCTCCAGCATCTGCTGCTCGATCCAAGACTCCTCTGAGGTCTTGATGGCGTTCTTCATCAGGGACTGCTCTGCAAACTGCGGGCGGGGAGGGGAGGAGGGAGGGAGGGACGACTCGATGTCAAGGGGGGGGAGAGCAGGGAGGGAGGCCCGCCGCCCCCTCTCCCCCTACCGTCGCGCTGGGGGCGGGGGTAGCTCGGAGGGGCCCGGGGTCCCGAGCCTGGACGCGGGTACCCGAAGACGGGGGGAGAAGACACTGCTGCGGAGTTATTTCCGTGCCAGGTGGCGGAGCGGAGGGAGACACCGGGAATGCGGGGAGGGGAGGGGGGAGGGCACCGGGGCCCACCCCAAGCCGCGGGAAGCGGAGCCGGGAAGCCCGTTTCCGCAGAGGCGCGTCCCAGGTGGGACGGAGGGGGGCCGGGAGGCAAAGATGCTCCCTGCGCTGGGCCGGCTGCCGGGGTCACCAAATGTCAGGGTTTATTTTGGCAGAGCAGCTGCCCGCGTAGGGGGCGGGGGGCGGCCGGACGGCACGCTCCGGGGTTAACCCCCTCGCCTCCGCGCTGCCCTCGTGCACCCCGGACACCTCCTTCACGGGGATTCCGCTCGAGCCGGGAGGGCCCGGACTCTGGGTTTCGCGTCCCCGGGCCCAACCGCCGCTCACTGGGCTTGCGTGGGGCAGATTCCACCTTTCGGCCCGGGCCCAGGGAGGAGCTCTGCCGGTGCCGGTGACGTAGCTCCCTTGGGGCCCGGACGACCGGGGGACCCGATACTCGCCTCCTCTCTCTGGCGACCACACCCCTAACTGAGGCCGGGGCTGCGAGGAGGGGCCCGGGGAGCGTGACATCGGGAGCCCGTCCCAGGGCCGATCCGTGTCCCGACGAGGCCGCGTCGACGACGACCGCCGCCTCCTGGGTCGAGGCGGGTCGGGGGAGGGGGCCGCCGAAGCCCAGCCTCTTTAGCACGGGGTTTCTGCCAGGATTTGGGCCTCGGTTTTCCCCTCTGGGACATGGGTCTCCCTGGGGGAAAGCCAGGGGCTTTTAACTCCTTAGTGGAAACGGTGTCCAAGGGTTCCGCTCTTCCTCGGTCCATTGACCGCGACCCCAGATCGTGCCCTTGTAGTTACCAGACCGAGATGCCCCTACCCCCTCTTCTGAGTCCTCCCTGAGCTTCGGGCAAGGAAGGCCCCGCTCCTTCCTGGGAACGCTTGGGGAGGCAATTCCCTCCCCTTGGGACGGAGAGGGTCGCTGGGACATGTTCTGGGCACCTCAGATGGAAGATGCAAAACGAGAGAAGGCGGGGTGGAGGTGGAAGGCAGAGGGAAGGGAACGCTCGGCCCCTTCTCCTCCTTCCTTGTATCCCTGAGGAAGAGGAGGTCGGGGGTGGAATGGGCTAAGTCCTCCTCCATCCCGGAGGCACAGATACAGTAGGGAAGCTCCAAGCTGGAGCTGACCGGGAACCTGCGTGTCCTGGCGTCCAGCCCTCTGTTTGACCGGAGGTACATCAGGATTGGGGGGGGGGGGGCGGGGGGGCGGGGGGCGCCATTCTAACCAAAGAGTATCGGGGATTCCCGGGGGCAGGCTGGAGGTGGGAAGTGAAACAGGCAGCCAAGAGGCTGAAATCAACCGCCGAGGCCTGAGCCCCAGGCGACAGTGCAGTGGGGCAGAAACAGAAAGCCCCTGAGAGAGGGGCGGTGTGGGAGCAATGTGATTTTCCCTCCCTCCACAACTTGGGGCCACCCGGATCCCCGCTCGGGGAGGGCGAGGGCGAGGGCTCGGATGAGGAACCGGCACCCGAATTTTTAGGCCGGGATCCCAGCCAGCAGTACGTGAAAGCAGAGCTAGGGAGAGAGAAAGGGTGGGGAAGGGGAGAGGAAAGGGCAGGTTGCAGGGGATACCGAGTCCGGCCCGGCCCCGCCTCCCAAAATAGACCCCGGCGGCCACGTGCCCGGCTGGAGCCGCGCTGAGCCTCCCGGGCACGTAGGCTGGCAGCTGCTCCCGGGGATGCGGGGGGAGGGGAGAAGCCCTCTAGCAGGGGCCTAAGCAGGAGAGGAGGGAAGGGGCGTGCAGGGGGAGGTATGGAAGGCAGGGGAGGGACCACGGAGGGAGATGGAGAGAGGGAGAGGCAGAAAGAGGGGCTCTGGAACCTGGGGAAGCTGAGCTCCCTTCCTAGCTCTGCCCCGACCCCGCCGTCCGTCCGTCCTTCCGTCCGTCTAAGGTGCGGGAGGGCTTCCGTCTCCACTGTGCACCACCGCCCGAGGGCCCCCAGAGTACCGGGAAGGGGTGCGGAGAACAACGGGGCCCAGCCGTTTCGGCCGCGGCCAGCCGGCTCCCCCACCGTGGCCGATCCCGTACCCTAGCCCCTCGGAGGGACGGTCTTCGCCACGCTTACCCGCTCTCGGCAAAGAGCCTCGAGCGGGGCCCGGGGCCCCATGGGCGGGGGTGCAGAGTGACTGGCTGGGGGCGGGGGTGGAGGATGGCGACTCACCCCAGGTTTGAAGGAGGGGAGTCCCAGTCCCACCCCTATCGTGGCTTTGTTGGGATTCACCACCGAATTGTAGTGGATGTTGCGGTGATAGCTGACCCGGATTGGCTCGTCCTCATTCTGCTGGATGCCATGGAACGTGTTGATGGGCTCTGGGGTGAAAAGCAGCCAATCACCTCTCGGCCCGGGGGTCGGGGCAACCTCCCCATTCGGCCCTAGCCCAACTCCACTGGGACGCCCCAAGTGGCTCTCACGTGCCTCCTCCCCCGAGAGCGGGCCCCCGGGGGGCTTCGCGCCATCCCCGTGGCCCCCGGCCCGCTGGTCGGGTCCCCCGGGTCCTTCCTTGGCTCCGGGGCGCTCGGGGAGCGCGGGAGAGGTCCTCCCCCGGCAGGGGCCGGGCCAGGCCGGGCCAGGCGGCGGCGGGCCCAGTACCTGTGCTGTACTGGTACACCTCCACGGGCCTGTTGTACATCTCGGCCATGGCCTGCATCTCAATGTGGTTGCCGTGGCAGTTGTTTTTTCTCTTCCGGTTGATGTAAGTGGTGAAGTCTTCCGTGACGTAGTTGGAAAAGTAGTCGGCGTTCTTCATCTGCCAGAGAGGGGCGCCGGCGGAGGGTCCGGGAGGTGCCATCGGTTGGGGGGACGAGGCCACTCTCCTGCCCCTTCCCCCCAGCCCGGACGGCGATCGGGCCCCGGGAGGGTGGAGGCGGCTCTCGGGGAAGCCGCCCCGAACCAACGCTGCCCCTCGGGGCCCTGGTGTACGCCCGGAGGCCTCGGGCCAAGGCCGCCTTTCCCCTCCGCCCCCGCCGGCCCCTCCGGCCCCGGGCCGGGCCTCACCAGATAGTCCATGCAGTGCTTCCGGACCACCTCGTGCATATCCTGGTCACCGTACACTTGATCGGCTGCAAGACAGAAGGGAGGGGCGGGGGGGCGGTCAGGAGGAGCCGCCGGAGATCGCTTCGGCCAAGTCCTTCGCGATCTGAAACCGGGGCGCCCCACGTGTCCCCAGATCCGCGTCCCAGCCACGGGCCGCCGGCCCGCCGGGACCGGGGGTCGAGGTGGGTGGCCGAGGTCGCTCGCGTTCCTCGGCGGGGAGCCTCTCGGGACAGAGCCAGACCTGAGCTTATTTACTGAGCGCCCGCTGGGCACGACGCACTAGAGTAAACGCTCGGGAAGTGGACAACAGGCGAGTGACACATTCCCTGCCCGTGAGCAGCTTGCCCTCTCCTGGGGGAGGCAGACATAAAAAGGATTTCCAGAGTAATCCACAGAGGTAATTGAATGCATTTACCTGCGTAAGTGCTGAGGATGAGTAGGTGCATAAAAAAGGGCTACACAGAGCTGATGGGTTTATATGGCTTGGGATGCTGGGAATTAATTGAGGAAGTGGGCTTTGGGGAAGGCTGAGATCTGACGGATTTGGGGACGGGGGTGGGGAGGAGTTCCGAGCCAGGGGACGGAGGCACTGCAGGTCATCTGAGTGACTGATCCACTGACAGACTGAGGAATGGATTGAGCCACCTCCTCCTCCTCCCCGTCTCCGCTCCAGCTAGGGAGAGTCAGCGCTAGGCTTTGGGAGAGCCAGCTTGCCGGGGGTTGGCTGCGGGGGGAGCACGTTTTCGGGGTCCTCCTACTCCGCAGGGCTCTCTAGCTCTGGGCCGCCTGAACCTCCCCAGCACAGCAACGGTCCACAGCAGGACTACGGGGGGGGGGGCGGGGGGGGGGGGCTGAGGCAGGTACGATGCTTGGCCTCTTTTTTCCGTATTCCCGCTCACCTGCACTCCCTGGGCTGGTTGCGCCACGCGAGAGAACCAAGGAACTCCAGCCCTTTGGGCAGGTGTGGGGGCAGGAAGGAGAAGAAGAAAAGGAAGTTCTGCTTTTTTTCACTCCCTATCCCGGCACCGGAAGTCTAGGACTAAATCGACAGCGCTCGTTTTTCTCCTTCCCCAACCGCACCAGTACCTGCCTTTTCGCCAGTAGGCCCAGACCCGTCCTCGACCCGCTGCTGGGAGGACCGGTTTCCGCGTCGGCAAACTGGGGATTCGACACCCGTCCTCCCGCCCCACGCCCGCCAAGACAGTGAGCCTTATACGAGTCAGGGGTCAGGGAGTACGTCCGACCAGGTTATCTTGTAGCTCCCTCAGTGCCTAGCACAGCGCTTGCAACGGAATAGGTGCTTAACAAATACCAAGGGTCTTCTTCTTATTGTTCCCATTAAGATGGGGAGTCAAGATTCCCGAGTCCAAGTTCGAGCGCCACCGGCTAGGGAGCGGGTCACTTCCTTCTCGGGGCCTCAGTTTCCCCTTCTGGGGAGAGGGGAGGCCTATGTAAACAAGGATGTGGGTTTTGCGGCCACCCACCCACAGCCCTTACAGCAAGTCACGTGCTGGGACCAGAGCCCCGTTGCCTTTCTTAGAAACTGTGACCACAGGGCCTAGCTGCGGCTTCTCTACTGGGGATGCTATTTTTATTGGCCGGGTTGAGGGAGTGATATCGGCCAGTGCCGGTAAACAGGAACTGAGCGGGAGGGGTTAAAACAGGGCTCTAGGCTGGGGCCCGCAGCAACGCCTCAAGGCTCGAAGGGAGGATGGTGAGGAAGCTTGAGCTCCAGGCCTCAGCAGCTCTGCCCTCTTCCACTGGAGTCAGAGGGGACTTGACCCAGAGCCCAAGAGCAGCTGGGCTACTCCCCTCCCTGCCTCCCCTACCTTCCCTGCCCTTCTGCCCTTCAGCCTCCTCGGGGGCAGCGGGAAGAAGCACACCATTTCCAGGAGAAAGGGTCGGCGGCTTCCTGGCCAGGCCTCGGGCTGGAGTTCGGGCGGGCACCTGGGAGGACGGCCCCCGCCCGGAGGTCCGGGGAAGAGGCCCCCGGGGGCCGGGGAGCTCAGGAGGCGGCAATCCCGGGCTGAAGCCTCAGCTCCTCCTCTCTCGGCCCAGGACGGGCTGGAGCTCCCCGGGCGGATCTCGCCTCGTGGAAGGTCCGCATCGGGGGGATGATTCCGCCTCCACGATTCCCCTGGAGGCGGCAGGTCGGGGGGCTTGGCCGGGGATGGCCATCGGAAAAGATGGACGGCGAGTAGCCTCCCTCGCTAAAGCAAGAGGGTCAAGGGATGGAGATGAGGAGCGGCCAGGAGGAAACGATCTCCAGGAGGGCCCGCAACTTGGAGGGACTCGGGACTCTCCCGATCACATCCCCAGCGGTCCCTACCTTCCCCCGTATGCCCTAGGCCCCGCCCCCCGAACTGCCTCCTGACAGACCAGCCGGCCAGGCAGTAGGGCCTCCTCTCAGCATGACCCCAACGGAACAGATGCGGAAGCGGGAGGGATCGATCCCTCGGGGAAGACCACGGGTGCCCTAGTGGGACGGGCCCACCCATTTGCCGAGCACCCCGAACCCTGGCCTCTGACCTCACGGGTGCCTGGCCCACGGTGACGCCGGTAGCCCCGGCCCCGGCCAGCAGGCGTAGAGACCCAGGCCTCTGGGGCGACTCCCAGATCAATGCGACTCGCCCTGTGACTGATCCCTCCTCTCCCTCAGGACCGTCTATCTCACCCACCAGAGTCACACTAGCTTCCCATCAGGGACGGGGGCAGGAAGAGTCTCAACCTCATCCACGCCCCTGAAGTTCCCCAAAGCTTCCAGGATCAAGTCCCGCCCCCCAACGTTACCTCTAGTCCCCACTGTATCAGGAAGAGATCCAGTGTTCTCTCCTCCTGCTTCAGCTATGCAATCAATCCCACCCCATCAGCTGCCTGGCAAGCTGCCTCTCCCCCTCTCCACATCTCTCCCCCCTCCACGCTGAGCCCTCTTGGGCTTCCCTACAGACACCCGAGTTGACTGATGAATAACAGCCCCGCTGCTCTCGGTATCTTTCTGACCTCAACTCTCCCTCTCCGTCGACCGTGATGAATAACGCCTACTGAAAAATGACGCTCGATAAACGTGAAATCCCAGAGTCCGTCCCCCCCCCCCCCCCCGACTAAAGGAGGATGCTTTCTTCCCCTGACGCAGCTTTACCCGGAGTGGTTGGCAGGTTGCAGAGGTGGGGGAATTCAGAGAACTTGTTTTGATGGAAACTGAAACTTCCCGGGTGCTGACGTTGCATTCGCGACGGCTTCCACCTGCTCCTTCTCCCCTCCTTCTTCAGGGGGCCTGGGCCAGAGTCACGCGGGGAATGCAGGGGCTGTAACCCAGGGCTTGGAGCCGAGGTGTGTGTGTGTGTGTGGGGCGGGGCAGGGAGGAGCGCAAAATAAATCTGGACAGAGTATAATGAGCGGCTCTGCCGCCTGCCTCCTGTGTGACCTCGGGCAAGTCTCCGCCTCAGTTCTCTCATCTGTAAAATGGGGATGAAATACCCATTCTCCCCTTTACACCGGAAGCCCCCTGTGAGACGGGGGCCCCCGTCTGACCTGATTATCTTGCATCGGCCCCAGGGCTTAGTACAGTGCCTGGCACGCGGCAGGAGCTTGCCACATGCCATTATTATTATTATGTAAATTAACGGCCTTTTATTAAGTAATGACCGCGTGCTTGCACCGGGGTAGATAAAAGGTTACGTACCAGGCCGGCCTCGGTCTGATAATATATCTAATACGTATAATATATAACTGATGGTTTGGGGTACATACGAACAGCCGCGTCAAGGCAAGGAGGCCATTCAGAATTAAAATATCGCTCTACGTGTTTTAGGATGGCAGTGTAGCTACAGAATAGCTTTGTTAATTAAAAGCAAGACTAGTAGAGTATTAATAGCTCTGAAGTCAAAATTACAAACATTTTGTTGGAAATGAGGAAAAAGACCTATAGAGAATAGGCTCTTCTCCGCACGCCCCCGCCAAAAAAAAAAGACATCTAATAGCTCTAGGTCCACAAGCCAACACCTCTGGTCCTGTCGGGGGTTGGACCTGGTCCCCCCACTTTCATTCACAGTTTGGGCCCGCAGCGTGGCCCAGAAGGTATAATTCCGGGGTCCCATCCCTGGCCCCGGGGGGTGGGCTGCTTTGTCTTTCCTTTCTTGCTCAGTTTCCCACTAAACCGAGGAAGGATTACCGTGCACACCCACTCCTGCCTGGCTTACGGGGGAAAGAGCCGAAGGAGACTCAGAGTACCTTGGAGGAAAAGAAGCAGCCAATCAGGGGGTAGTTGCCACTGCAGGGCCTGGCCTCCCGGCAGCTGCCTTTACTCTATCCCTGAATACTCATTTTGAGGAAAGCTCTCATCAAAGGATCCAGACTAGGCCCAATGGACGAGACTTCCTCTCAGTGCTCCGCAGAGGGATCCTTCCACATCTGCCCGGCCGGCTTGTCCTCACGAGGAAAGCGATTCCTTACCCAACCCACGATCCGTCCTTCTCCGCCAGGCCAACACGAGCCACCGAGGTAACCGCGGCAACACCGCCAGGCTCAACGGATTCCTCTCCCCACTCTAATGGCTTAAACTCCCCAGAAGACCACGATGACTCCAGGACTGATGGGTGGGGCGCAAGGATTTCCGAGGCCCCTCTCCCACCGAGGGAGGGTGGCTACCCTCTGTCAGATGACATCAGGCTCCTGGGAGCCAGCGGGAATGGGATCTGCCGGAGTCTCAGGGTGAGAGAAGAGGATCCGGGGCAGGGCGGGGGGCGGTCAGAAGATCGGAGATGGTAAAGGACAGGAGAGAGTAAAATCAATAGAGTGGATCTGGGGAGCTCAGGACTTGATTCTGGGCTTCCTGCTTCAGGTTCCCCATCGAGAAAAGTGATCCCAGTCCCTCCCACTCCTCTCCCCTCCCCCAGCCCTCCTTGCCCCTGAGGGCTCACGGAGGGTGGGAGCGGAACATTCAGTATACCTCGCTCTCGCCTCTTCCTCAGCAGACCCCTTCGGTCATGCCCTCCATTATACCCCAAACCTCCTCCCCGCCTTTACATCCAGCAGACGGGCCCCTGCCCCTCCCCATCTTCAAGGCCCTCCTGATATCCCCTATCCTACAGGAGGAGGCCTTCCCCGAGCAATCTCGTACCCCCTCCACCCACCACCTGGGTGCTCGGGCCCTCACACCCCTTCGGAGCACTAACGGCCACATCGTCTTCATTCTCTACGATCTCCTCCTATCCGTTATTTTATCGATCGAGGAGGTGGGCCCTCGGGGTCCGTTGGGAAGATCACAGCCTCTGGAATGGCCCCGCCAACCTCCCGCTGTGGGCCGAACCACTCAGGCCTCGGACTGGTTGCCCCAGGCTGCGGCGAGGGTTGGGGAACTCCCGGGCCGCCTGATGCCCCCGTGTTGGGGTGACCTCCCGCCCCTCCGGTCTCGGTCCAAAACCTCAAAAAATATATTTTTTTTTAATGGCATTTAAGTCCTTATTATGTGCCAGGCCCTGTACTAAGTGCTGGGGTAGGTACGAGCAAATCAAGTTGGACGCAGTCCACGTCCCACATGGGGCTCACAGTCTTAATCCCCATCTGACGGATGAAGTAACAAACACAGAGAAGTGAAGTGACTTGCTCATGGTCACACGGCAAACAAGGGGTGGAGCCACTTGGAGTCAGAAGGACTCCAAGGCCCCGGGCTCTATCCGCTAGGTCACACTGCTTCTCATTCAGCGGAAGCAGCGTGGCTCAGTGGAAAGAGCACGGGCTTGGGAGTCAGAGGTCATGAGTTCTAATCCCGGCTCCGCCGCTCGTCAGCTGGGTGACTTTGGGCAAGTCACTTAATTTCTCTGGGCCTCAGTGACCTCATCTGTAAAATGGGGATTAAGACTGTCAGCCCCACGTGGGACAACCTGATCACTTTGCATCCTCCCAGCGCTCAGAACAGTGCTTTGCACAGAGTAAGCGCTTACCAAACGCCATCATCACTAAACCCACCTCCCTGATTTGTACCCCAGAACCTCATCTCCCTGCCCGCTGCTCACTGGGAGCTCCAGAGACAGGACAGATGGACAACCCGACTGAGGCCGGACTTGGGCTAGATGATCTCTCTCCAACTCGGGGACTCACCACTAGCTACCTCTGCTTCCATCCCAGCTTTCTTGGTTCACACTGGTCAGGTCAAGTGCAATATCCTACCTTGCCTTCCAAACCTCTTCGGGAGCCAGCTCTCCTCTCGGGAAGGGGATTACCTGGACCACTCCCCGCTCCTCCTCTACGGGGTTCAAAATCCCGGCTTGAACAGTCTCTCTCCTGGCCCGAGAGCGCTCAGCTCTCACCTGCAACTGCTTGCCAAGAAATGACATTCCTGGCGTGCTTACCCTTTTTCTCCGGGACCTGGAAAAACCAAACAGGCCCTATCTGCCACCCTAACTCTAAGGCTGCAGCCTATGCCAAAGAAGAAACGGTCTGACGGGCCTAGGGGTTGGGGCGGCTCAGGGCAGCGAGGGAGAGGAAAAGGGTCATCTGTGTCTGCAGTGTCTTTTAAAAACACGCCCCAATCCACCTCATTCTTCTAGACCGTAAGCTTGTTGTGGGCAGGGACCGTGTCTACCTCTATAATACCGTGTCTACTGCGTCTATAATCGTCTCATACTGTACTCTCCCAAGCGCGCCGTGAGCGTTCGATAAATATGACTGATTGATGGGGAGGCTTTCAGATAATAATAATTATGGGATTTGTTAAGCGCTCACTACGTGCAGAGCACCGTTCGAAGCGCTGGGGAAGATACAGGACACTCAGACTGTCCCACGTGGGGCTCACATTTTTTAATCCCCATTTTTGCTGATGAGGGAACTGAGGCCCAGAGAAGTGAAGCGCTTGCCCAATGTCACACGGCAGACAAGTGGCAGAGTCGGGATGGGAACCCACGCCCTCTGACTCTCCAGCCCGGGCTCTTTCCACCAAGCCACGCCGCTTCTCCCAACCCCCCTGATTCTACTAGCAGCTGTAGCCCCTCCCTGAGTGCCGCAGAGAGGCAGCGGCATGGAAATACCCCCCCCCCCCCGCAAACCCAGGGCATTTCCCCACGTCCCACCTCGTCCCAGGGAGCAGAGGGAAGGGTCACCCCTGCTCTACAGGCGGGAGCACTGGGCCTCAGTGCCAGGACTTACCCAAGATTATTAAGCAAGAACGTGAGTTAAGGCCTGAGTCACCTGCAGACCCAGGCAGTGAGAGCAAGGGGTGGGGGAAGACACACATAGAGAGAGAGAGTGTGTGTCGGGGGGGGGGGGGGAGTTGGGGGGGCAGTCTTAGGGGGAGCCTGGAAAGAAAAGCCTAGTGGGCTGTGTTAGGTTCAGCTCAGGACAGGAAATGCTACTCAACACCTCCAGCTCAGGGATGCTAAAAACAAATCACACACGCACGCACAGATGCATGCTCGCGCGTACACACACACACAAAACACACACACACGCGATAACACTCTCTCCCCTCTCTTCACCACCCCCACCCCCTTCCCCGCCTCCCGGCTCCCAGCCAATAGCGGCAGACGCACAGGGCGTAGGGAGATTCGAGGCCGTCTGGCTTTCCCCCGGAGGCCCTAGAAATCCCCAAGTCATTCCCTCCTCACCCTCCCTCCGCCCCAGTCCCCCAGGATGAGCGGCCCCCACAGTCAGTAAGCAGGGAGGAGACGGAGGGACTGTCCGACTCCGGCCCCCCGAGCGGAGCGGAGGGATGGGGTGGGTGGAAGAGGCGCCGGAGCCATCCGGGTCGAGGCGCGGGGTGGGGGAACTTCCACAGACGGTCCCGGCGGATCAGTCGATCGAGGGGGGTTTCGAGCTCCTCGGCCAGGAGGAGAGACGACGCGGCCCCTCGGAAGGGGATCGGGCGGAGGGAGGGGCGGCGGCTCTCCGCCGGCCAGTCGGAGTCCGTTCCTTAGGGGATAAGGTCAAGGGAACCGAAGTGCGCGGTGGGGCCGCGTCTGGCGAATGGCCGGTCAAGGAAGAGCCCTTTGCTCCGGCCCCGGACGAGGCCGGGGTTGCTCAACTCGGCAGCGAAGGCGGCGTCGGGAAAGGTCTCGCCGCTGCCCCGGGAGTGGGGGTGGGGGGGCGCCGGGGGGGACGGGGGAAGGGCAGAGGAGCGGGGGACGCTGCGAACCGCCCTTACCACCACCCCTTCGTCCCAGACGTCTCTCTGGGTCAGGAGGCCACCCGGAGTTGAGAGGCACCACCCCTTCCCTCCCCCAGGATCTCTTCGCCGAGGGCTAAAACCGAGAGCCGCCGGGCTCACCTCCGCCGAGAGGCCTCGCCGGTAACCTCTGCCCTATTGGGGGAACGGCCAAACCTCGGGGCGACGGGGACTTTGGCCTCCCTTTCTCCCCCACCCCTTCTCTGCCTCTGGAGTCAGGCAAATCAGCCGTGTCGTAACGGCGGGCCGGCAGGACGAGGGCTGGGATGCGGCCCGTTTCAAAATCCAGAGCTTTTGCACAACTGTCAACGCAATGGCCAGCGAGACTCGAGCTAGAGGCGACGGCCCCGCCGGAGCCAGCCCGGCTCTGAACCGGCACGGGCTGGGTCCCAAAACGTCCATCTCGGCCGGCCGCGGGTCATCAGCTCCCGGTCCTCGGGGAGCCCGTCCCGCCCCTCTGGTGTGTCACTCTCATCCGAGCGCTCGCTACAGTGCTCTGCACAAAGTCAGTGCTGGCTGAGCCCCACATCCCCCTCGGGCCCCATCTCCGGCCCCTTCCCCCAGGCCACCGCATCTAGACTCCTCTGTTTCTCTCATCCCCTTCTGGAGCGAGAGCAGAGAGATGACGGGAGAGACCGACACAGAGGAAGGGATTTGAGGATCCAGGGGCAGAACTCGAGATCCCTGCCTCTCGGCCTCAGGCTCTCCTCGCAACATCAGAGATGTAAACAAACCCACGTGCCTGGCAACTGGAGAGGAAGAACGCAGCCGCCAAGTGGCGGAAGACTCCCCAGGTGCCAGCCAAGCCAGGAGGGCGTCCATCTGGGCAGGCCCACCCTTGCCTGCCGAGGCAGTCCTGGGCTCCGAGTACCACCTAAGCTCACCCTCGGACTTCCAAGTGATTCTCACGCTTAGGCAAGGAGCTCAAAGCCCTTCCCGAACGAAGTAAACCCCTCTCCCTCCCTCCCCCTAAGGGAGCGATCGCTTGATCTTGTCATTCTGAGGGCCACTTGTGACCCCGGAGGTTCCCATGGGTCACGTCTCGGTGGGAGGGGAAAGGGGAAACGTGCAGGCCCCTGGCCCCCGGCTTCTTCTTTGTGGGCAACAATTTCAGAATGAGAACGTGCTGCAACAACCTTGGACAAAAACTTCTAAGCGTCCCAAAGTACTGTATCCCACCAAGACGCGTGAGAAAACTGAGGCCCGGGGCTTGCGGGACGGCTAGCCGAGTCCTGAGAACCCCGAGCCATCTCCCGTCACCGGCCCGGATGCAGTCGGAAGCGAGGGCTGAAGGAAGATCGGCTACAGACAGGAAACGCCGCTCGGCGCTTTCAGCTGCGGAGATGCTAAACACAAACATACACACACCGCACGTTCATACAGCTACGGATACAAAACTCCACCTCTACTCCTGCAAAGGCCATAAAGGAGGGCAGAGGCGCCGTCCCAGGGGAATTCAGCAAAATAGAGCTACGAGATCATTAGGGACCTAGGGCACCTCTAACGCTAGAGAGAACCCTGCAGCTAGGCTTAGCCACAGGGCCTGACTCTCTGTTACTCGGGTGATCGATCCGTCAGTGGTATTTACTGAGCACTTACCGTGCGCAAAGCACTGTACCCATCGCTTGGGAGAGTACAGTACAATGGCAGACAGGACGGCCGCCCATAAGGAGCTTACAGACTGGATGGGGAGGCGGACATTAAAATAAATTACAGAAAGGGGAAGCCCTCTCGACCCTTTCAGACTCTCGAGTTCGTTGTGGTCAGGGGGTGTATCTGTTTATTATTATACCGTACTCCCCCAAGCGCTTAGTACGGTACTTTGCACGCAGTAAACGCTCAAAAAATCCACCTCAATGAATGAATCAAAGGATATGGACATGCTGGAGTGGGGCTGAATATCAAAGTGCTTAAGGGGTACAGACCTAAGTAATAAGAGTGAGGCAGAGGGGAGGGCAAATTAGGGTCGGGAAATGAGGGGTCAGTCAGGGAAGGCCTCCTAGGGGCTGTGTGAATTGAGTAGGACCCCGGAGGTGGGTAGAGAGATGGACTGTCGGACACGGAGCGGGAAGGAGTTCCAGGCCAGAGGGAGGGCGTGAGGGATGAATCGGCGACGAGACAGACTAACCTGAGGTACTGTGAGTAGGCTGGAGTTAGAGGAGCGAAGTGTGAGGGTTGGGTTACAGTAGGGAAGCCGACAGGGTAAGGTGGGAGAGGGAGAGCTGAAGCCTGGTGGTTGGTTCCACTTCGGTTTGCCAGTAAAGTTTCTTCTCCCAGGGACCAACCGGTGAGGGCGGAGGGAAGAGCCATCACTGCTGGGCTGGCTCAAGCCTTATCAAAAGGGACCAGCAACGCTCCAATATCTGGCCTGGTAGCCGGGGACCCGGTCCCGTGACCATCATGTAGGCTGTCCCCGTGGGGAATGGGTGAGGAACTGTCTGAATGTCGACTGCCCGGGATCATGCAAGAAAAGGAGACAGACCGGGATGGTCCCGGGAAGGTCACCACGCCGGACCCTCATAGCCAGAGGAGCCCCCCAACCGGCGGTACCACACGCGGGCCAGTTCTGGACGCCGGCAGGGACCCCGCCAAGCGCTGACGGTCACCAGGGAGTGGATGATTCGGTCATCTCCGTGCCGGGCCACAGAGTCCTCGGGGAAGGCCTGGCACTACCCAGTTCTAGGAGCGGAGAGACACGGCCTGGAAAACCGGTGGGAGAACAACAAGCTGCGGAATGCCCGGAGACCACCTAGATCCGGCCTACGGGAGGAAGACCTGAGACCACTGTGGGTGGGGATCCAAGGGGTGAATGTCGTACTGTGCGCGTGTGTGCGCACGCAAACACGCACGCACGCATCTGGGATAAAACATGTGGGATAAAGGGAGGAGGCTGAGGAGCAGCCTCCTCGCTGTTCTCCCTCCTGCTCTGCTGAGTGTCCGAGGAAACGCCGCACGGTGAGCCTGCTTCTTTCCTAACCACGAGGCTCGTTACTGGCAGATAAACCTGACCGAAACCCATCTGGGACAGACCGCCTAGCGAACGCGAGTGGTGGGGCTTGCCGCTGGGCAGGGAGTCCCTGACAGGTGCCACCTGCAATTTTTAGGGGCGGTCAGCCATCCCGATGCCTGCCACTCAGCAAGGGAGAGTCACCATCTGGCCAGGCCGGCGGCTGGGGAGCTCCCTCTGAGCAGGACGGGGCTGGGCCTCCTGCGTGGTGAGGTGACGGGGAGCGGGAGGGCAGGTGGGAGAGGGGAAGAGCCCGGCGAGTCCATTCCTCTGAATCAATACCGGGCCAACCCAACAAGTGGACTTGGGAAACAGGCCACCATGGAACTTTGGGGACTTTTCTGCAACTAAACCAAGAGCTCGTTTCAGTCGCGCGGAAGGGGAAGACCACTACGTCGGTTGTGGAAGCGTCATTAGGAAAGTCCTCTCGGGGGACGAGCTGGAGCCAGACACGTCGTCCGCTCCCCGGGACCCCCAAGATCAGGGGCGTCTAGCGACGGTCAGCTCCTCGCCCCAGTTCTGCCACAGGCCCCTCCCCGGCCGCTGCTTGGGAACGCCAGCCCCGAGTCCCCCTCCGCCGCTACCCCCAATTCGATTTCTTCAGCTTCCTCTTCCAAAAACAAGCGTCCCACGAAGAGAAGCCTTTCACCTGATCAAACAATGGGGGCGTACACAAAGGCCCAAGGTCGTGGCTCCGGGGAGGGGGAGGTGGCATTATTCCTCTTTGACCCCTGCCTGCTAGGACTCCCGCGGCACAGCCCCCACAGAGCTTGGGGAAAAACTCTGGCCGAAGAGGTTGGGCTAAATTCCCAAGCTGAACTGTAGTCAAGCTCCGTTGGCCCGTGCCCGTAAGAACTGAAGAAATGCCATTACTGGATCAGACCCACGGCCTATCCGGTCCAATATCTGATCTCTGACGGTGGCAATACGATGCTAGGAGGAATCCTGTGACGATCGCCCTCGATCCCCATCCTAAACGGATCCCAAATTTTCCCTCTGCATTCCTCGCTTTTCCCGAACAAATCCCTCCTCCGTGAATGTATCTGAGCCCCTTAAATGACCTGATAGCTTTGACCTGCACCAACTTCCTGCGGTAATAAATTCCCTATATTTAGCACCCGCTGGGAGCAGACGTCTTAATTCAAAGCCTCAATCCTAACCAGGGCTTCACTTCCCCTCCCAAAGTCTGACATTTACGTAAACGCGAGGTGTTTTTTCTTGTATATATTTACGTATCACGGAATTCGTTAACCACTTACTATACGCCGAGCTCTGTTTTAAATGCTGGGGCATATACAAGTTAGTTAGTTTGGACACTGCCCCCGTCCCGCAAGGGGCTCACAATCTGAGTAGGAGGGAGAAGGATTTAAGCCCCATTTTATATACGAGGTCGCTGAGGTGCAGAGAAGTTAAGTGACTTGCCCAGGGTCACACAGCCGACACGTGGCAGAGCTGGGACTAAAACTCAGGTCCTCCGACTCTCAGCCCCACGTTCTTTCCACTAGGCTACACTGCTTCACACGCACCCCTGACCTCGATATCAAGTCCCCAGCCGCACGGCTTACGCGCTTGCTCTTGCGTTCGTTCGTTCTCTCTCTCTCTTCGATCTAGCTCCTGTTTGTTTTCAGTTCCCTTCTCTTCGCAGTACATTTTTTTTTTTTTTTTTTTTTTTTTACAAGAGACGGGACAGTCTTTTCCCTCACTCCCAGATGACAGACCGGGAAACGGGTTAAGAGGCACACAGTGACCGGCCCATCTCTGCTTCCAGGCCGCCGGCGAAATGACAGCGGCGGAGCCGGGGGGAGCGGGGGGGGGGAGGCCACACCCAAGCCACATAGCGACCAGGGCACTCTAGCCCCGGATGGCTCCTCCAGAGACCTTTCACGTGGCGCACGGTCAGAAGGAAAGATGTTTCGGTAAACACAGTTGTATCTAGGCGCCCGGCAACCCATCGACCAATCTGGGAGGCCGAGAGGGCTAGATAAACAGAAACGCTCTTGACCGGCACCGCCCCCCGAAAAGAGCGAGTATCTTTGCTCGCTCCCCTATCCGGTTCTCCCACCCTTCAAGTTGGCTCCCAAACCTGCAGCATCATATTTCTCTGAAAAGGGGCAGGAGGGAGGAAGCATTGAATTCTGCCGAGTCAGTGAGAGTCCAGGAAGGCTGGAAATGATGACTCATTTTTCCTGGGGGTGGGGAGGGGGTGGCTATCTCAGCCCAGCGGGAACTCTAATAGATGCCAGGCACACTGCCCCCTCCCGACTTAATAATAATAACGATGCTAGTTGTTAAGCGCTTACTATGTACAAGGCACTGTTCTAAGCGCCGGGCGGGGGGGATACAAGGCGATCAGGTTGTCCCCACGTGGGGCTCACAGTCTTCACCCCCATTTTCCAGATGAGGCCCAGACAAGCGAAGTGACTTGCCCAAAGTCACCCAGCTGACAAGCGGCGGCGCCGGGATTAGGACCCGTGACCTCTGACTCCCAGGCCCGGGCACCTTCCACCGAGCCACGCCGCTTCTCAACGATAGCATCTGTTAAACGCCGACTACGTGCCGAGCACCGTTCTAAGCGCCGGGGTAGACACGAGGTAATCAGGTTGTCCCACTTGGGGCTCACGGTCTTCCTCCCCATTTTACAGAGGAGGTAGCTGAGGCACAGAAGTCGAGTGACTTTGCCCCAAGTCGCACAGCTGATCGGTGGCGGAGCTGGGATTTGAACCCATGACCTCTGCCTCCCAAGCCCGTGCTCTTTCCGCTATGCCACGACTCGACCTCCGAGTGACATACAATTCTCACCACTTTCTCCCTGCCCTCCCTCCAGAGCTGCCAATGAATGGGACCGGAGTGAAAGGAAGGCAGGGGAGGGAGGAGAGAGAGGGGAAAAAAAGAGGAGGGAGGGGGGGAAAGGGGAGAAATCGAAAGGGCTCCTAGCTGATGCGGGGAAAGGGGGAGACATGTGGGGGCTCCGTTCTCTGCGACCACTCCTGTGGGAGCACTCGGGGCTGGGGGGTGGAGAGGGGAGTTGGGGTCCTGACTGCAGCCCCCCTTCCCGGAGACCAGGTCAGGAGCATTGGAGGGGGAGTTCTGGCTTCCCTACGGACACGGGGCTGGCCCCACTGGGACCACTGGCGGGCTCTCAGCTCACTCATTTGACCCTTCGATCCGATTTACTGAGCACTTACTGTGTGCAGAGCACTGGACTAAGCACTTGGGAGAATACAACGGTAAACAGACACATTCCCTGCCCTTAATGAGCTTACAGTTTAGAGGGGGAGACAGGCATTAATATACATAAATAAATTACAGATATGCATAAAAGTGCTGTTGGGCCGGGAGGGGGTGATGAATAAAGTCAGGGCGTCGCAGAGGGGAATGAGAAAAGAGGACGGGGGCTTAGTCAGGGAAGGCTTCTTGGAGGAGATGTGCCTTTGATAAGGCTTTGAAAGAGGGGAGAGTAACTGTCTGTTGCTACCAGACCCTGACTCGGGCATTTCTGGGGCTGTCTAGGCATTTCACGGGAATGATGATGACCTCGGGCAGCATTCAGGTCCTGGGGAATAAAGCCAAGCCTCCCCCCACCACCCCAAGAGCTGGAAGAGCTTCACCTAGCAGATCACTGCTTTCCTGACAATGCGGGGGCAGGGGGGCAATCCTGTTCACGACAGGGCCGGTCAAGTGGCTCCAATGAAGAGGGAGACTAGCCGGTGGTTGCTTTCAGAATCGTCTTCTGGCTTAGACGTGATTTCCCAAAAGACCTCGACTAACATCATTAAAACCTCCCTCCCCACTGGAGAGTGAGCTCCTTGAGGGCAGGGACTGTGTCCGGTCCTCGGTCCTAGTGAAACGGTTAGAAGGCTACACCGTATCTGTCAACTCTATTAGAGTGTAATCGGTCATATTTATTGAGCACTTACTGTGTGCAGAGTACCGTACGATCGAGAGAGTACAATGTGACAATGAGCTCATTGTAAGCTCACTCATTCATTTATTCAATCGTATTTATTGAGCACCTACTGTGTGCGTGTTTGAGAGAGTACAACGTAACAATAAACAGACACATTCCTGCCCACAATGAGCTTATAGTATAGAGGGGGAGGCAGACATTATTATAAATAAATAAATTGCACCTACGTACATAAGTGCTGTGGAGCTGGGAGGGGGGATGAATAAAGGGAGCAAGTCAGGGTGACGCAGAAGCGGGTGGGAGAAGAGGAAAGGGGGGCTTAGATGGGGAAGGCCTCTTGGAGGAGATGTGCCTTCAATAAGACTTTGAAGTGGGGGAGAGTAATTGTCAGATATGAGAAGGGAGGGCGTTTCAGGCCAGAGGGAGGACGTGGGTGAGGGGTCAGCGGCGAGATGGATGAGACTGAGGTGCAATGAGAAGGTTGGGATTAGAGGAGCGACGTGCGTGGGCTGGGTTGTAGTAGGAGAGTGGCGAGGTGAGGTGGGAGGGGGCAAGGTGATTGAGTGCTTTAAAGCCAATGGTGAGGAGTTTCTGTTTGATGAGGTGGATGGGCAACCACTGGAGTTTCCTGAGGAGTGGGGAAACATGTCCTGAACGCTTCTGTAGAAAAATGATCTGGGCAGCAGAGTGAAGCAGGGACTCCTCACTGTGGGCAGGGAACGGGTCTACCAACTCCGACGCACTGTACTCTCCCAAGCGCTTAGTACGGTGCTCTGCACACAGTAAGTGCTCAATAAATACCACTGATTGACTGATTAAAAAAGGGGGCTAGGAAACAGTGGCATCAGGCCTGTCCGATTCTCGTAAAGAGAGGACGGCCCACTACGAGCGGCTTCTTTCCCCCAAACCCAAACGCCACGACAGCGTCTGGCGGCGGGGGAGAAGGGGGGGTTCCTTGAGGTCTGCCAGCGTCACGGTTTTCACGTCAGAACTTCCCCGATATCTGCCGCCCTCTCCTTCGGGTGGGTGGGGGGAAGGAAGGTGACAATGGGACTTCTGAGGTTTTTCTGAGAAAAGCCGCCCCAGCCTTCGAGGGCCTGATAAAGGCCAGCAAGGCCACCACCGGCTAGTGGAAACCCCTTTGAAGGAGGGGCTTCCTGGACGGTCTGCCCGGTCCTGGCTCTTTACTGGAAGGGCCCCAGGGCCGGGGGTGAAAGGGCACGTCGGGGAGCCACGTCGGTTCTTGAAGTCCGGAGAGCCGGGTGATCGGATCCATTTTACAGCCAGCGATGAAGGGCTCCTGCGGCTCCCACAGCTGGCAGGCGGCTCCTCCTCAGCTCTGCTTTTCAAGGGGGGGAAGGGCCGGGGCTCTCTGGGCGAGATGGGCTCACTCCGGGGTGGCTCCAAGCTTGGGCGGGGGGTGTCTACAGTCCTTGACCCTTTGGGGTCCAGAAGGAGGAGTTGGGGACCTCACGAATGGTCAGTCATCAAAGAGCAATGGTTGCACTAGTCTTGAATATGCCTTGGGGACTGAACGTTGCCAGGCTTTCTGGGCATCCCCCAGCAGCACGTGTGTGTGTGCCCGCGTTACCCTACCTCCTCTCGTCCACCCAACACACCCAGACGAGAGAGAGAGATGCTAGTTCTCACACTTACCTACACACCAAAAGCTTCCTCTATCATGGATGGTCCTGGGGAGTTGGGGGTGGGGGACAACAAAAAAAGAGAGAGAGAAAGAGAGGATCCTGTGCGGCAGGAGAGCCAGCTTTTCATTCGAAGCGGAGAGCGACCTTGGGAGTGAGATTAGGGGTGGCGCTCTGAAGGAACAGGGGAGGAAGAAGTGGAGGGGGAAGGAGGAAGGGATACGGGAAGCAGCATTCTCCAGTGGAAAGAGCCCAGGCTCTGCTGTGTGACCTCGGGCAACTCACTGCGCTTCTCTGTGCCTCAGTTTCCACCTCTGTAAAATGGGGATCAAATACCCGATCACCCTCCTATTCATATACATCTTTAAATTACATATTATAAATTACTTACTCACATTAATGTCTGTCTCCCCCTCTAGACCGTAAGCTCATTATAGGCAGGGCACATGTCTGCTAATCATGTTGTACTGTACTCTTCCAAGCGCTAAGTACAGTGCTCTGCACAATAAATACCACTGATTGACTGATATTTAGTCTGTGAGCCCGACGAGGGACTGGGGCTGTGTCTGACCCGATGATCTTGCAATGACAACAGTTAATTATGGTATCTGTTAAGCGCTTACTATGTGCAGGCACCGTACTAAGCACCGGGGTGGATACAAGCAAATCAGGTTGGACAAAGTCTCTGACCCAGACAGGGTTCACAGTCTCAATCCCCTTTTTTACAGATGAGGTAACTGAGGCACAGAGAAGTCAAGCGACTTGTCCAAGGTCATCCAGCAGACAAGTGGCGGAGCTGGGATTAGAGCCCATGACCAACTGACTCCCAGGCCCGGGCTCTGTCCACTGCCCCATGCTGCTTCTACCCCAGTATCTATCCCAGTGCTTAATACTCTTTGGCACAGAGTAAGCATCTAACAAATATCACCATTATCATTATTGGGGAAAGGAGGGAGGAAGAAAAAGGAGGGAAAGAGGGGAAGGAAGAGGAAGTAAACCGAGTAAAAAAGGAAGAGCGCTCCTTCCCGGTCCACTACCTAATGTTGGGATTTGTTAAGCGCTTACTATGTGCCGAGCACTGTTCTAAGCGCTGGGGTAGATACAAGGGAATTAGGTTGTCCCACGTGGGGCTCACAGTCTTCATCCTCATTTTACAGATGAGGGAACTGAGGCACCGAGAAGTGAAGTGACTTGCCCACAGTCACACAGCTGACAAGTGGCAGAGCCGGGAGTCGAACTCATGACCTCTGACTCCGAAGCCCAGGCTCTTTCCACTGAGCCACGCTGCTTCCCCACACCACCTCACATCAGGTCCTCACCAGGCACCGGGGCCAGACCCACGGGACGGCTCTCTCCGTCCCTACCCGCTCGTCTCTCCCCCACCTCACCGCAAGCCCACAGGACCACACGAGTCTGGTCGCCACGGCGGGTGTGGCTCCGGACATCCAACCTGCACTCAGGCCCGGCTCCCGCTGCGAGGACCCCGGTCCACGCCCAGCTCCGGCTGGTGCCACAGAGACCCCAGCCCCTGCGGCTCCCGAGAGAATTCCAGCCCCAGAGGGGAGGGGTGAGAGGTGGAGCTGCCATCTTGGCTCGATCCTCTGCTCCTTTTTCCAACCAAGGGTAGGGTGCGATACCTTCCTGACTGAAAAATTATAGGGGCAAGGTCAACGGCACAGTACCAAACCCATGGGGGTCACGGCCCCTGGGGAGTGGGCGACCACGGTCCCTCCCCGGCCATCCCGGGCTCGATCCGTCAGAGGCGCTGCAGCCGGGAACGAGGCCCACCCCCGAGGGGAGAAATCCGTGACGGACCCGGGGCGGAAGTAGTCTAACGATCCTCCCACCGTCCCCATACAAATCCACACACGTATTCCAGGACGAGCTGCTGGTTACAAGTCCACAATCCCACACGGACCCGCACAACAGAAGCCTTTTCCAGCAGCTAAGCAGTCGGACTGGAAACCGGCCACTTCACACTTCTCAGAGCCCCGGCCTGATCTGCGGCCCCCAGTCTGTTTCACTCGCTTGGGCTGACCGGCCTCTGAGCCGAACGTAGCCATTGCTAGAACCTCCGGTGTCCTCGCTTACCCTGCCTAGCTGCCCAAAGTCATGCCGGCAACCAGTCGGAATCAGGAGTGGAGACTCAGCCCGACCTTTCCCTTACAGGGCCTTCCTTATAACCGAGGCCTGGTCTTCCCTTTTCCCCACAGGCCATTCCTTAAAACCTGGGCCTTCCGGGCAACCGCCCGAGTCCTTACGTTCCGAAAGCAGCAGACGGCTTTGGCCCCTGGGGAAAGACTCCCAGACGGTCTCCGGGCTCTTCCCTCCATCCTGTCTCCTCTCAGCATTCCTCGGTTGCTCCTCCCAGACCGCTGTCCTTGAATGCTAGGCTGACCGCCCCGCTCCACACCCCCGAGTAGAGCTTCGAGGAAGCGTGGACCTCGTGCCGCTTACTGGAAAGGGCTTGGGAGTCAGAAGAGGTGGGTTCTAACCCCGGCTCTGCCACTTGTCAGCTATGCGACTTTAGGCAAGTCATTTAACTTCTCTGTGCCTCAGTTACCTCATCCGTAAAATGGGGATTAAGACTGTGAGCCCACGAGGGACAACCTGATTACCTTGTACCTAGCCCAGCGCTTAGATCAGTGATCGGCACATAGTAAGTGCTTCGTAAATACCATTAGAATTATTATTATTACTATGTAGGAGACAGGAGTCTTGGGGACAGCTGCACCATTCCCTCCCCACCTATCAATCAATCAACATATTTATTGAGTGCCTACTGTGTGCAGGGCACTTTACTCAGTGCTTGGGAGAATACAATACAGCATCACCGCCTACAAGAAGCTTACAGACTAGATGGGGAGACAGACGTTAAAATAAATTACAAATGGATATGGACATAACTGCTGTGGGGCTGGGAGTGGGGCAAAGAAATATGGAAGTCCTTAAGGGGAACAGACCCAAGAAATGCAGAAAGGAAGACTCGGACAGGGAAGCGAGGGCTTAGTCGGGGAAAGCCTCTTGGAGGAGATGTGATTTGGGGGCAGCTTTAAGGTGGACAGCGCAGTGGTTTGTCGGATACGAAGAGAGAGGGAGTTCCACACCAGAGGGAGGACGTGGGCGAGGGGTCGGTGGCGAGAAAGACGAGACTGAGGTACAGTGAGAAGGTTGGTGTTAGAGGAGCGGAGCGTGCGGGCTCGACTGTGGTAGGAAATCACTGAGGTAATCTAGGAGGGGGACAGCCGACTGAATGGCGATGGTGAGACGTTTCTGTTCGATGCCACTGGGCTTCACTTTTCCAGATCTTACTCGGGCAGTCCCTGAACAGCAGGCGGCTCTCCTTGGCATCTTGGCCAGATAAGGAGTTACGGAATCTGAGGCAGAGGCCACCAGACACTCAGCAGGAGGAACAGAAGCCAGAGTCCTGCTCTTCCTTAGCCCTCCAAAGCTCCGCTATCACTCTGTCCCTGCTTCACAACCTCCTCTAGTGACCTCGCTCGACTCGTGGCAGAAGGAAAGTTGTGGGGCTCCTAAGAGCCCATCCACCAAAATGCTCTTAGCTGACAGGAGTATTCTATGGGGATACAAGTCTCTCTCCCCAGGTCTCTAGCTGAAAGCGTATTTTTGGAAAAGAGCTTCCAGGTGCCAAAATCTGTTTGTGGCTCAGATCAGTAAGGAACAAGCCTAACGTTCGGCTCCAATCTCACGGAGCGAGAATTACGCCGCGCAGGCAAGATGGACGTTTAGGGGACCACAAACCGCTAATCTGCCTCCCCGAATTCTGACGTCAGTAGGCTGTCAATGACAGAAGGCATTTCGGGGCTTTCTGCCCTCCCCAGCTCCCTCACCCTGGATCATCCTCAGGGGAACAGCAACCAACACCACAGAGATCAACTCCGACTGAAAACCACCTCCAGCGATCAGGCCCCACGAAGAGAGACGATAACGCTAAATACGGCCCACCTTCTCCTCTGACAGCACGATGTCAGGAACTGTCTCTTGGGGGGTGGGTTCCTGGCCAACCAAGGGGTTTTCGCAAGGATGCACTTTAACAGAAAAAATTCCCTACCTGCACCAGCTCAACCTAACAATCCTGAACCCCACCGGGCTGAATTGTGCCAAAAAGAGCTAACGAATCGGAAATGGGTAGTCGCTTTACCACTAGTCCCAGAAGCCGTGGCTTCGGGTGCCTACTCCTGGAAGAATCCAGCTCACGCTCCTGGTTCCTAACCAGACCTGCATTTCTAAAGTTCAGGTGGGCCCGGCTCCCGAAATCCGCCTCGAGTCGGAGAGTGGGGCGGGAGAGCGGGGAAAGACCGACGAGACGAGGACTTACCGACAGCTCGGAACAAGCAGGCGCCGTCTTCCTTCATCTGCTTGATGATGAAACCTTTCTTGTCCCTCAGGGCCTTCTCAAACCAGTGCTCCTGCTGGAGACAAGATTCAGAGACCTCAGCAAGTGCCACCCGAGCCCAGGGCCCCCCCGCAGTTCCGTAGCGGGGTGACCCTCAGCTTCTCTTTGGCAGAAGAGGCTAACTCCCTTCCCCCGTGCCGACCCATCTGGTCCCTGTCACCCTGGCTCCCCGCTGACAGAAGCCCTGATCGCTGGGCCGGGAACAGAGCTCGACCGGGAAAGAAGACCAAAGCTGCCATCGAGGGGAGCATCGGGATGGAGAACATTTCCCTTGAGTGGACGCCTCTCATCGAGGCTCCTCAGCAGCCTGCTCAAATCCCCTTAGCCAACAAGCACATGCTCATTTCATACTCTCTCTGCCAAAGCTTCTCCACTGCCATCCGCGGAAGAGGTAAACCGGGACGGGACATCCTCTTATACCACACCGATTCTTCCTCTACAGTATTTTGTGGATCCATCCCTTCCTCTTCATCCTTATGGCAACCGTCCCTGTTCAAGCCTCTTTCGCCTCAAAGTGCCATTTCGCCATCGGCTTCCTAACCGCGACCCCTGCCTTCAGCCTCTCTCCACGTCGGTTCAAAACAAATGCTCGCATCATCTTCTTAAAACCCCATTCGTGGCTGCAGGGCTGCCCTCCTCAAATGCTCGGTGTCTCAGTGGCTACCTAATTCTCAAATCTCTGGCTTTTCACCAGACCCCTCCCGCTACCATTCTGCTCTCTTCCTCCTCCGCCTAACTTGCCCTTTTTCCCTCCTCCCAAGCAACCCTACTAACTGTAACTAACTCGCCAATCTCCCGTCGCTTCCATTTTGCCCTCTACATGGAACTTCTTCCCCACCACAAGTGTCAAACCCCATCCCTCTCACCCTTCAGAGCGACCTACCTCCCCGGTCATGCTGCCCGTGGGCACCTCTGGCTCTCAAGTGTACCTCTGTTCACCGTATATGTGTTCTCACCATTTTACCTATCTTATATTGGGCAATTTGTCTCCACATCTGTTTATTTGCATATGTGTTCTATTTTCCTTATTGCATACTGGGCACTTTGTGTCCACTCCTCTCCCCCATTAGGTTGTACCCTCCCTGAGGGCATGGATTCTTTGCCTTTTTCTTCTATTGTCTTATTTCTGTTGTAAGTTTCCAAGCACCCATTTCAGGGCTCTGTAGGTGCTCGATAAATGCTGTTGTTGACAACGAAGCTGGGGTTTAGTCCCGTGCCTGGGGCTGAGAGGAGGGAGGCAGGCAGGCATTTGAGTAAACACTGGTGACTCAATTTTCTGGAGATTATTTCCTCCCGGAATGGGGTCAAACGAAATGCCACTTCAAAGGTCTCTTTGATAATATCTGGCCCCCAAAGTGAACACAGCCTGGCAGCCCCGGATGCCAGCTGGGCTCCAGGTGGTTCCCTCCTTTGCCCCCTTCCTGCCGAGACTCTATAGGGGCCTGAAGTGGGAGTTGGGAAGGCGGAGGGCACAAAAGGGAGTCACAGAAAGTTATATCCCACTGGTATCTTCAAAGGAGAAGCCAAAAGCAGTTTGCGCTTGGCAGCTTTCTAAGGTTTAATCTTTTCTCTCTCTTCCTCCCGCCGCGCCCCCCCCCCCCCCCCCCCCCCCCGGGGACTGGATACCTTCATGGCCCAGGCCCAGGCCCCAGGCTAGTTACTGTCTCACTACAGATGGGGAAGCTATTTGTCCGGCTTGGCCCTTTATTTGGCTCCAAGTATGAGACTGAAGCCACCCGGCTTTCACTCCCAGGCTGGGACGAGGCAACACCGGTGCTTGGGGCTGTCTAAATCACGAGATGAATCTAATGGTCAAGTCGCCCGACCCAGTCAACTTGGAGGAGATGAGTTTGGAATGGTCAAACAAGCATCCCATGGCTAAGGGTGTTTCTCCGGCATTCACATGAGCTAGTGAGTCACTTACTTTGGGTTGTGAAGGCCACAAGGCTAAACCAAGGATGTGGGGAAGCCAGAGGGGGTTGGTGGCCTACTTCAGACCATAGTCCCGACACCCACTCAAGCCCAAGGTCCCTTACTCGGTCTGACGGTCCCTTCAGCTAGTAAACAGCCGCTCCATGGGCCTCACAGTGTGTTTTACAGTTTAATGCTTGCAAATAAGGACTGGGTAAGTGTCCTAAATTGTTGGCAGGGGAGGCGGAGGTGGGGATGGAGGGTTCCGTTAACTCACGTCCTTCTGAGGGGGTCGGACTGGGTGCCGGGCTGAGGTTAGAAATCAGAACCCTTTCCGGCACTCGGGACCGCCCCCGGGTTAGACCCTCATGATATCCTGACTCCTGCTATCTCCCCAGGATTCTGGTCCTCTCCAAAAAGACCGGCAGAAACGAGCCTTGGAGGTGGCTCGATCGACCCTCCCTCAATCCCCCATCCCGCAGGCCATCAACTCTCCCTGAGACGCCGCCGCCGGCATGAAAATGGCAAGTGGCGAAGGAGGAGTGTAGCCTAGTGGAAAGAGCCAGAGGGCCGGGGTTCTCATCTGCCACTTGCCGGCTGCGTGACCTTGGGCAAATCACTTCACATCTCCGAGCCACAGTTTCCTCATCTGTACAAATGGGGGTTCAATACCTGCTCACCTTCCAACTTAGATTGCGAGCCCCACACGGGACGGGGACCGACCTGAGGGACCTGGGTCTACCCCAGCGCTCGACACATAGTAGGCGCTTAACGAATATCATAATTATCATCAGAAAGAGAGTCTCGAGTTTCCCTGGGCACGCAGCCCCGCCTAACGGCCACCCAGGGGAAGTCACCCGGCTCCCAGTTCCCCAACCCAGCGATCTGGAGCAAACTTGGGGCCAAACACAGACTTTGGATTTACGTAAAGTGACGTGACAGCTTGCCAGGGGGTCAAAGTCTCTAGATTCGGTATCTGTGGAATGCAGGTTGGTTTCTCCAGGGGCAAGGCCACCGTTTGGAAGCAGCCCCTCTCTGGGGCTGTCTCCACGTCTCTGCAGTAGATTAGCACGAGTTGCCTCTCCATAGCTCTGCTAGGATTAATGAGATCTGACTCAAAACTCTTAAGCCCTTGACAAGGTTTTCTACATGCAGGAAATAATGAGAAGAGGGAACAGTGTTATTAAGAATGTCTCTCACTCTGATACCTTTCAGAAGTCAGAAAGGGTTTGTGGGTTTAAAACTTGGTTTGGAGGTTTTTTGATTTTAAACTCTGAGACCTATTAGATTTGAGACAGCATGGCCTAGTGGAAAGACGACTTTTGCGTCATATCTCTCTAAAAATTTAGATTTCCTCAACAGTTACAATGCAAGAAATGCTATACTGAGTGCTTGGAAATAGCCACCAGCCAATCAGTCAACGGTATTCGTGAGTGCTTACTTTGCACCGGGGAAACTACAATGCAACGATTCCCTGCCTACAACACGATTACAGTCTAGAGAATATACGCCGAAAACAGAATAAAAAGCGGTCCTCTGCCCAGAAGATCACAATCTAAAAGAAGGAAAACAACCATACAAGCAATACTGGGAAAACACTTGACAACAACTGGCGCCCCCCCCCAATTTGTTTCATTTGTTTTTTATTGATGTTTTCCATTCTACGTATTCTTTTGGATCTAGATCCTAATAATTGTACTTTTTAAGTGCTTACTATGCGCCAGGCACTGTCCTAAGAGCTGGGGTAGATACAAAATAATAATAATAATTACTGCAGCATTTGTTAAGCACTATGTGTCATGCATAGTCCTATGCGCTGGGGTAGATACAAAATAGTAATTATCATCATCATCATCTGTGGCATTTGTTAGGTGCTTACTATACCCCAAGTAATATACTATATCCCTGTTCCTCAGGGGGCTCACAGTCTAAGGGGAGGGGGAGAACAGGTATTTCAACCCCATTTTCCAGGAGAGGAAACTGAAGTTCAGAGAAGTCAAGAGACGTGTCAAGGACACTCAGCAGGCAGGTAGTGGAGCTGGGATTAGAGCCCAGGACCTCTGATTCCCAAGCCCATGCCCTTTCCACTTGGCCACGCTGCTCTCTTCACCTATTTCTTTCCAGATTACTTCTTCACTCTTCTCAAGCTTGCCTTTTAACTCACTCTCCCCTCTCTGCCTCTGATCCCTTTCCCCCCATTCTCCAGTCTAAATTCCCTCCTTCCACAAATCCACAGCAACACCCCCCCCCCCAATATAAATTTCACCTTTTAAGACAAGCCTTCCCCAATTAGTTCCCAAGTCAGACAAACCCACCAGCCGTTTCCAGCACCTCTGCACTTACTCATATCTATCTTTAGTACTTTTGAATATTTGCTATTCAACTGTACATTCAATTACTTCCTCTGATTAATCTATACTTTCCTGTCAGGTCTCCCCTGTTACAGTTTAAGTTCCTCGTGGGAAAGGAATGTGTCATTTTGTTTGTTTTGAACTTCTAAGTACTTCCTTCAGTAGACTATAAACTCCACATGGGCAGGGATTAAGACTACCAACTCCGCTGTACTGTACTTTTCCAAGCACTTAGTTCTATTTATCTATTTTGATGCTATTGATGCCTGTCTACTTGTTTTGTTTTGCTGTCTGTCTCCCCCTTCTAGACTGTGAGTCAGTTGTTGGGTAGGGATTGTCTCTATCAGTTGCTGAATGGTACTGTCCAAGAGCTTAGTACAGCGCTCTGCACACAGTAAGCGCTCAATAAATACGATTGAATGAACCAACGCTCTGTACACGGTAAGCACTCTAATGCTGTTGTCTGGTAATACAGAGCACACAATGGGTACTCAATAAATATTATTACTACTCGATTCTGGAACAGATCCTAAATTACAACATAAAAGTCTATGGGAAAATATCTCTCTCAATACAACACTTTCAGGAACATAATTCGGTTTGATTTTTCTGGGGGGGAGGGGAATGTATGGTATTTGTTAAGTGGTTACCATGTGCCAGGCACTGTATTAAGCACTGGGGTAATCTGGTTGGACACAGTCCCTGTCCCAGGTGGGGCTCACAGTCTTTATCCCCATTTGACAGATGCAGTAACTGAGGCCCAGAGAAGTAAAGTGTCTTGCCCAAGGTCACATGGCAGACAAGTGGCAGTGCCGGGATCAGACCCGAGGTCCTCTGCCTCCCAAGCCCGTGCTCTCTCCTCTAGACCCAAATGCTTCTCAGTTATGTTGGTATTTGTTAAGCGCTTACTATGTGCAGAGCACTGTTCTAAGCGCTGGGGTAGATACAGGGTCATCAGGTTGTCCCACGTGAGGCTCACAGTCTTCATCCCCATTTTACAGATGAGGGAACTGAGGCCCAGAGAAGTGAACTGACTTGCCCAAAGTCACGCAGCTGACAAGTGGCCGAGCCGGGATTCAAACCCATGACCTCTTTTTCCCAAGCCCGGGCTCGGTTTTGGGTGATGGAGTGTGTGGTCCAAAGTGACAGACGAGCCTCAGTCCAGTTAAAAAGGCTCCAGAGGTCCTGGGAGAAGGGAATGATTACAGAGCTGGTGGTTTGCTTGGGCCTAAGACGGCATCAGACCAAGCATTTCAGAATTTGATCTTCTTGCATTTAGCCAGGACTTGATAGAGTGTCTTCAATCAATGATCAGTGGTATTTATTGAGCGTTTACTGTGTACAGAGCACTGGACTGAGTACAACAGAGTTGGTTGACACACTCCCTCTCCCTGAGGAGCTTGCAGCCTACAGGGAGAGAAAGACATTCGAATGGATCAGGGATAGGGGAAATAGTAGAGCACACGTAACAGTATAGATAAATGCTGGGGCACTGGGGAGAGTATCGAGGTCCTTAAGGGGTACAAAGCCAAGTTCAGAATGGCCACAGAGGAGAGAACAGATAGGGGAAATGAAGGGCTTAGTCTGGGAAGGTCCCTGGGAGGAGATGTGATTTTAGGAGGGTTTTGAGGGTGGGGAGAGTTGAAGGCCCGAAGGAGATTGAGTCTCGGACCCAGTAAGTGTTTCAAAAATGTTGGTGATAATGACGACGATAGTAATAAAATTCCAAACATTTCATGGGGCATGAGAATAGCAGGAAGAGCCAACTGTGCCAGATAAATGGAATTTCCTATAAACAGAGATGGGCCACAGAAACAAGGGAGAAGGCACAGTTAAACATCAACCTAGATTTCGGCAAGACTTCTGATTCCTTCCCATACATCACCCAAGGTGACAAGCTGAAAAAACATGGTCTTCGCCATACTAGTCTTAGGTGACTGACTGCACTCAGACTCAACCGAAGGTCATAACCAAAGATAAGAATCAATCAGTCAATGGTATTAATTGAGCACTTAGTGTGCAGAGTACTTGGGAGAGTACAATATAACAGAGTGGGTAGACACACTGCCCGCTCACAACAAGCTTACGGCCTACAAGGGCAACTATCCCCATCAACTGTTCAAAAATAGTGTTCCACGGGGACTAATTCCATTCGATATTTTGAATCGATATCCTGCTTATCAAATTTGCTGATGATACGTAACCAGGGGAGGGCTGTCGGGAATTTAATTCAGAGCGACTTGGACGAATTGGGAAAATGGGCATGTACAAACAAGAAATGAAATGGGGACAAGTGGAAGGAAAAAGGATTTGAGATTAAATAAAAGAAGACTGACGATACAAAGGGGGTAAGACTGGCTAGGTACAAGTATGACAGAAAAAGACCTGCAAGGGTGTGGAGGGTCAGAGTTGCCTCGATGTTGACTATAAATTAGCAAAGTAAAAAACACCGCAACATACTCAAAGGAGTAGGGCATGTGAGAGTCGAGAAATCTTGTACTCCTGCTATTTTCTTTGTCGGGCCATTTCTTCTCTGGACAAGATTTTAGTGTCCATCTCCCCTGCTGGACTGTAAGTCTCTTGAGGGCAGAGATGGTGCCCATGCATTCAATCATATTTACTCCGTGCTTACTGTGTGCAGAGTCTAACTCTCTCATCTCTCCCCTGCTTAGTACAGTCCTCTGGACCCAGTAAGGCACTCAACAAATGCTACGGACTGGGTCAGATCCTTTTTAGAGCGCTTTGTCCGGTTTTGGTTACCACACGTTTATGAAAGGACATATAGTGAAATTGGAGAAGATCCGGGGGAAGAGTGAGCAAAATTATTCAAGGGTGGACAGTATGTCTTAAAAGGGATTAGTTCACGTCCTATAGAAGAGAAAATTCGGGAGTGATTTAATCACTGTCTTCAAGAATGTGAAAGTGTTTTAAGGGGTGGACGCTGAACAACTGGCCATGTTCAACATTCTGAACACGAGGAAGACACGCAAAATTAAAGGTGATGCTTTGGTGGGACACGAGGAAGGACTTCTTCACTGTCAGAGCATTTAAATCCTGGCATGGGCTACCAAGGAAGGGTGTGGGGCTCTGCATCCGAGAAGAACCTTAAGGAAAATGAGAAAGCACTCTGCCTGGATTTTTTTATTTACTTGCCACAAAGCGGTGGACTGGATAAGAGCTCTTTTCCAGCTCTGATTCTAGAGGCAGCCAGCCTCATTTCCTCACTCACCACAAATCCCCAGAGGATAGAAGTGAGGGCAAATGCTGACCCTGAAAAGAAAAATCTAGGACTGAGTTCTAACAAGCCTGTTAGCAGGCCAAGATAGGAAACTCAGGTTGGGATTTCCAGTGGAAATGAATGAGGTACTTGTGCCCAACTCGGGGGATTAATCATGCCAGAAGAGCATACTAACCAACTCTGGTCTAGGCACCGAATGTATGAGGGGATGGGAGGAAAAGGGAAGGCCGGGGAGGTGAAGGGAGAAGCCCTCCTTTGGAAGCAATATCACTTGGGAAAAAAGGATGGAAAGATAGGGACTCAGTGAGCCAACAATGTTGACATTGGATGTAATTTTACCAAGCTTGGCCCACTAAAGAGGAGATGGGACAGAAGTCAACCCAACCTCTTTGCGTAGGCTTCCCTAGAGGTGCCGCTCTCCTCTTTTATTGCCTTTCACTCCTATTTCCTCCTGGCTCCTGGGACTCGGTACAACGGAGGGAAGGGGTAACAGGCTGGAGGGGAAAGGTCTAACTTGAAGCTTCTCAGAAATACTCCCTCCCACTCAGACTGGGAGCCCCATGTCGGGCAGAAACTGTGTCCTGTATCTTGTATCTACTTTAGTGCTTATTTCAGTGCTCGGCACAAAGTAGGCACTTAAACATCATTATTATTACTGTCATCGTTATTCCTGAACTCCACCAAATGATAAAACTGCCTGTTCTAACAGGAACATTAAAAAACCTCCCCCATCAAGGTGCCTCTTTTACTTAAGGGTTCCAGGCCAAGGTGGCTTGGTTCACAGTGAACACAACCTGGAACGCTGAAAACCCCGAACAGTCTTTCTCTTACACCTCGAATCTCAAGAACCTCTTGAATGTCCTGAGAAGCAGCCCGGGCTAGTGGAAGGAGCATGGGTCGGTGAGTCGGAAGGCAAGCCCATCAATGGGTAGGGATTGTCTCTATCTGTTGCCGAACTGTACATTCCAAGCGCTTAGTACAGTGCTCTGCACATAGTAAGCGCTCAATAAATACTATTGAATGAATGAATGAATGGTCCCGGCTCCGCTACCTGTCTGCTGGGTGACCTTGAGCAAGTCAGTTAACTTCTCTGGCCTTAGTTTGCCTCTTCTGTAAAATGGGGATTAAGAATGTGAGCCCCATATGGGACATGGACCGCGTCCAACCCGACTGTCTTGTATCAACAGTGCCTGGCACGCAGTAGGCACTTAACAAATACCATTTTTTTTTTTAAAAAAGAGCTTTTTAGCATCAGCAAGAGAGTTGGGGGAGAGGCCGGGGGCGACAACAACGACGACTCTACTATTCTACTTCCTGGCAAGTCAGAAAGCCAACCCCTACCTGGTGTACAACTTCTCTGTTCATCATAAACCCAAGGTGTAAAGGCTAAGGAAGGGGTGGAATGGGGTGAAATCCACAGAGCGGGAGAACCAGAAGGTGAAGAGCAAGGCAGAAAGGTTTCCCAATAGCACCCCAGATGAGGACAGCCACAACTTAAAGAGTATTCAAAGAGAACCAACACAGCCCTTTTGGCATCAGCACACAGCACTGACTCCATTCCTGGCCCGATTTTGCAGCCTGGACTCTGCAAAAGCACACTTGGACTCCGTTTGCAGTATCTGACCCTTCCTGGCTTGAGATCTTTTTTTTTTTTAAATGATATTTGTTAAGAGCTTTATTATGGGCCAGGCACTGTATTAAGCGCTGGGGTAAGTACAAGCTAATCAGGTTGGACACAGTCCACTTCCTACATGGAGCTCTCACTGTCTTGATCTCCATTTTAGAGATGAGGTAACTGAGGCACAGAGAAGTTAAGTGACTCCGCAAAAGCACACTTGGACTCCATTTGCAGTATCTGGCCCTTCCTGGCTTGAGACCCTTTTTTTAAAAAAAATGGTATTTGTTAAGAGCTTTATTATGGGCCAGGCACTGTATTAAGCGCTGGGGTAAGTGCAAGCTAATCAGGTTGGACACGGTCCATGTCCTACATGGAGCTCTCACTGTCTTAAACTCCGTTTCAGAGATGAGGCAACTGAGGCACAGAGAAGTTAAGTGACTTGGCCACGTTCACAGAGCAGACAAGTGGCGGTGCCGGAATCAGAAGCCGGGTCTTCTGACTCCAGGTCCGTGCTCTACCTACTAGGCCAAGCTGCTTCTCATTTTCCTCATGAACTTGGTTTCCCCCCTATGCGGAGGCAGGGAGCTAGTATTCTGGAGGAAGAAGAGGCCAGAGTAACCCACTGGATGAAGCACTAGATGGTTTTACAATCAATCAAATGAAATGATTAAGTTTACTGAGCGCTTATTGTGCAGAGATCTGTATTAAGCCCTTGGAAGAGTACAAGAGAACAGAATTGGTAGGCATGTTCCCTGCCCACAACAAGCTTACGTACTAGAGGGGGAGACAGACGTTAATATGAATACATAAATTACGGATATGTACATAAGTGCTGTGGGGCTGAGAGGGGGGTGAATAAAGGATGCAGATCAAGTGCAAGGATGATGCAGAAGGGAGTGGGAGAGAGGAAATGAAGGTGCAGTCAGGGAAGGGCCTCTTCGGAGGAGATGTTCTTTTATTAAAGTCTTGAAGGTGGGGAGAGTGATCGCCTGCCGGATACGGAGAGCGAGTAAGTTCCAGGCCAGAGGGAGGACGTGGGCGAGAGGTTGGTGCCGAGATAGAGGAGATCGAGGTAGAGCGAGTAGGTTTGCATTAGAGAGGCAAAGTGTGCAAGCGGGGTTACAGTAGGAGAGCAGCGAGGTCAGACAGATGGGGGCAAAGTGATTGAGTGCTTTAAAGCCGACGGTAAGGACTTTCTGTTTGATGCGGGAGCCGATGGGCAACCACTGGAAGTTCTTGAGGATGGGGAAACATGGACTGAACGTTGCTGTAGAAAAATGATCCCGGCGGCAGAGTGAAGTATGGACTGGAGCGGGGAGAGACAGGAGACAGGGAGGTCAGCAAGGAGGCAGATGGGGTAACCAAGGAGGGATGGGATAAGTGCTCGGATTTATATTGTAGCAGTTTGGCAACATTACTAAAATCCATCCTTTCCTCTCCATCTGTTGGATTTGGCATGGAGGCGATCCCGAGTAAGCGCTTAGTGCTCTGCACACAGTAAGCGCTCAATAAATACGTTTGAGTGAATGAGTGACCTTTGAGAGAGCAGTTTCTGCGAAGGGAAGGGAGTAGAAGCCAGACTGATGGGGCTCATGGAGAAAACTGGAAGAGAGGAAGTGGAGATAGCAGGTGTAGACAAGCCGTTTAGAAAGTTCAGAGATCAATGGTAGGAGGGAGATGGGGAGATAACTGGAGGGTGCCGTGGAGTCAAAGGAGGGTTTTTTGCTCTGTTTTTTTTTGGATAGGGGAGACATGAGCATGTTTGAAAGCAGTGGGAAAGAAACAATTGTAGGGAGAATGAAACTTCTTACAAGTATTAAGGTAAGGTTCCTGCCCTCGAGAACTTAACAGTCTACTGCAGAAAAACGGATACCCAATTTGAACTCCACAGTGTACCTAAGCTTTAGCCATTTATATAAATGCTAGGGAAGTTTGGGTGAAGGGTGGTTACCTGACCGGCAGATGTTTAGACAGGGAAGCCATCGAATAAGAAGGGGATTTAAGTAGGGGAACAGCAATCTAACCAACACTAGAAAGGAAGGCATCTTGGAGTGAGTCCCACCCAGGGTCAAGGAGCCAAGAATGTGCTTTCAAATTCCCAACAGCAGCAATTCTGCCATCTGCAGCAATACCCAGAGGGAAGCCATCCTTTTCCCCCTCTTCAAACGCATCTCAATGCCATCAGCAAGGCCAAACTTCCAACAGAAAACTGACATCTGCCCAAGGGTGCCCCACCAGCACTTTAGGCTCATTTATGTCAAAACCTGAACTCATCTTCTCTCCAAAATCCTCCCTTTCAATTCACTTTTCCATCCCATCCCTGTCTCCAACACCCACAACTCTGGAATTAGCTTTGATTCCTTGCTCTTTAAACTCTCATATTCAGTCTTGTCACTACAGCCTGTCGGTTCTTCCTGCCCAGTGTTTCCCGAATTTGCCCCTTTCTCTCTCCACTCCACAGCCCACCGCTCCGGTCCAGAAGCTCGCCATATTCCAGTGAGATTACTACATCAGCCTCCTCCTCCCTGGCCTCCCTCACTCCGGTCATTTCCCTCTCCAGTCCCAACTTCACTCTCGGCCTCCTGGATCGTCTCTCTACACATCCTTCTGTGCACATCTCTCCACTCTTTCCAAACTTCCAGTGGGCATCTACTCCTTTCCACATCAAGCAGAAACTCCTGACCACTCACTTTCAGATGCGCCCTCTTACCGCCCCACTTTCTTCTCCCACTACGCCCCACCTCACACACTTGGTTCCTCCAAAGTTCACCTTCTCACAGGGTGCCTCGTTCTTGACTCTCCCACCTCCAACCCCTCCCCTTACCCTTTCTCCTGCTTGGAAATTCCTCCCATTGCAAATCCTCCAGGCCACCGCTCTCACCCTCCTCAAATCCCACCTCTTCCAAGAGGCCTCTCCTGATTTATTTTTCTCCTCCATGGGGGGGGGGGGGCATCCTCCAAACTGTTATCTCAGTACCTAAGCCCTCACACCCTTCCAGGCATTCCTGAATAGAGAGACTTGCATAGGAGCATTTATTCATCTATCCTCTTTTTCCTCCTCTCTAGAAATTATTCTCTGAGTCTCCCAGTTAGACTGTAGGATCCTCGAGGGCAGGGATGGTGTCTCCAACCTCTACTGCATTCTCCCAAGGGTTTAGTAGAAGGTTCATCACACGAGGCACTCAATATCCACACCTGATGGCTTTTTATCCAAGTCTGCACGGTGAACTACTCAGTTCAAGGTGTCAATACCCAAGAGGCTTTTCTCTCTGGAAGATCAATGATGAACTTGGCTCTGCCAGGGGTCAGCTTAAAGCTTCCAGAGACAGAGCAAACGACTTTGGATCCTGAGAATTCCTCCTCCTTCGGCCGCGGTTTCCACTTCAGGGCCTCAGATTCGGGGACTGTCACAAATTTAGGTACTGCGTCAACAGGCACTAAGCAAATTCCAGGGGATGACGTTACACAAGTTTCTTCCCTTGTGTGGCCTGAAAGCCCTTAGGGCCCTGTGGCCCTTGGAGTCAGTAGGCCCAGCTAGTTTCGGACTCCAACTAATCACCTGCCCAGTTAATGACGACGGCATTTATGAAGCCCTTACTGTGCATAAGCACCACGCTAAGTCCCGAGGGAGATTCAAGACAATCAGCCCGGACAGAGCCTCTGTCCCGCCGGGCACTCATAATCGAAGAGCGGGTATTGGCTGTCCATTTCACAGAGCAGGAAACTGAAGCCCAGAAACTGAATTGCCCAAGGTTAGTGGCAGAGGTGGGCTTAGAACCAGGTTCCCTTAACCCCCAGGACTCTGTTTTTTCCACTGGGCCTCGCCGGTTGGTTGGTTAACAAGCTCTCTGCCCCCAGAGAGGAGAGCAGTGGGACTGTGGAGACGGCCCGGGTCTTGGGTCTCACTAGTTCTTGTCCAAGTTTGCCTCCCCATGCCCCATCTCCCCTCCCCACCGCCACACCCCCAGGGAGCTCATCCCTTGAGAAGTAGGTCTTTTTCTCTCGCAAGCACGCCGGGGACTTGACCCTTGGCCGGGGCTGCCCTCTCCATCCCACCAGTCCCGCAGACCGGCATTTGAAGTTTCTACAGTGCACATCTGCTCCGACTTCAACACTTAACGCTCAGACCTTGGAAAATGCAATGCAGCTTGTAAATCCGTATTAAAGACACCCAAGGACTTGACGCTTCTTGGCTGCTGAGAGCCAGCTCCCTAGTCCCCTCGGCGGGCTTCCTCCAACTCCCAAGGCTCGGGGGGGGGGGAGGGAGCTCCTGGGGGGCAACGGCCCCCAGGGAGAAGTTCTAGCAGGGGCTCTCCCCGAAACCCGAAGCGGAACAGGACGGGAACTCTCCAGCCAGGGCCTTGGCTCAAAAAGAGGCTGGTACATCCGGTTGGGTGCGGGAGGGAGGGAGGGAGGGAGAGAAAGGGGCGCTCCCTGCGTGAGTCAGACAAGAGCAGAGGATGAATGAGGCAACAGCAGCTTCTGCATTTGGGCTCCCCCCGCCCCTCCTCTTCCTCCTCTGTAGACAGCGACCTTCTGCTTGGGGAGGCAGAGCTGGGACGCAAGAGAGTCAATACATAAGCCCACTCCAGCCCTAGACGGACTCCACCGCTTCTGCACTCCGTACCCCGCTGCTCGACCCGGCCTTCACCAGAGGCCGTTCTGAAAGTTGGGTGCTTCAGCCGTTTCCTCAAGAACACGCCGGCAACTCGCCTGGGCGATGGGGGGCTTAGGAAGGGAGGCCCAAGACGGCTGGGGCTCAAGCCGTCCTACATGCGGTTGGAAGCGAGGTCCCCAGAGCTCGAAGGAAACCTTCCCCCAGCTCTGGGTCTCCCGCTCAAGTCCCACCCGAGACCCAGAAGGGAGAATCTGGCCCCCGGTCCCACATATCCTCTCCTGCTCATTTCCACCGGTTTTCCGCCCTTCTCCCTCCTGCCCTCCCTCCCCCCTGCCCCGGTCTGGCAGCCCAGTGGGGGTTTCGTTTCCCCGCTGACGACCGACTAGCCAGGACCCGGCCCCTGAGGACTCTGTAGCCCGCTGATCCCCGGCCTTCTGGCCGACGTGATCCCACGGGGCGGTTCTCCTCGTCACTGCCAGCAAAGGTGACCAAGGCCAGAGTCAGTTCTGGCACTGGCCAAAAACCAGGCCTGGAATGAGCCCTCTGCCTGTCAGCCTCAGGCTGGTTCTCTGAGGATCGGAAGCCACCGGGACCCTGCCCCCTTAATGATCCGTGTCGGTTCTTCTGGCTTCTGAGTCAGGGAGTGTGCCGCCCTGGATGGCTGGTACAAGATGTCACTTGGGGTGGGAGCCAGGCAGCTCTGGGGGTGGAAGACGCAGGCCAGTCTGTCTGCAAAAACTCCAGGACGAACTGTGGCCCCGAATCTTTGGGACTCGGCCCGAGCCTAGTTTGGCTTCCGCCGACAGACTCCCTGGGTCAGAAAGATGAGCCCGAAGACAGCCTCCCCGCAAAACCCGCCCTGGAGCCCTCAGGCAGCGCTCGGGGCTGGCACGTCTTTTTTCCCTGTGGCTCTTCTGACAGACGATATTCTCTCCCAGTGGTTCCCCCGAGGAGAGAACATAACCTCTCTTCCCATGAAGAAGAAGAATTAAAAAAAAAAACAAACCCAAACTCGCTTTTCCACAGATCAGATTCCCAGAGAAGGGAAATCAACAGCTTAGCTGTGGTCCACGTCGAATATAAAAGGCCAGAGTTCATCCTGTATGTTTCCACGGCTCCAGAGGGGCCACCCCCACCCCCGCCCCGCGATGACTCGACGGGCTCATTTCTCCGAGGAAGCTCCCCCAAGAACAATTTAAGGATGCTACGCTCACCACACTTTACCAGGCTGGCGGAGGGGGAGGAGTTCCAATTCGGTTATTTAATAGGCTTGAAAGCTGGAACAAATGCGTTCTGTTGGTGTTTAGCCACATTCCAAAGAGGGGTGCATTCCTCCCCCTTCTGGATTAGTGGGGTAGGGCTCCACTTCAAAACCCGCCCGCCGTGCCCGGCGTAACACTCATACTTGGGTTTAACCTGTTTGTGGGAGAGGCCGCCATACCTGTTTCCCAGGGGCCCGAACACCACAACCAGTGAATCGAAAAGCTCCAAGTTCGCGGCTCAGATCCTGCCCCTGGAAGGCGGGAAGTCTGGGGCCGGGTGGGAGAAGGCCAAGGCAGAAGATTTCACCCCCACAGCACTTACGTCCGTAGCCGCTATTTATTCCTCTTAACGTCTGTCTCTCCCTCTCGACTGTCAGCTCCCAGTGGGCAAGGCACGTGCCTACCGACTCTCCGATATTATACTCTCCCAAGCACTCAGTACGGTGCTCTGCACCCAGTAAGCGTTCAATAAATCCGATCGATCGGTCTCTGCAACCAAGTGAGGAAACGACCTCCAAGACCGAAGCTGGCCAGAGGGACGCGTGTAAGCTGCTACACCCCCTAGGTCGCCCACTTGGCTCCTCTGACGCCCACCTACTCACTTTGCCTCGATCTCGTCTAATTCTCCACCGACCCTTTGACCGCGTCCTCCCCTCTGGCCTGGAACTCCCCCAACCCCGTTCACAGCTGTTAGCCTACCACTCTTCACACCTTCAAAGCCCTCCTAAAATCACATCTCCTCCAAGTGGGCTTCCCCGACAATGCCTTCATTTCTCCTCCTCGCCCTCCCTCCGACTACGTCCTTGCACCTGGTACCCCTTCGGCGCTTGGTATTCACCCCAGCCCCACGGTAATTGAGTACATTTCTTACCCTCTCCCATTTCCCCCACCTGTAATGCATTTTAAGGTCTGTATTCTCCTTTAGACTGTAAGCTCGTGGTGGGCGGGAAACGCGTCTACCGATTCTGTCGTATCGTACTTTCCCAGACGCTTGGTACGCCCGTGGTGAGCGCTCAAAGAAATACCACTGAATGACTGACCGCTGGAGGAAAAAAGTTGGCAGAGGCTTGCAGACTCCGTTGCTACCATCTGGGATATTCAATTACTGCCCATCGGGAGTTCATTAACAACCTCCAGTCCCAGGTCGGACGGCCCCAGGAAGGAAGGAAGATCCCCCTAAAAAGGGAAATGGGAGCTGTGAACAAACCCCTTTGGGGAGGGAAGAGGAAGCTGGTCTAAGGACAGCAGAGAAATATACAGCGCCGTAGAAGACTCCAGTTCAAACAAACCTGGCCCGCGCAACCCTCCCCGCCTCCACGGCGACCGAGGATGATGACGGAAAACTTCCTTCTCCGGCAGACGGATCTACGCCCCAAAGGGAGGAGGGGAAGAACCGAAGCCAGCGGCCGCCGGAGCCGGAGGCAGCTCTTCCGGGTTGGCCCGACTGCCGGCTGCCTCTGGATGCCCGCTGGCTCTCCTTTGGCGGCGGGGCGACGGGCGGGCACGGGAGAGCCGGGGGGAGGGCCCCAGACCGGAAGCGCTGCCAGCCGTGAGGAAAATTATTTCTGTCTAGAAAGAGTGACGACGGTGTGGGAAACCCGTTTCCAGAGAGAGGGATGGGGACGGACGGACCCACGCACGTGTTGGGTTGCTGGGTTTTTTTGACAGAGGAAACTTTTGCCTGTAACTGCCTGTACGGTGCTGCCCCCTGCTGCTAGAAAGGGAAGCAGCCTGGCTCCGTAGAAAGGGCACCAGCTTGGGAGTCAGAGGTCATGGGTTCGAATCCCGGCCCTGCCACCTGTCAGCCGGGTGACTGGGGACAAGTCACTTCTCTGTGCCTCAGTTCCCTCATCTGTAAAATGGGGATTAAGACCGTGAGCCTCACGTGGGACAACCCGATGACCCCGTATCTACCCCAGCGCTTAGAACAGTGTTCTGCACATAGTAAGCGCTTCACAAATACCAACATCATCATCATTATCATTATCAGAATCGCAGGGCTGCTTCTCCGGCAAAGCACGGGCTCCTCCAAAGGCCAATGGCTCCTCCAGGCTCACAGGGAAACGCAAAGTCAAAGAGAGGGTCCCCGAGGGCGGGGGAGCCCCAAAAGACAACACCAACTGGGCTTCAGTGCGCCGGACCACCCTGCAATGCGAGGAGGGAGCAGTGGGTTCAAAGCCGAAGGGTGAGGTCTCTTCGACCCCTTCCCCTCTTTGGCCTAGGGAAATTCCGCCTTCCCCCTCTGGGCCTCAGTTTCCCTGTTCCTCCAGTCCGATCACGAGACCGTTACCTCACCCTGGCTTCCAGGAGGGTTGACGAGGGCCATCGTTAGGGGCCGGGAGCCTGTGTTTAGAGCGTCAGCTGGTTACCTCAGAACCCACCAGTGCGACCTGTGTCAATCGGCGACGGAGGGAAACCAAGTGACTGTCTAATTAAGAGCTCGGCTCATAAGTCCCAGTGGTTTACCGGCAGATGAGAACCTGGCCCCCGACGGAAAGGGAGCCCCTCCTCGGACAGTCACGTGGAGAAAGATGTATTCACTCAATCCCGGCCGGCCGGTCTGAGTTCCGCCCGCTCCCCCACCCTCTTTTTACGTTATTTAAGCCCTTACTATGTGCCGGGCACTGTACTAACTGCTAGGAGAGATACGAGCTAATCAGGTCAGAACAGCCCCTGTCCCATATAGGGCTCACAGTCTTGTTCCCCGTTTTATAAATGAGGCGACCGAGGCATAGAGAAGTTCAGTGACTTGCCCAAGGTCACACGACAGAGAAGTGGCAGCGGAACCGGGATCAGAACCCAGGTCCTACTGACTTCCAGGCCTGTGCTCTATTCACTAGGCCACGCTGTTTCTCTACTCCCCAAGGAGAGGCCCTGTGTGACTGGCTTCAAGATGGGACCCTGTTCCTTTCTCTCCACCCTCTGGGTGGAGAAAAAGAACAATTATTACTGATGGCTTGACTGACTGACTCACACAGTAAGCGCTCAATAAATACGATTGATTGAATGAATGACTGAGTGACTGATGTTGGTCACTCCTTTTCGAGTGCGAGCTCCTTGTGGGCGGGGAATGTGATGCTCTTATATCCTGTACTTCCCAAGTGCCTGGTACAAGGTACCGCACCAAGCGAGCTTTCAAACGTTTCCTCTCCGATGGACCAACCAGGTGAGAAAGGGTGGGGAAAGGGAAGGGAGATGAAAGGAGAGGAAAAAGAAGGGGAAACCCACCTGCCCCAGCAGGGGTTAGCAAATAACTGCAAGACTCTAAGCTTGGGCGGGGAATGTGCCTGCCTCCCAAGCGCTTAGTACAGTGTTCTGCACACAGTAAGTGCGACCGAATAAATGAACTACGTGACCACCTTAAAACCTTCTTTAGGGTCTTCCTCTAGATGGGCTCAGTAGATCCGATAGACTCCAATGAGGGGGTGGTCTCCAGAGGCAGAACGTCAGAGCAGAGTTGGACTTGAGGGAAAGATGTGGAATGAACTGAACCTATCATCCTCCCAAGCTAAGATCTCGGGGTCCAGTGACCAGACCCAGCATCTACTCCATTCCAGCCGGGACCTGCCCTCGGAAAAGGATGTCAACCCCCCGCCAGCCCACTCCAGACTCCCTTTCCCCTCAAAAAAAACCCCAACATCCTAAAACCCATTTCTACCCCCCTTGTCAGGTTAGATGCTGGCACCGAGCTTCAATCTGGCACGAGGCTGTTCGTGTCGGCTTCCTATCTGGGCCGAGCAGATTCTGGCGCTAGCGCAGATACAGGGGGCCGCCACCGGCCCCCTCCGGCTTCCCGGGACGACTGATCGGAGAGAAGGAAGAAGACGGCGGCTTGTTTATTTACACGGAGATCAGGGAAAAGCACCGTCCCCAACCTGGGCGGGAGCCGACGGCTGGCCTCTGCTATTTTTACCCTCGTGAGATTCCCCCGCCCCGAGGTAGGCTTCCACCTCCCACGCTATCAGCTTGGTTCTAGCTCCCGCAGACGCCTGCCTCAACCTCCCCACCCTCTCCTGGTGCCACCCAAGGACTCTACGGCAGTCAAGCTTAATAGGAGTAATGGGGAGTGAGGTCAAAGGTAAACTGGGCAAGTACCAGGAAGTGTCTCCAGAGAGCAATTAAGATGGGGAGTCGTTTGTCAAAGGCCACATGGGCAAGGGCTTTGATGAATACTGTGTTTAACCTGGGCCCAGAGGAGGCCCAGCAAAATAAAACTAGAGAGGACTGAACTGTGCCGACCAAAGACACACGGACAAGCGAACGGACCGAACGGCTCGGACCAAAGATCCGCCCAGCCCAAAGTTTTCGATCTCTAATAGCGGCCACAGGACCCTTGGAGAAATCAGGAGACGTGCGCTCCGTCTGGCAAACCGATACCCCCTGAGGGTTAGGGACGAACTGCCTGACCACCACCCCCCAACTTCCCCTGGGCACTCATTCATGAATTCATCCAAACCTACAGATACTCTCCGCCCGCAAGATTTCCTGCGGGAACAAATTCCACGGACTTACTCTCCACAGTGAGAAACAGGCTTACCTCTTATTTGCTCTGATCCTACCATATTCTGGCTTCAGTGGGTACCCTCCCATTCTGGGGATGTGGGATTTAGTGAAGAATCATTCTGTGTCCTCCCTGCTCACATCTCTCATGTTTCTATACCCTACGATCGTGTTTCTTTTAGGCCTTGGCTTTTCTAGACTGGAGGTCTAATCTTGCCAGCCTCTTCTGGAGTTTCTCCATCCCTGATTATCTCTGGTATCCACCCTTCTCTGGGCCTTTTGTCTAACATGTCTTTGCAAAGATACAGTGACTAGGTCTGCACACGGTATTCCAAGAGCATGAGTATCAGGGTTGGCCGGGGTGGCAGGCCATGATATCCCTTGGGTTTTTTTTTTTAATTAATCTCTCTCTCAGAGCAGCCTCTAAGAGCAGCAACCTCAGAACGACATGGAAAAAGTCATCCCCAATGACCTGTAGAGGGACCTGGCCAAAAGACCGTTTCTCCATAGCCTCTTCCTGTGTCCCCAACTCAGACCCCAACATACCAAATACTGTTAATGCACCAAAACTAGGAACGGGAGTGGTGTGGCCCAGTGAAAACGACACGGGACTAACGGCCCGCGGGCCTGGGTTCTAATCTTGGCCCCGCCACTTGCCTGCTGGGTGACTTTGGGCAAATCGTTAGATCCTCTGTAACTCAGTTTCCTCATCTTTAAAATGGGGGTGAAATACCAGTTGCCTCTCCCTCACAGAATGGGGGCCCTGCCTAGGACGGACACTGTGTCCGATCTGATTGTATTATCTCCAACCGGGCATTTAATACCGGGCTTAGCACATAACTGATGAAATCACCCAGAAAGTTAGATAATCCAAGGGGACCTCTTTGGAGATGGGAGACTAACTGGATACATCAATCAAGCAATGGTATTTAGTGAGCACTTTCTATACGCAGAACACTCTACTAAGCAAGCACTTGGGCGAGTACGATACAACAGAATGAGCAGACACGTTCCCTACCCAAAACAAGTTCAGGAGTCTAGAGGACAAGCCCATCGTCTTGGGACAAGCGGGGAGCCGCAGATGACAAAAAGGAGGTACGGACCACCTCGTAGAAAGAGGCCTTCCTTAAGGGAGGTGGGTTTCCGCCCACGTTCCCCGGCCCTCTGTTTAGGAAGCCTCCCTCCCGCAACGTGCCCAGAGCTCGGGCAACATCTTTGGAGGGGCTGGAAGAGGCGAGGAAGAGCCCGGAGCTCAAGTGTGTATTTCTTGGATCACCAGCCTCCTGGAGAATACTTGCCAAATCGCTATTAGTATTCCTCGTGGAAAGTCTCCACCCCGGCGGCCTCTCTCCCACTGAGCTTGAATGCCAAAATCCCACCAGGAGCGGACACCCCCCACACCCCCAACCCCTACCGGCAGCCCGGGAGCTTGACTCTTGATCACACAGGGTCTCCCATCCCCCGATCACCAAGCGGGAGACCACCTCAGGCATCCCCTTCAGAGGTCTCAGGATGGGGGAGAGATGGGAGGGGCGGTGGGACGACATATGACAGAGAACCTGCCGAGCGGCTGGGAAGCTGAGAGCACGCGGGACAGAAGCAGGTGCTCTCAGGGAGTGCCGGGACCGCCGGATCCCCGGGCCCGAAGGGTAAATCCCCCAATCCCGTGTCCCAGGTCACTTTCCATCATCTCAAAGGTGGAAGGCCTCGCGGGCCAGCTCATCACTGGACTCAGCCTGCCGGCGTCGGCAGCACACCCACTAAGGGGCCAAGGGGAGCTAAGTGCGACCCCTTCCTTGCCCAGCCAACCAACCCATCGTACTTATGGAGCACATACCGTGTGCGGAGCACCGTACTAAGCACTTGGGAAAGTACAATATAACAAGCGCCGACCCACCTGGGGATCGCCTTCTGTGACAACTAAAATCTGGACTCGGAAGAGGCGGGAAAAAACACCGTCGGCCGGGGAAGAGCCAAAAGGCGCGTGGCTTCCCTCGACTGCCTCTAAGATGAATGAGTCGCTATCAGTTGTGTCAGGATCTCAGAAGCTACTGATTCTCCCCAGAGAGAGAGAGAGAGAGAGAGAGAGAGAGATGGTTATCTGGGGCCCTAGAGGGCCTGGAGCGGGTGGACAAGGAATCCCTTCTTCCCCTCTTGGATCAAACGTTCTTCTCCCTGGATCCAATTCTTCTGAACGTCACGCTAACTGTAAACTAGTCTTGCACCAACCAACCCCGCTCCCTCTTCTACCGTGTAAAAAGCTCCCTCGACTCCCCATCCAGCATGGACAGTGGGAGACAAGGGGGAAGGCCTGCACTGAGACCCTGAGGTCAGCAATGAGTCTCTCCAAAACCGCACCACGGGGGCTGAAGAAAGGCGGGGGACAGGCAGTCCAACGCCTGGGGTCTCAAAACCACCAGACTCCACCCCCCAGCCCTGGGAACGGAACATCAATCCTCCGTTCGGGTTTCCTGTGGCCTGTGACCTGTGGCCCTGACCTCCTTCACACACGGGGCCCTCAACACGGTCCCGGACGTCCACGCGGCTATCCACGAAACTCCCTTCATCGGTCAGTCGATAAGATTTCTCAGGCGCCCGGGTGCACGGTCTGTTACTCTGAGCTCAGGAGATGTCAATAAAATGAAAAGACGTGATCCCTCAGAGAGGAAAAAAAACAGACACTAACAATAATAATAATAACAACAACAACAACAGTAATGATGGCATCTGTTAAGCGCTTACTATGTGCCACGCACTGTTCTAAGCACCTGGAGGAATACAAGGAAATCAGGTTGCCCCGCTTGGGGCTCACAGCCTTCATCCCCATTTTACAGACGAGGGAACTGCGGCACAGAGAGGTTAAGTGACGTGCCCAAAGTCACACAGCTGAAAAAATGGCGCAGCTGGGATTAGAGCCCACGACCTCTGGCTCCCAAGTCCGTGCTCCTTCCACTGAGCCACGCTGCTTCGATTTCGGATAGGAAGTAGTAATAGAGTAGAAAGATGTGACCCCCGAGTGGTAATCTGTGGAGTGCTTACTGGGTGCCAGGCACTGTACTAAGCACTGCGGGGGATATAAGCCAAACGGGTTGGACACGGTCCCTGTCCCACCTGGGGGGTCCCAGTCTCGATCCCCATTTTACCCCGATGAGGTAACTGAGGCACAGAGAAATGAAGCGACTTGCCCAAGGGCGTGTGCGTAAGGAGCTCTAAGTGATGGGAAGCTGCAGAAATACTGAAATGGCAGTTCGGGGCTAAAAGCTAGGGAGATTGGAAATCGATTGGGGAAGGCCTCCTGGAGGAGATGGGATTTGGAAAGAACCCAAGGACGGGCCAATTCTGGGTCACGTCGACGGCGGGGCCGGTCCCGAGGTCCGTCACCAGCAGTTGGCGGCAGGAGCCGGCAGCAGCCCGCCCGGAGGAACCGAATGACTCGGACGCCGACGACGGCGGGCGCCCTCCGAGCTATCCGGCCGCTCCGAGCGGCCACGGGGCCCTCGGAGCTTGTCGCCTTCCAGGGACCGGCTGGGCAAGCGGCCTCCGAGCCCGGGCACCGCCACAGGCCGGCCGGGCACCACCGCTGGGGAGACGCTCGGACCGGCCCTCGGACGAGGTGGCGCCCGGGCCAAACTCTCCTCGCTATCCCGACTCCTTCCTCCACGTCGCTCATTCTCCAGGGACCCCGGGATCCCCGGAAACCCAGGGACCGTTTGGGGTGAACCGCCCGGGCGGAGGCCGGAGAGGCCGGACGGGACGCCAGGGCCACAGCCGGCTACGGAAACAGGCCGAGCTCGGAGCGCGGGAGACCCACGCCAGCCCCGACCCGAAAATGGCAGGTGCCAATTAGAAGGCAAAACGCAGGCCGGGCGAGATTAAGACAAGGCCAGGAGACACACCGTGGCCCCATAAAGCGGGAGGAGGAGGAAAGGAATGACGTGCCCGGGCCCCGGCACTCTCTAATCCATCCCTCCTCACGGGCGGCTCAATCGGGAAGCCTCGGGACCGAGGCTCATCCGTCGCCGACGAAGGAGGCTTCCTCCGTGGCCAGGAGGAAGAGGCCGAAAGCCGCGGTGTGGGAGGGCGGTCCTCGATCCGCGAGGGCTTCGCTTTGACTCCTGTCTATCGCTTCTCCATCCGAGATAGATTTGTGGCGATTCGGGAGAGATCGATTCAGGCCGACGGAACCGACGGGTGGGAAGGACGCCGGGTACCGCGGAAGAGCCGACGTTTCAACTGCCATCACCGGCCCCCAAACACTCCGGTCCCCAGGTTCCTCCCGGAGCCCGCTGGCCAAACCGACGACACTCAATCACTCTACAAAAGCAAATCCGTCGTTCCAGATGCCGGCTACTTTTAAGCGACATTCGCTTAACTAGAGGCCACACGCCCCGGCGGTCGGCGTCCCCTCCTCGGAGGGGCGCCTCGGCAGGCGCGACCCGGGACGACGGCGTGGCCGGAGCCCCGACGGCCTCCTTGGCCCCGGCCCCTAGGATCTCTTCCCGCCCGGCGCCCCGGACTCCGGCGAGGCGTTTTGACGCCTCTGCCCTCCCGTGTGCCCCTACTCCCGCTCCCTTCCGCACGGGCCGCAAGCCGCGCGGGGAGCGCCGCCTCTCCGTTCCGGGCGCGACGGGGCGTCGGGGGGGGGACGGACGGGACCGGCGGCTCCCCCGAAAAGAAGAAGGGGGGAGGCGAAGGGGCGCGGAGCGGCCACCGCCCTCCCGGTGGCCACCGCGGATGGACTCTGGGGCTCCGCTTCCCCCTCGGCCCCCCGACACGGCGGCGAGGGGGAGAGGGCCGGCTCAAGTTGGGGGCGGCAAGGGCACCCGTGAGGAGGGCGGGAGGGCACGGGGACCCCTCCATCCCGCCGGCTCTGGCCCGGGGCAACCCCCACCTAACGGCCAATCCTCGGGTGCCACAGACCACCCTCCTTACCGGCCTCCGGCCTGCCAGGAGACTTTTCCCGGACGTCTCGGGTCCCGCCGGGGAGGCCGCCACCCCCGGCTTCCGGGCGGGAGGAGGAGCTCATCCCCCCTCGCAAGTTGCCACCGGCGGGAGGCTGCGCGCCGCCGGCGGACGTTTCGCAGAGAGTCGGGGGCGCATCCCCACCTCCGAGGGGGCTCCCCCGACCAGGAGGCAACGTGTCGCGGAGGGTGCCGCCGCCCCCCCCCCCCCCGCCCCCGCCCGGTGTGGTTACCTGCTCCACGGTGGCGGGGTCCATGGCTTCGATGCGGGCGGCGGCCGTCTCGTACTCATCCTCGCTGTTGTAACCGGCGCCTCCCTCCTCCTGCTCGGGGCTGGAGCCGCCGCCGCCGCCGGTGCCCCCGGCGCCCCCGGTGCCGCCGCCGCCGCCGCCGCCGCCGCCGGGGGTCTGTCGGCGCCGCTTGCTGTGTCCGGGCCCGGAGCAACAGCCGCCGCCGCCGCCGACGCCGCCAACGCCGCTGGGCCCCAGGCCGCCGTCCCCCTGGCCCTGGCCGCTGGAGCAGGGCGGCGGCGAGGCCTGCTGGGGCCGGGGGCCGGGCTGGGGCCCGGGGAGCGCCCAGCGGTGCGGGGGCGGCGGCGAGGCCCGCGGACGCGCCCCCCCGGAGCTCCGGGGATGGGGGTCGCCCCCGCCCCCGCCCCGGTCCCCTCCGCGCCGCTGGGCCTGCGGCGGCTGCTGAGACGCCTCCGAGGCCTGGTCCGTGTCAGCCGCCGGGGGAGGCGGCTTCTTCTTGGGCAGGATGGTCATGGTGGCGCCGCCGGGGGCCCCCCCCGCCCCGCCCCGGGGGGGGGGGGGGGGAAAGGCCCGGATGAGCAGGCTAAGAGGGGGGCGGCCAAGACCCGGATGAGGAGGCTAAGGGACCGGCACCCGAGAACCCGGATGGAGCGGGCCGGGGGGCGGGGGGGGGGGGCTTCTTTTAATTCGACAACTTTATTGATCCCCCGGCGAGGGGCAAAAGCCACCCGACCCCCCCCCCCCCAGCCCCCCGATAGGCTTCCCCGGGCGCGCGCACGGCGATCTCCTCGCGCGTACGTGGGGGGGGAGGGGGGGGGGGAATCAATAGCACCACCAACCAATCAACGTCGCCACCCTCTTCGGCGGCGCGCGCGCCGCTCGAGGTCCTCGAGACGCCGCTGACGGGCGCGCGGAGTCAATCACAAACCAAGTCGGCCGGCCGACCGGCCGGCCGCCCCCTTCCCCCTCCCCGGTCTCCGCTCCGGGCCGCCCGTCGGGATCCTCGGGACGGCGCGGGCCAGGGAACGCGGCCCTCCCCCCAGCCCGCCCCCGGGCGGCGGCGCGCGGGCCGGTGGGGTGTGTCTTCGGGCCGCCGGGACGCGACGGGGCGACAGGGAATCGATCCCAAACGCGCTCGCCCTCGGCCTACTTCTCCCTCCCTCCTTCCCGGCTTCCGTCTCTTCTACTCTCTGGCTGACTGGAAAACATCAACACTGCCCTCCCTCTCTCTCTCTCTCTCACACACACACACACACACACACACACACACCGGGGCACAGCTGACCTGCATGCGTCACTTCCGCTCCGGCCCTGGGGCTCCTCCCTGCCGTCTAGCAACGGAGGGGGCGGGGACCGCGCCCCGTCCTAGCAACGGCCCCGTTTTCATTGGTCGAGAGGCGCCGCCAATCAGGCGGGAAGCGCCGCCTTCCCCGGGCGCCTATTGGCTGTAAGTGTCTCGGGCCGGGCCGGAGTCTCCGCCCCTCCCTGTTCTGCCCGGCGACCCCCGCGCGTCTCTCCCGGCATCCTTTGCTGCGGGAGCTTGGCTTGGCTTCCCTGGGCCTCGGTTACCTCAGCTCTCACCTCACCTGTAACGCTGAGGACTTAGAGAAGCAGCGTGGCTCCGTGGAAAGAGCCCGGGCTTGGGAGGCCCAGGTCATGGGTTCGAATCCCGCCTCTGCCTCTTGCCAGCTGGGTGACTTTGGGCCAGTCATTTCTCTGGGCCTCAGTGGCCTCATCTGAGCCCCACGTGGGACAACCTGGTCACCTTGTATCCCTCCCCCCCCCCCCCCCCAGCGCTTAGAACAGTGCTCTGCACATAGTAAGCGCTTAACAAATACCAACATGATTATCATCAATCCCGACTCTAGCGAAGCAGCGTGGCTCGGTGGCAAGAGCCCGGGTTTAGGAGTCACAGGCCATGGGTTCAAATCCCGGCTCTAGAGAAGCAGCGTGGCCCAGTGGACAGAACCCGGGCTTAGGAGTCCGAGGTCATGGGTTCTAATCCCGTCGCTGCCACCTGTCAGCTGGGTGACTTTGGGCAAGTCACTTCACTGGGCCTCAGTTGCCTCATTTGTAACTATGAGAACTTGGAGAAGCAGCTTGGCTCAGTGGAAAGAGCCCGGGCTTAGGCGTCCGAGGTCATGGGTTGTAATCCCGGCTTTAGAGAAGCAGCATGGCTCAGTGGAAAGAGCCTGGGCCTATTCATTCAATAGTATTTATTGAGCGCTTACTATGTGCAGAGCACTGTACTAAGCGCTTGGAATGAACAAGTCGGCAACAGATAGAGACAGTCCCTGCTTAGGGGTTAGAGGTCATGGGTCCATGGGTTCCAATCCCGGCTCTGCCACTTGCCAGCCTTATGACTTTGGACAAGTCACTTCACTTCTCGGTGCCTCAGTGATCTCATCTGGAAAATGGGGATTAAGACTGTGAGCCCCACGTGGGACAACCCGATGACCCTGTATCACCCTCAGCGCTTAGAACAGGGCTCGGCACGTAGTAAGCGCTTAACAGATACCAACATTATTATTATTATTAGCTGTAAAATGGGGATCAAGGCTGTGAAGCCCACGTGGGACAACCTGATTACTCTGTATCTCCCCCAGCGCTTAGAACAGTGCTTGGCGCATCATAAGCGCTTAACAAATGCCAACATTATAGTTATTTTGAGTGAGACTAGGGGCCGGGCGGGCTTGTTTCAGTCAGTATTGGCCAGTCCTTCCGGCCGAGCGGGGTCAGCCCCCCAGCAGTCTTGGCCAGGTCACGGGCAGATGGCTGCACAGAGACAGAGACAGAGATCCATTTTATCTGGGACCTTAAAGTGCGGCCCTTACCAGGAGCAGCTCCCGGGGAATGGAAATTGTTGACCTGTACTTTCCCAAGCACTCAGTACAGTGCTCTGCACACAGTAAGCGCTCCATAAATATGATTGAATGAATGAAGAGTGTTCTGCCAACAGTAAGCGCTCAATAAATGAGAAATAAATAAATGAGAAGCAGCATGGCTCAGTGGAAAGAGCACAGGCTTGGGAGTCACAGGTCATGAGTTCGAATTCCAGCTCTGCCACTTGTCAGCTGTTTGACTGTGGGCAAGTCACTTAACTTCTCTGTGCCTCGGTTACCTCATCTGTAAAATGGGGATTAACTGTGAGCCTCACGTGGGACGACCCGATTCCCCTGTATCTACCCCAGCGCTTAGAACAGTGCTCGGCACATAGTAAGCGCTTAACAAATACCAACATTATTATTATTATTATTATTAATAATTACGATCGAATGAAGGAATAATAATAATTATGGTACTTGGTACCTTACCCTTACCCCCAGACTGTGAGCTCGTTGGGAGCGGGGACTGTCACTCTTTATTCCTGTATTGTACTTTCCCAAGTGCTTAGTACAAGTGCCCTGCGCACGGTAAGCACTTAATAAATACGATTGAATGAATGAATGAACGTTAAGCGCTCACTCGGGGCCCAGCACTATTCCAACATGGGCTGACAGCCTTAATCCCCATTTTACAGATGAGGAAACTGAGGTCCGGAGAGGTGAAGTGACTTGCCCGAGGTCACACCGCAGACAAGTGGCAGAGCCGATATTCGGACTCAGGACCTCTGACTCCCGGGCCCGGGCCGTTTCCCATGTTGCTTCCCATCGGCTCCAGGAAAATCCTCCCTCCGTCCCTCTCTCTGTCCCCCAACCCCGCCTTCCTCCCTGCCCCCAGCGAAGGAAGACCACAGGCGGGAGGTTCGGTTCAGCTCTCATCCCTCGGTTCCTTTTTATTGGATCGATCGAACTACACCCGGGTCTGCCGCTGGCTCCGCAGCTCTCCTTCCCCAGCGGGACCAGCTTCTGACGGGGAAAACCTGAGATGTGGTGGGGGGGGGCGAGGAGAGGTCAGACCGAGGGCCGGAGCCCGTCAGCCGGCAGGGGAAGGAAGCAGGAGCGGAAAAGCTGCTGCCGGGGAGAGGTAGGGACCACGGTGAGTCGCGACTGGATGCCCGGAGCTTCCGAGGATACCCGGGTGCTTGACCTAAATTGGTTAGGCCCGGAGAGGTGAGGGTAGGCGAGAAGAAAAAACAAACTGAAGCGTAAAGATCGAAGGGATCCCGAGGGAGGAGATGAGGGTCCAGGGCACAGCTGGACGTCCTACTGGTCCTCCCAACCGACGTCCAGTCCCAGAGTCACTCACTTTCCCAGTCCCTCCTCGCTTGCTTCCAAGACCCCCCAATCTCCTTATTTCCAGCCATTTCTTTCTCCTGCTCGGAGCACTGTCTCACTCTCCAAATTTTTGGTCGCGGACACGAGTGGGCATCTGCAACTACTGAGAGAGTCTAGGCTCTCAAACCTCCACTCGGAGCCGGGTGCTCAGACTGGCCCGGGCAGCAGAAAGTCCCAGAGAGTTGAGGAGACTGCATTAGAGAAGCAGCGTGGCTCAGTGGAAAGAGCCCGGGCTTGGGAGTCAGAGGTCATGGGCTCGAATTCCGACTTGGCCACTTAGCTGTGTGACTGTGGGCAAGTCACTTCACTTCTCCGGGCCTCAGTTACCTCATCTGTAAAATGGGGATCAAGACTGTGAGCCTCACGTGGGACAACCTGATTCCCTTGTAAATCTACCCCAGCGCTTAGAACGGTGCTCTGCACATAGTAAGCGCTTAACAGATACCAACATTATTGTTAGTATTATTTGCCCTTCCGGGCCTTGCCTGTCATTTGCCCTTAGCTCACATCAGAAGAATCTTGACTTTCAGGCTCCCAACCCAGCTTCCTTACCTGGCTCCAGAGCAGTCCCCGTCATTGTAGGTGGAAAAGAAAGGGAAAGCGCATAAAAGAGAGACGTCCCCCGACCTCCATCCTTGATTTTGCCTCAAGGAAGCCGAAACAGCATCAGGGAGATGGAGGACCTTGCATAACACCTTAGAGATAGTGGTTGAGTTTGCACGAAGTCGGGGTTCGAAGGGTAAGGGAGCCCGGCGGAGAACCTCTCTCCGAGGGAAAGGGAGATGTGCCTCGATCCCACCGATACAAGTCCCGGGATTTGTGCTATCCGAAGTTGGAGGAGACGGAGGGTCTCCTCTTGCTTCCCCAAGGGCTTTGTGGCGGGGTGGCCCAACTCCCCTGGAAGTTCATTCACAATCTGCCCGGAGCCCCTCGGGAACCATTTCTCCAGAGGGGTTGGGGGTGCCCAGGGGTTAATGTTATATTGTGCCATGCAGTAGTGAACGAGGGTCACCATCGGGAGGTGACCTCTCGAGATTTGGGGGGGGCCGAAGGGTTGGACCCCCGTCTTCTCTCCCAACACCTCCTGAGATGAGACTTGGGGGAGCCTCAGGGGTCAGGTTAAGGACTCTCGCCAGCCCCGGTGACCCCTCGGAGGGGTCAGGATTTCTCTAGGATTGCAGCTGACTAGCCTGGCTGCCGTGTCTCGGCGGTTCTGCCCCGTTGCCCCCTCCCGGCTCCACGCCCCCACCCTTCCTCGAGGCCCCGTTCGCCTTGCTCTCGGACCTGGGTTCCTCTCAGAAGGTCTGACCCCCCCCGCTTCGTCCTCGTCGGGTCCCCCCGGAGCCTTAGTCGGGAGTGGGAGGGGAGGCCCAGGGTACCGTGGGCGGCAAGAGGTGCTGAGACAAGGATGGTCCACAGCGAGGAAGGGACCCATACTGCTAGCCTTCTGGCTGGAATGGATACACTGGATGCACTGGAGGCTGTTGAGGGAGGGAGGGAGAGGAGGCGATCTGTGGCCCGGAAGGAGGCGAGAACTCCGAGGCAGGTAAAGGCAGCATCCCGAGCTGTTCTCGGTGCTGCTCCCGCTCTCCGCAGCCCCAGACCACCACCCGCGCTCCACGCTCCAACGGCAACGTTGCCCCTCCACTCCGGGAGTACCTCTGAGCTAAAGCTGAAGGGAGGGGAGGCGGACATGTGAACCCCATCTCCTCCTTGATGTTGGTTATGGCTCCGTAGTGCCTGGGCTCTCTCCTAAGGAGACCACAGCTGGAAGACTGGAGAAGGGATGGGAGGGAGGTGAGAGGCCTTCCTTCTGCAGCTAGCCTCCCCCATCCCACGGCGCCCACCCCCCAGTGCTGTATCTCCGGGAGGAGCCTTCTCCTTGTGTCCCTATTGCATAGCTAGTGGCGGGGGAGGGTCCCGATACCTGTGCTCCGCCCCCCTCCCCATATGGCTTTGGAAATGAAACAGGAAGGAGTTGAGCGGGGAGGGGGGAATCCACGGCATTTGACCCCACGCCTCCCCGGAAGGCCAGCCGACACCCCAAACCTAACGAATGGAGGACTGGACGGGGGTCGGGTCGGAGGGGAACGTGGATCCGGGTCCCCCTTACAGGGAGGAGATCTTGACGGTCTCGTGGAGGAGGAAGGAGGGGGCCAGGCTGGAGTTCCTGAGGGTCCCCCCCGGGCGAGGAGCAGAGCCGGGAGACGGGGGCTGGCTCTCGTCCGGGGTGTTGGCAGGCGGTGTGGGGATGCTGATGATGGCGGCCGTTAGATCCCCGCTGTCACAGTTCAGCTTCAGGCTGTCGTGGGGCCTGGCGTTGAGACGAGAGCGGCTGACGGAGCAGAGGGCGGGGTGGGGGTGGGGCAAAGAGAGGGGCGAAGAGCAAGCTCTTAGTCCGGCGTCCCACACGCAGGAAGCGCTCACAGATGACGACTGACTGCGGATTGAGTGTGGAGCTGGGGCCGCCCACTCTTCCGTCCTCAGCCCGCCCATCCCTGCCCCCTGCCAGAGCGACGGCTCCTCCTGCCACTGCTCCCCTGCATGTCCAGGCCTGCGGTGGGTGGGCGGATAGGCCGGCGGCTGGCTCTTCACCCCACCACCCTCTCCGGCCCCCAGCCTAGATAGGCCTCATCTCCTCCTTCAGGCGCAGGCCCCCGCCCCCCCAAGTCCCCCTGGCTAGGGCAGCCCCGGGGAACTGGGGACGGGGGGGGGTACCTCTGGGGTCCAGAGCCCGGGGGTCCGGCCAGGTCGTCCAGCTCCTGCATGCTGCCCCGGCTGACCGAAGCGGTGGAGTTGGCGAGGCGGATGGCGCGACGCTTAGCCCGGCGGGGACAGCAAGAGCAGGGCAGGCCTCCTCCGGCGCCCGCCCCAGGCTGGGACGACACGGAGGTACTCCGGCTCGTGCGGCCCCCCAGGGACATCACCCCCAGCGCCTCGCCGAAGGTCAGCTCATCGGTGAACTCATGGCACTGGAGACGCGGGGGAAGGGGGAGACAAAGAGGAAAGGGTCAGAGGGCGGCGAGGCCCTCGCTCCGGAGGACTCCAATTCTCGCTGCCCCCTCGTCCCTGAGAAATGGGGTTGAGGGGAAGTCTCCTCCAGGGTCCCGGGGACAGACAGGTGAGGGAGCTGGCTGCCGGGGGGAGCGGGAAAGAGGTTGGTTAAGGTGACGAGAAAGGGGCATCGGGGACGAGGGTCTGTACCGTGGTTTTCTCCAGGCAGTGCAGCAGATGGTGATGCTGCTGTTCAAACGCAGAGCGGTTCCTGACGCACAGGGCCTGTCCCTCGGCACTGTGGTCCTAAGGAAAGAGTGATCATCAGCTCCCCGCACCCACCCCCCCACCAAAGGGGGATCGGGAGCCCTTGGATTCGGGGGTCCCGTTCTGCCTCTGCCCACAGACTCACCCTGAGTTTCTCTGGGACCCCCGCTTTGTCCCTTTGCCACATGCCCACCACCCCAACGGCAGGAAAGATGGCGGCAGGAGGTCGGGCATTTGGGGGAGAGTGGGTAGGAAGCAACCAGAGAAACCCAGAGGGTAACCGGTTTCAGATCCCAGCCTTTAGTGAGGTGGGGGCACTGGAAATCTCCAAGAGCACCTGGCAGTCCAGCTCAGTGGAGTCAGGGGCAGCTGGGGGGATGGGGAAGCCACTCACGGCAGAGGCAGGATGTGAGGGAGATAGGCAGAGAGCGAGAGAAGGAGATAGGGCTTAGAAACTTACAACCCACAGAGGGATCACTAGAGAGTGGGGAATAGGAGAAAGGGAGAAGGCAAAGAAAGGAGGGGGTGTCCTAGCCCACCGGAACGGTGGGTTCTCAGATATACGTTTCCAGGCTGTAGCAACCCTCTCCCCACCAAAATTTTCCTAACAGAGGAGAGGGAAGGGGAGGGAGAGAAAGGAGGGTGGAGGGAGGAGACCAGGGGGGTGTCTCTCTTTTGGACTTAAGAAAACCCATATCTCTTCTAGAGGCGCCCCGGATTTGCCACCAGAAGGACCTCTCTTTTGCCCTCCCCTCCTCTCCCACGCATCTTAGAGGTCGTGGGTTCTAATCCCGGCTCCGCCACTTCTCTGCTGTGTGACCTCGGACGAGTCACTAGCTTCTCTGTGCCTCAGTTACCTCATCTGTAAAATGGGGATTAAGACTGTGAGCCCCACGTGGGCCAACCTGACTCCCTTGTATCTACCCCAGTGTTGAGAACAGTGCTGGGCACACAGTAAGCGCTTAACGAATACCATAATTATGAATCAGTATTATTATCTTAGATGACTAACAGGTGGGCCGTTCTTACGGAAGCGATGTAGGGTGGAAAAGACTGACTCCCCTTGATGTCCCAACAGAAATCTCCCGAGGCCATTCCCTTTCCCCTAAATGGACCCATGAGTCCCCTGTGTTGAGGGGAAAGGTTTGGATCGGGCATTCCGGGTGGCAGAGGGACCCCCGCCCCCGACCCGGCGAAGCCCTGTGTGGAAGGAACAGTTGAGGGAAAGCGGCTTTTGGAGACGCGCCTCCTCCCCTCACCACAAGGACCCACCTCCAGCCCCCCATTCTGCTTGTACTGCAGGAAGGCGTTGGTGGTTCCACTCTTTGCCAGTCGGATTCGGGCCAGGCGCACTTTCTGCAGAGGAAAGACAGTTGATCCCTCGGCACCCCCAACCCAGGACCCGGAGAGAGGCTGGTGGCGGGGACCGTGGGACTCGGGGTTTCACCACCTCCGGGAACTACTCCCCGCTCCGCTGCTCCTTCCCCAAAGGGCCAGTGGATCCTTTGGCTCCGCCGAAAAGAAGAGCGTTGGGAACCCTGCCTCGGGACAACGGAGCTGGGAGTGACCCAGGGTCCGTTGCAGCCAAGACGGGAGGGAGGGAGGGAGGGAGGGAGGGACTCAGCCGTGCCAACTCCCTATCCCGATAAAGGGTAATAATCCAGGTTCCCTGAAGGCCCGGGGGGGGGGGCCTGTAAAACGCTACATTGGAGCCAGAGAGTCCATTATTTCTAGAAACGGGGAGGTGGGGAGCCCTGCCAACCCAGTCGATCCCATCCGGGGGTCAGGGCATCTCACTGCGGAGCCCGGGGCGAGGCCGCGGACTCTTTCCAGGGTCTGGGGACGTCCCAGCCCGGGGCCTCTCCTCGAGGGGTACCTGCTGCGCCCGGCGCTTGTCCGCCCGCTGGTTCTGGTGGTAGATGCGGCTGAAGTTGGAGACGATGACGGGCACAGGCAGGGCGATGACGAGAACGCCACTCAGAGAGCAGATGGAACCAAAGATCTTGCCAGCGATGGTGCTGGGGACCATGTCACCATACCTACAGGGGGCAGAGGGACTGTAGAGCCAGAACAGGGACACCCCTACCCTCCTTCCCCCCTACCCCCCGGCTCCTCCCTGGGGCTACCCCCTCCCGGGAGCCGAGGCTTCCCTGTTCCGGCTCCGAGATGGGGCTCCGGGTCCCAAGGGGAAGGGAAGGGGGTGCAGGAGAGCCGGAGGTGGCGGTGACACCGTGAGGGGGCTCTGGGTGTCTATGCCGAACACTGGCGATGGGTGCTTGAGTCATCCAGGAGGCACTATTAATACCGTGCGTGGGGGAGTGAGGATTCGGGATCGGCGGTATAAATATCCCGGGCACACCCGCAAGGGCTCAGAGCCTCTTTGCTGGAGGTCAGGCCCAGCTGGCTTGGTGGAGGGGCGGTAAGACACCTCTCTTTCTCTGGCTGGGGTGAGGGGCCTGAAACCCCCCAGCTTCAATCTGACCCAAGGCCAGAAGTCTGTTGGGGTGTCAACTCCGCCCCCGAGGACCGGGTGGGCAGCTGCGGCCCCAACTCCGCCCGGAGCCCGCCCCGACTCCGTAGGAACCCTTGCTCCCACAAGGCCCCTCCGAGCGCTGACCCAGATACTCTTCCAGAGGCTGCCTGCCCCGCCGGTTGCCAGCGGCAACGGAGGAAACGTCTGCCGCCCTGGGGGCCTGGAAACTCCTTGTGGGCAAGGGAACGTGGCCACCAACCCTGTTGTAGTGTCCTCTCCCAAGCGCTCAGTCCAGGGCTCTACGCACACTAAGCGGCGCTCGAGAAATAATAATAGTAAAAATAATGTTGGTATTTGTTAAGCGCTTACTGTGCGCGGAGCACCGTTCTAAGCGCTGGGGTAGATACAGGGTCATCAGGTTGTCCCACGTGAGGCTCACGGTTAATCCCCATTTTACAGATGAGGTCACTGAGGCCCAGAGAAGTGAACTGACGTGCCCACAGTCCCGCAGCTGACAAGTGGCAGAGCTGGGATTCGAACCCATGACCTCTGACTCCCAAGCCCGGGCTCTTCCCACCGAGCCACGCTGCTTCTCTACCATTGAGATACCATCGATCGATTGATCGGCAATGCCTCGGACTCTGGGATTCGGGGCAATTGATGCCCTGCGGAGGAATTCCTGAGAACGGCCATCAGGAAGCACCTCGATGCAGAGGAGCGGAACGGGGCCTTAACGCCTCCCTCCCTGCCATGACCCCGAAACCAAACTGCCAGATGCCACCAGCAGGAGCCGGGAAAGAAGCTGGCAAAGCTTGTGGTCCAACACGTTTGATTTTTTTTGAACGGAGGAAGGAGGGTGGTCCCCAAGCCTTCTCTTCCCTTCGTCCCCACAGCTGTCCCGCGCAGCCCTGCGGGAACGCAACCCGCACGGGCGGGGGCCGCCCAAAGGGCAGGCCCCGCACACTCACACCGAGGTAGGCGGGCAGTGGGTAGGGGAGCCGCAGAGGTTGGATCGTGCCGGCCCCCCCGCTGCCCAGCTTCCTGACTGCGGGACGACCCGGGCGGGAGGCGGCTCGTCGCTCCCGGTGCCCACGGGCCGGCCCGGCGGGAAGGAGAGACGGAACGATCCGTGGGCTGGCGTGCGGGGAGGGGGATGTTTGGGAAGGGCCGGCCCCAAGCTCTCCGTGGAGGGGAGGGAGGGCAGGCCGAGCTTCCTTGAGGTGATTCTCGACTCCAGTTGGAACGGGCGGGCCCCCCCGCCTCCCCACCCCACCCCCCCCGTCACCCCTCACGCCCACCATGGCTGGTGTCAGTAAGGCGGGCAGGCAGCCCATCAGGAAAGGGGCTGGGGCGGCAAATGAGCGGCCCCAGTTATAGCCAAGGGGCCCTTTGACCCAGCCACTCCTGCCCTTCCCGCATCGAAGTCCCCTCCTCCCCCCCCTCCCTTCCCGGGGCTTTTTCCAAGTCCCAAATTCTACAGCTCTCCTGTCTGTGGCTCCTCCATTTCCTTCCTTCTTCAGGTCCCTTTCTCCCAGCCTGTTTTTGTTCCCTGCTCCCCGAAAGGCAGAAGGCCCTTCTTTCCTGAAACTCCCCTCCCCGTCAGAACTCCGGAGTTGACTTCCGTGCCCCCTGCTAGGAAACGGGGGACCAGGGCTGGAACGGACCCTGACGAGGGGTTCGATGGTGGCGAGGGAGAGGGCAGGGCAGGGAGCCGGGGGTAGGACATTCATTCATTCGATCGTTCGGGGGCTGGCGTCAGGGGAGGACCCCGGGGGGGCCGGCTCTGGTCTCCATCCGTGCCCCAGACTGAGTGGCCGTTCCGGGGACATCAACGGCACCTTCCCGTCCCTCGGGCTGTGGAGGGGGAGGAAAGGCTCCAGGGAATCTGGCCGAGGGGTGGCCGGGTCATCTGGAGCAAGGCGGTGGACTGCCAGCCCGGCTTGACCGGAGACTTGTGCTCCTGGCCCCGGGTCCGAAACTAACCCAAGTGAGCGTGGCTTTCTTCCTCTCCCTCGCTCCCTGGCACGCAGACACACATGCGTGCACGTACACACGGGCACACGCACACGCACGGTTCTCCCTCCGGGGTGTGTGTTGGGGGTGAACCCTCGGGAAGAAGCCCCCCCTACACGGAGAATCTCCCCAGTCTTCCTCCTCCACCCCCGAGCTTCCCCTCCCCAAGGAGGTGACGAAGGGAGGGGTTGCCTGGGCCCGGGGCCCCCACCTGGCCCCGGGGCCTCCACCCGGCCGGGCTCCTGCCTCCCGTCACTCACCCCAGCGTCGTCATGGTGACGATGGTGTACCAGAAGGCGGCGGGGATGCTGGTGAAATTGGTCTTGCTGGTGCCCTTCTCCGCGTAGAACATGACGGTGGCGAAGATGATGATGGCCATGGTGAGGGAGAAGAGCAGGAAGCCCAGCTCGGAGGCGCAGCTCTTGAGCGTGTAGCCCAGGATGCGCAGGCCCTGAGAGTGGCGGGAGAACTTGAAGATGCGGAAGACCCGGAAGACCCGCAGGGTGACGAAGGCGCCGCTGACGTCCTCGTTGTCGGGCATGGCCAGTCCGATGTAGTAGGGCAGGATGGCCACCACGTCGATGATGCTCATGACGCTGCGCAGGAAGCGGCAGCGGCTGGGGGCGGCGAAGAGGCGCAGCAGGTACTCGCCCGTGAAGATGAGCACGCAGGCCGTGTCCATGCAGAAGAAGGCCAGCGGGAAGCGCTCCCCGCAGGGCTGCTCCCGCCGCCGGCCCGGGGGCGCCCGGCAGGGGATGGTCTCCACCACGTTGGCGATGACGGACACGGCGATGAAGAAGCCGGTGACGTAGTAGAAGACCAGGGCCATGGTGCTGGTGTGCGGGTTCTCGAAGGCCCGCCACAGCCGCTGGCGGAAGGAGCTGTCGGCCGGCAGGGCCGCGTCCGAGGCCTGCTCGGCCTCCTCGTCGTCAGCCAGCCGCTCGGCGTTCTCCTTCTTGCGGTCCCGGTACTCCTCCAGGCAGCAGTCGCCGATCAGCTCCGGGATGATGCCGTAGAAGGCCAGCTCCTCGTCGAAGGCCTGGATGCACTCGTGCCGCGGGCAGTGGAGCCGGCCCGTCCGGTAGAAGTTGAGCACGTGGCGGAACATGTCCGGGTCCCGGTCGAAGAAGTACTCCCCCGAGTCCTGGTCGAAGAAGAACTCCTTCTCCGAGCTGCCCAGCAGGGTGTCCGGGTAGCGGTCCAGCGTGTTCTTCCAGGTCTGGAAGCGCCTCCCGCTCACGTTGACCACCAGGAGCTCGTCGCTCCGGGCCTCCCGTCCCCGGGGGGCCACCGGCAGCGGCTGCTTGGCCAGCGGGAGCCAGCCCACGGCCGCGGCCCGGGCGAAGGGCAGCCAGGTGGCCACGCCGGCCGCCATGGGGCCCCGGGGCCGGCCTGCGGGGCGTTCAGGAGGACATGGCGCGGGCCGCCCCCCGAGGACGGGCCGGGCGGAGGACGGTCAGAGGAGGGGGGGGCCCTCCCACCCTCCCCTCCCCTCCCCTCCCCTCCCAGAGACCCTTCCTCTCCCCTAGAAGGAGACCGGGCCAGCCGGGCCAGCCGGGGAGAGGCCGGGGCCAGAAAGGCCGGGCGGGGGACGGCAGGCCGGGCCCCGCCGGTTAGCCGCGGGGCGAGGAGGGGGTGGGGGCTCGGGGGGGGGGCCCCCGCCCCCCGGGAAAGGGGAGCCGGGCAGGTGGGGGGGGTGGTCGACGGGGCCCGGGCGAGGGGGGCGGTCGGGGGGGCCGCCCAGGCCCCGAGCTCCCGGCCGCCGGCTCCGGGCTGGATGCCGGGCTCGGGACAGCCGAGCTCCCTCCTGGCCGCGCTGAGGAGAGAGGAGGAAAGAGTCAGGCCGAGGGAGGGACAAAAGGGAGAACGGAGGAGGAGAGGCCCGGGTCGGGGAGAGAGAGAGGGGAGAGACCGGGGTGCGGGCGGTGCGGGGAGAGTTGGGCAGAAAAGGGAAGGAGGACAGAGCCGAGGAGGATCTGCCCGGCGGCGACACGAAAAAGGGAGGGCGACCGGATCTGAGGAGGATGAAGCGGGAGACAGCGGGGAGAATTGGGGAGGAAAAAGGGAGGGCGACCGGATCTGAGGAGGATGTGGCTACCTGGATGGGGTGGGGGGGAGAGAGTGGGGAGAGCCGGGGAGAAAAAAGGGAGGGCCACCAGATCTGAGGAGGATGTGGCTATCTGGATGGTGGGGGGGGGGGGGGGAGAGTGGGGGGAGCCGGGGCGAAAAAGGGAGGGCCACCAGATCTGAGGAAGCTCAGCCCGGGGTGAGGGTGGGGGCTGGGGCTGTGTGTGTGTCGGGGGGGGAGGTCTGATCCCCGGGGACGGGCAGCAGCAGAGCGAGGAGGAGAGGGATTCGGGGAGAGGAGAGGGGGAGAGGGGGGCAGGCTGGGAGGTGGGGGGGGGGGGTCCTGGGAGGGGCCGGCGAGGGCAGGGAAGGGATCCCAACAAAGTCTCTCCGGAGAGGAAGGGGGTGGGCGTTGGGCCGGGGAGGGGGGGGGAACGGAAGGAGGGACGGACACGGGGATGGACGGAGGGACGGACGCGGGGATGGACGGAAGGAGGGACGGACAGGGGGATGGACGGAGGGACGGACGCGGGGACGGAAGGAGGGACGGACGCGGGGACGGACGGAGGGACGGACGCGGGGATGAAAGGAGGGACGGGCAGAGGGGTGGAAGGAGGGACGGACGCGGGGACGGAAGGAGGGACGGGCAGAGGGATGGAAGGAGGGATGCTCATCTTCCCGCCCACCCGCTACCCGCCTGTGCTGCAGCCCCCCGGCGACGGAGGAGGGGTCCCGGCCGCCCCCGCCGCCCCCGCCGCCCGCGCCCCCTCACCCCTTCCTTCCGCATGGGCCGCGCCGAGCTGGGAGGCGGGGGGCCGGGGTCCCCACTGCGGCGGCGGCGGCTCGGCCCGCCTCGACTCCCTCCTCCCTCGTCCTCCGTGTCTCTGCCCCCCACCACCCCCCGGCTCCAGCCGAGCGAGCTGCTGGGGGAGGGAGGGAGGGAAGGAGGGGGCGGGGGGAGGAGGGGCCTCTCCGGGGAGGGAGAGAAGCCCCCCGGCCCCATCCGTCGGGACCCCACGAGGATGCCCGCCTGGCAGGAGGGCACCGAGGGAGCGGGGCATCCTGCGGCCCGGCCCTCCTGGCCTCCAGCTCCCCTCTCCCCCCAGCCCCGCTTCCAACCTCGACGCTCAGCTTTCCGACCCCTTACCCTTTTCGCTCCTTTCCTCGGGATCCGGCTTCGGGTGGAGGGGGCGGGGGGGGCGACTGGACTCCCGGCCACCCTCTGCCCCCAAACTCCGGGATCTTCGACTTCCCGAGTTACGCCCCCGCTCTCCCCCGCCGGGGGATCCCTGCTCTGTCGCCGTCCCCCCGTCCTCCCCCCACCCCCGGCCCCCACCCCACGACTCCCCACCCCTTTCCCACCCCGGACTGGAAGAGCCTGAATCAGCAGCACTTAGAGCGATCGATAAGGGAGGAGGCAGCTAATGGGTCTGGTTGGGGAACCGCTGCGGCTCGCACCCCCCGACCCCCCACCCCATCCTCCATCTCCACCTCCATCCTCCTCCCGCGGGCCGGGATTAGGAGCGGGGATTTTAGGGAGGAAAGGCAGAGCGGGCCCTAGGGCCGGGGGAAGGAGCCAACTCCCTAAGGGGCTCCACGGGGGTCGGGGGTGGAGGCGGTGGGGGTGAGGGTCCTCGGCTACCGGAACCCTCCGGCTCCTTCGTCTCCCGGTTCCCGGGCCTCCACCGGAGGCGGCTTCGTTTCCGGCCCCGAATCGGGAGCCGGGAGGGAGGTTACCGCGGGCCGGGCCCGAAAGGAGAGGGGCCTTCGAGGACTAGCGTCCCACCGGTGTCGGGGCTGACCGGGTTAAGGGTCCGGGGCCACCGCCCCAGAGGAGGCCAGGAGGAGGAGGCCAGCGGGCCGGGCTCGGTCCTCGGCCTCGGGATAGAACCGGACGGCGGACGTCCGGGGCCGCCTCGGTTTCCCTCCGGGACCGAGGAGACGCCGTCCGGCTGAGACCCAGAGGGAGGGACGAGGCGGCAGAAGATACGGCGGAAGGGACGAGCCGAAGGACAGGGCCGGGGGACGGGGAGGAGGGATGGGGTTTGGGGACGGGGTCGGTCGCGGGCCGACGCGCGGCAGCTCCGGGGCTGGACCCCGGGAGCCAACGGCGCGAAACCGGGTTGCGCCTTTTTCCCTCGCCGGACGGTCTACTCGGGGGTTAGACTCGCCCAGGCCCGGACCGCCGGGGTTCATTTAAACCCAGAAGGAAGGCGTGGGGCCTCTCGGCAGGGCCGTGAGGCCAGGCGGGCTCCCCGGGGGCCGGGAGACGGACGGTCCCGGAGGGAGGTCGGAGCCGGCGGGGCAGAGCGACTTACCCCCGATCGGGGTGCAGCCGGTCCGGCCGTGGCTGGGGTGATGGCGGCCCGACTTCCTGTTCTCCCGCAGGGAATAGTAAGAGCGATAGGCGACTGTTAAGCGCTTACTACGCGGCAAGCGCCGTTCTAAGCGCCGGAGGAGGTGCGAGGTAATCTCACAGTCTCGATCCCCATTTTACAGACGAGGGAACCGAGGTCCAGAGAAGTTAGGTCACTTGCCCAGGGTCACACGGCGAAGTGGAGAAGTCTTCTTCCTGGGGCGCCGGGCCTGGTCGGGCGTGGGGGGACGGGCCCCTAGGGAGGCTGGAAGGGCTAGAGGCTCCTCTGCAGGAAAGCAGGGAAGCCTGGCTCCCACCCCACTGAGGAATCCCGTCTCCATCTGCGCTCCCCGGCCTCCAGCTTCTCTCTCCCTTCCTTTAAGATTCCCGCCCAATCCCGCCCTCCCCCCACCCCGGGAATCGGCGCAAAGAAGAGGCAGAGCAGGCGCTGCGGGTAGACATTGTTTCAGTAGCATCATTACACACGTCACGGGAACATTAAATAAGAGCCCCACTTCCGCCAAAGTGCAGAGAGGCCCAGTCCCGCTCCCGGTCCCCGGGCCTCCGGGGGCCTCCCGGCCCGGCCGGGCCCCGCCTGGCCTCCACCAAGACAGAGTTGATCTTTGAGAACGGGGGGAGGGGGGTGTCCATGCAGGGAGGGGGCCTGGCCGGCAGCCGGCTCCGAAGCGGGGGGAGATGGAAGAGGTTCCCGATGGGCCCTCGACCCTCCCCAGGCTCAGCCTCTGGCTCGGGGTGGAGAGCCTGGGGTGGTCACCACTAACCACAGCCCCCCGCCCCCCAATTCCACTCACAAGAGAACCCTTTTCCGGCCCCCTCGTACCTGGCCAACCAAGGGAGATAACCCCGGCTCTGTGGAGAAGGGCAGGGCCCCCCCCCCCCCACCAAAATGGGACCACATGTTGGCAGGGAGGGGAGAGTGGGGCTTGGGGACAAGCTAGGGTAGGGAGAAATCAGCAGCAACGGACTGGATTAGGTCCTGAGCCCCTTTAATCACGCCCCACCCCCCCACCTCAGTCCCCCCATCCTCCTTCTCCCAGGGGCACCCCTCCAACTAAGGGGCATGGCAGACATGGACAGGGGCTCCATGGGTGTGGGGGGCCCCCGACGGGAGGGGTTCAGCTGGCATCCCCCGGGACCGCCTCGGGACTGGGGGAGCCCACACACTCTTTGCTGAGTCGGACGATCTCTTGGGACAGAACCTCCATGTCCTGCGGAGGACAGACGGGTGTCAGGGGGAGGGCTCTCCTTCGGGGGGGGGGGGGGGGGAAACGACTCTTACCTTCCTCCCCCCTTCCCTCGCGGCTCCCACCCCGTACCCGGGAGGTGAGGGCCTGCCAAGCTGCTCTGGGGGATAGAGAAGAGGGAAGGCCCGGGCTTCCGCCCGGTCTGGAGCAACAGGACCAGAGCTTGGGCCTGTCCCTATCTCACTTCCCCCAGTGCCCTCCCTCCCTCCCCCAGCTTCGCTTAGTCGTTGATACATATTTAATTCTCTTAATCTCTCCCCATAAATCAATGCTGACTGGGTCCTTAATCACTCTGCTCTTCTCCGGGTTCTGGCTTGTTCCTCAATGGCTGGGGAGAGAGGCGATGGGGGTGGGGATGTGTTGGGGAGGGGTGGCTGGCTTCCCGATTCCCAAAAGGAGGCAGGGAGATGACAAGTAGGGTAGATGGGGCGGTTCCCTACTTCCGAGCCCTGGTCTCCAAGCCCCTGCCACGCTGCATCAAATTGACAAGGAGGAGCCGGGGGCCGGACCTGGCCGGGTCTTTCTCCACGGAGGGCCTCGGTCTGGGTAAGAGGCACCGCTCCAGGAACGGAGTGAGAGAAACTGAGGGACAGAGAGGGACTTCTAGTTTCCAACTGAGGCTTTCTCTTTCTCCCAACTCAGGGAATGGCAGAAAGTGGGAAGCACGGAGGTCAGAGAGGTGAGGGAGGGGGAGAGAGAGAGAGAGAAAGAAAGTGTGTGTGTGGGTGTGTGTGTGTGTGTGTATAAACCCAGCTGAGAAAGGGGAAAAGGGAGCTGAGGCTGCCGGGAGGTTAGGTGGCTGGGACAGGGCCGGGAAAAGGGAAGGGAGAAGAGGGGAAGGACAGAAGGTAAAATGAGAAAAGGGGAAAAGGATAAAACAAGAATGAAGGAGAGACAGAAAGGACGTAGGAAGAGCTAAGGAACCAGAGGAGGGGTGGAGTGGGGGGAGAACAGAAGGGAAGGGAAGGAGGCTTAATAGCTTAGGCCCTGATCTGAAGGTCTTTCGGGAAACTTGTTACCCTGGGCCCCACTTCCCCCACCCCGGTCCCAGGCTGCACGGGCCTATTCCACCTCACTCCCTTAATGCGGTGTCTTGTTTGCCCTTCCTGCCCAGGAGATGGGATGGGATAACGGGTGGGTGATGAGGCGGCAGGGAGGAGGGGTGACGAGGAGGCGGGGACGATGGGTGACGATGAGACAGGGAGGTTGGGTGATGAGGAGGCGGCAGGGAGGATGGGTGATGAGGAGGCAGGGAGCAGGGGTTATGAGGAGGCAGAGAGGATGGGTGACGAAGAGACGGGATGGAAGGAGAAGCAGGAACAGGGAATCCCACGGGAGAACTGGCTCTCCAGATCGTTTTTCCGGCCCCTCCTTTCCCTGTGTTCTCCCGGCCCCGGGTCCCCAGCTCTGCCCCCTCCATGCCGACGGTTCCCAGGCCCCAGGCCCACCTTGTGCAAGTGCATGTTCTTGGTGAGCTGCTCCTCCAGCATGTTCTGCAGCTTTTTGTTCATCTCCCGCAGGTTTTCATCCCCTGGCTTCACCAGGTCCCGGAGAACGCTGCCCAGTCCACTGCGGTCCGTGTGCCCGGCTGCCACGGAGACATCTGGCAGGCACCCGCCCGCCCACCCAGCTCAGTCCGGCGGGACCGGGAGATCCGCCGCCCCAGAAACCTCCCTCGGAACGCCCTTGGCTACCGAGGAGGGATGCGGGGAAGCCCCCTCCACGCTGTCAGGGCCGGGAGCGGGAGGGGCCCGGACCCCCTTTCTCCCCCTCCGACCTCCCACCCGGCTAAGGGAATCTTCACCCACCCCGGGGGGAGGACGGAGGGGACTGGCCCCTAATGGAGGCAGGGAGCGGGCGAGGACCGGAAACGGAAATGCTGCAGCTGGAGTTGCCATCGGCCTCTGCGTTGAGCTTTCAGAGTCTGCCGTATCCCAAACTCTCCCTGCCAGGCTCCAGTTCCCCTCTCCCAGCCGGGGAGCAGTGAGGAAAGGGAGGGGTGCGGAGGTCTGGTGGGGCAGGGGCTGAGCTACTACAGAAGAAACCCTGACACCCAAGGCCTGAGGGAGTTCAGCAGAGCAGAACTCGGGTCTAGTACCGCCCCTCCAAGCAAAGGCATCGGAGGGGTGGGGGGGGGGGAAGACACGGGCAAGGGCAGACAGGTGACGACTCCAACCTCAATTTCAGAAGGCAGGGAGAGAGACCACAAGTCTCACCTACGCTGACAACCCCTTTCCCACCCGTCTCTGTCACCGTTAACTGGGACTCGTCAATGACTTTGCAGCGTCCTGCGGGGAGTGGGAGGGGGGGGGGGGTAACCTGAGGAGACAAAAGAGCCGCGCGTGCACACACACCAACGCGCGAGGGCAGCCGAGCTGACAAGGAGAGGGGCTGGGAGTTAGGGGACAGTGAGGAGAACTCAGCGGGTGGTCCGCGCCGAATCCCAGAGCCCAGATCTCCATGCCCGGCCCGGCCCAACCCTCTGAAGGCTGTGGGGGCTCCTCAGTCGTGTCTCCGACCGGGCCCTATCCCAGATTGCGGGCCCCTGCCCCTTCCCGTTCATTCTGCCGAGAGAGGAAGTTTCCAGAACCGGCCAAGTGCAGCGCGAAGGGAATGGAAAAGGAGGGGAGCCGGCACTCTGGGATAGCTGGGCCCGGGACCGTGAGTCCCTGCCTCACGGCCCCAAAGAGTCAGTGACGGGAGAAGCCGCCTTCCCCCTTCGTGCCCCGTGAATCCGTTCTCTCCCACCCGCCATCCCCTCACCGATGCGACTGTCCATAACGTAGGTCTCGATGATGGCGCTTTTGCGACACAAATCCTCTGCCATCGAGGCGCTGCTCACCTCCAGGTGCTTCACCTGCCGAGCGGTGCAAGGAGGAGAGGGTGAGGTGAGGAAGGAGGAGGAGGGAGAGGAGAGAGGGGAATGGCTTGATGTCCTGCTCGGGGGCTTCCCCCCGCCCAAGAGCATCAGAGGGTACAAAGCGGATCTACCTCGCCCTCACCCAGCACCTGTAAGGCGGGGAGGGACAAAGGACGGTGTGGGTCTGAGGTCTGGGCGGCCTCCTGGCTGTCCAGGAAGAGAGGGGAGCATGAGAAGCAGGATGGCCTAGTGGAAAAAGCACGGGCTTGGGAGACAGAGGACCCGGGTTCTAATCCCAAACTCCGCGCCAAGTACCTTCTGTGTGACCTTGGGCAAGTCATTTCACTTCTCTGTGCCTCAGTCACCTCATCTGTAAAATGGGGAGTAAATCCTCCTCCCTCCGATTAGGACGGGGAGTCCTATGGGGGACAGGGACTGGGTCCAACTCGATTATCTTGAATCAACCGCACAGCTTAGAACAGTATCCGATGCATAGTAAGTGGTCAACAGATACCACCCCCCCCCCCAAAAAAAAGAGGGGACTGGATAGACTGTGGCGGGGGAAGCAGGAGAGGGAGCGGGGCCAGAGAGCGGGTGGGAAGGTCTGGGCCTGGGCACCTTCTCCTCCAGCATCCATTTCTCCTGCTGGGTCTCCGCCAGGCGCTGGAACAACTCAGCAATCTCATCATCCGACAGCTCGGCCGGCCGAGGGGGCTGCGCCTGGGGGCTGCCCGTGGAGGCCTGGGAGAAGAACCCGGAGCGGGGAGCCGGGCTCACACCTGGCCGCTCCCCCGGGGGCAGCACGGGAGTCCCAGCCTCTCGTGACCGGGAGCCGCCCACCGTCGGCCCTCCCCCCGCCCCCGCCCCACACCCCATCTCCCACCAAGGAGGTCCCGGGGTTTCAGGGGAGAGCGAGCTCCCGGCCTCCCCTCCGCTGCCCGGCTCAGGCCACCTTGGCGGTGCTGGGGGTTGAACTTTCTTTCATGATCTCTCGGTAGCTGAAGGAGGAGATGCTGCTGCTGTCCCCGGTCTGGGCCCGGCTGGGGGAGTTGATTTCCGCCAGCACCAGATCCTCGATGCCTGGCCGGTCGAAAGGGACGCTTGGTGAAATGAAAGGCCGTAAGCCCTAGGGGAGGCCGGGGACCGAGTCGGGGGCCTCCGAGTGTGGGCGGCCAACCCGGACACCTGCCTCTCCGGCCCTTTATCCCTGCTCTCTATCCCCAGGTGCCCCGCTCTTACGCTCTCGGTCCGTCTGGCAGGAGTGAGACGCTCAAGACCTAGAAGTGCCCTGACCGCCCGCCCACCCCCACCCCGGTCACCGGCTCCCGGTCCGCTCCCCCGCCCCTCCCCCTCCGCCCCTTCAGCCAGCAGCAGGAGTGGCTGCCGCAGTGAGGAAAGCCCGGCTGGCAGCGGACCTATGAATTATGGATGCTCCCCCCCACACCTCCCGGGGAGAGGAGTCGGGGGGGGGCGGGGGGGGGCGCTGAACTCTGCGGCTGGGCCAGCGGCAGCAGAAAGAGACCCGGGAACGAAGACATGGGGCACCGACACAAGCACAGAGGCTTGGGGGCAGAGACACAGGCCTGCGGAATCAGACTCGAACAGAGACGAGGGGATAGACGGCACAGATGAGCGGACGGAGACACAGAGATCTGGGGGCCGAGTCAGAGAGACCCGGGGGCAGAGATAAATGAGCCAGGCCGAGAAACGGACCCGGACCCTCCCCCGCACTCCCACACGTAAAACCTGCCTGCTCCGCAGAGAAACAACTGCTCCATCCTTATCCCTGGGTCAGCAGTCCAGCACTGTGCCGTTTCACCCGCCATCCTACCCTGGGTTATCAACTATTCATTGAGGAACTAAAAACAGACTCTGCAGGCGGTGGGGGAATCCTCCTGGAAATTCAGGACCTCCAAAGATCTCCCAAGCCTGGGCTGCCAAAAACAGAGTCGCCAGGTACTAAGTCTAGGAGTGCTGGAGGGTCAAGGTGGTGGGGGTGGGAGGTTATAGGCACCCATTCCCACACCAACTCCCCCACTCCTGTCTGTCTCTCTCACACACACGCACGTGTGCAAGCTGGACTGCAATTGGCTGGGGCAAGGGGGATGGGGAGCCCTGCTGGGGCTCCTTGCCCCAAGGGGGCCGGACGGGTCGTGACGCCTGCGGGCCCAGGCTGCCCGGCAAAGCCGGGCTGGAGACGGACGGCCCGACCGAGGCTCCGGAGAAGAACCAGAAGAAGGGGCGGGCTGAAGAACCGTGCTAATCATGGCTCTTACGCCTCGGGAAAGAACAGACTCAGGGGAGGCCTCAGGAAGAGAGTCAGACAGACAGTAAGCAAAGCAGAAACCAAAGAAAATAGAGCCAGAGAAAAGGAAAGGCAGAGACGGAGTGGGCAGAGGGAGCAGACAAGGCATCGGATGGACGAGCCGAGTCACCGCCTCGTCTCCTCCTCGCCTCGGGCAGGGCCGGGGCTGGCCGAACCACCCCCGGTCCTAGAGGGGCAGCTCAGATCCGAGAACCTCCTTTCCCCTTTGGAGGACTGAATGAGGACCACGGAGCGTCCTCTAGAACCGCGACCGGGCTGTCTCGTCAGAGAGATCGTGTCCGTTTATGGTTACGGTGTACTCTCCCAAGCAGCTACTACAGTGCTCTGCACAGGGTCAGCGCTCAATAAATACGATTGAATAAACGAAAGGAGGGGAGCAGCCGAGGAGAGACCGAGGATCAGGCTGTCCGGCGGGCTGGGGGCCTTTTGCTTCCGATGGGGTGGGTGGGCGGGCCGGACTCCCGGTTGGCAGCAGCGGAGGGGCGGGACGGGCGGGGCCGGAGGCCTACCAGCCCTAGGGTGCCCTAAGCGGTAGAGCCCGGTCCCCGGGGAGAGGACATGGAGGCCGGGGGCTCACCGGAGCGGCTCTTGCTGTTGGTGAGGATCTCCTGCAGCCGCTCCTGCAGCTTGTCTCCCCGCTTCCGCTCCAGGTGCAGCTGGCGCTTCAGATCCTTCAGCTGAGGAGGAGAGGCGGGCTGATGGTGGGACCGGAGGGAGGGAGAACAGGGGACAGGGCAGACTGCGGGACTTGTTTTGTCGGGGGGGGGGCACCCTGCTGAGTGGCTCTGGGCCCTTTTCCATTCCCCCCCAACCCCCCGCTGCTCACCGCGGCGCTGCCCTTCTTCTCCAGAATCCGCTGCCCGTCCACCGTGTCCTTTACCTCCTGGGGGAGTCGGGCGGAAGGACGTCAGAGACGGCCGAGGTTCTGGGAGACGCACGTGGCCGTCTCCTCCTCCCCCTTCCCATCCGTCCCCCATCCCACCCGTCCCCCATCCCACCCAGGCTGCTCCATAGGCTCAAGTGACGCGACCGGGGCGGTCTGCAGGGTTCTGGGTTGGGGAGAGGAATGGACCAGGATCCAGATGGTGGAGAACAGGCAAGATTACGGTGCAACGTTGCGGGGCGGGGAGGACAGACGGAGGGAGACAGCGATGGAGCTGCCCCCCCCCCCCCCCCCAAGGACAGTGAGAGGATCCACCTGGCGCAGACGGTCGATGGTCTCCAGGTGCTCGTCCCGGGCAGCCTCGACCTCTCGCAATTGGTCCCGCAGACCTGCCGCCACCTCCTGCTGACCCTGCGGGTGGCCGCACCTGAGTCCGCCGACCGTGCCCGACCTGGGGTCCTCCCTCCCGCCTCCCCGGGAGGGGCTCCGGCCCGGAGCTACAGGCCGATGGAACTTGCTTGGGGGAGGGGAGTTGGGATCGGGACGGGACAGGGAGCGAGGAGGCCGGGGGGCACTAGGGAGGAAGAGATGGAAAAGTCCGGAGCGGGATTCGGGGGGGGGGGGGGGGGGGCAGATACCTGGAGTTGAGCAGCATGCTGCTCCTGGCACTGCTTCAGAGCCTCTTTGTGCTCCTGCTGATGCTGTTTGATCGATTCCTGGCAGGGGGTAGGGGGCGAAAGGCCCGTTCTCAGCCCTGCTTCCCAAAGCCTCCTCCTCCCGACTACCTTGCCTCCCCCAGCGACGCCCCCGCAGCCGGGACCAAGAGCGGAAGGGCCCTCCCGCCCCTTTCGGCCCACCTCGGCTTCCTTCAGCCTCCGCTCGAACCAGCCCTTGGCCCCATCCATGGAGTGGACCTGGGCTCTCAGTTCCTCCACCGTCTGCTGCAGGCTCTCCAGCTCTCGGCTCCGGGCCTGGGCAGCGGGGAGGGAGAACGTGGGTGGGGGTGGGGGCAGAGCACGGTGGGGCAGAGCGGAGTCGCTCGGGGAACAGGGCCGGGTTCTTAGAAGGTGGGGATTCTAGCCCGGGGAATGGAAGAGGAGAGGGGCCTTAAGGAAAGAGGAGGAGCAGAGCGAAGAAAGGAGAGAAGTTGCCGGGTGTGGGGGAGGAGGGAGAAAAGGGTCCTGGGGCGACGGGACAACCAGGGGGCGGGGGAAGGGGGCGGGCACCTTCTCCTCCCGGATCTGTCCCCGCAGCTCCTCCTCGTGCCGCTTCTTGTCTTCGTGCAGCTCTCGCAGCTCCCGCTCGTAGCGCGCCCGGATGGCCAGCACGTCCTTCTCGTGCCGCAGCCTCACGGCCCCCACTTCCTCCTTGTGCCGCGTCTTCTCCTGCAGCGTCTCCATGGCCAGTTCGTCCAGCATCACCTTCCGCTTCTCCGCGCTCTGACCGGGGCGGCGGGGGAGAGGACGGTCCGTGGCGGGGGAGGCGGGAGAGAGGAGGAGGGGAGTCCCGGGTCAAGCCCCCCCACCAAGGACGGGGCGGGTTTCCCCACCTACCCACCCCAGGGCTCCATTCCTGACCCCCTCCCACCTACCTACGTACCCTGGGTGAGGGGCGCATGTGGTGGGGGTGACTTGGAGTCACCAAAAGCGGGGTGAGTAGGCTCGGGGCCTGTGACGACCCTACCTTGCGAGCTTCTTCCAGGTCCTGCAGCAGCTGCTCCTTCTCCTGTCCCAGCTCCTGCAGCTGCTCCAGCAAGCGACCGTTGGCTCGGAAAGATTCCTTGTGGGAGGGGTGGGGGGACGGGGGGTGAACCCTTGGTTTCTGCACCCTCCCTTGGGGCAGCGCCGTCCCGACCCCTCGCCGTTGAATGCCTGTCCCTCCATCTTGGGAAACAGGGGAGGGGGGCACCCTCTGTCCCCCACCCCACCCCGGGACTGGGCGAAGAGAGGCGCTGGCTCCCCGGTACCTGGAGCTGGGTGTTCAGGTCATCCCGCTGCCCCATCAGGGCCTCCCGCTCCGACTGTCGCTGCTGCAGCTCCGCCACCAGGCCCGCACTCTGCTCCCGCAGCAGACTCAGCTCCTGGGTCTTCGCCGTCTGGATCTGTTGAGATCGTGATTGGGATCGGACCTGCGTGAGCAGAGCTGCTGCAACTAGGCCCCGGGCCTTGAGGGGGGAAGGCTGACTGGTAGATCTGGGTGGGGGGGGGGGGTGTCCAAGACATTTCCTCACTCCCACCGAAACCTACCCCCCGAGAGCCACAAAACCACTCTGTCTACCCCTCTAAACTGTAAACTCGTTGTGGGCAGGGAAGAGAAGCAGCGTGGCTCAGTGGAAGGAGCCCGGGCTTGGGAGTCAGAGGTCGTGGATTCTAATCCCGGCTCCGCCACTTATGAGTTGTGTGACTTTGGGCAAGTCACTTAACTTCTCTGTGCCTCAGTTACCTCATCTGTAAAATGGGGGTGAAGACTGTGAGCCCCACATGGGACAACCTGATTACCTTGTATCTACCCCAGTGCTTAGAACTGTGCTTGGCACATAGTAAGCGCTTAACGAATACCATAATAACAATAATGTTATTGTGATATTGTACTTTCCCAAGCACTTAATACAGTGCTCTTACACAGTAAGCACTCAAACGTGATGGACTGACTCTGTTATTTGAGCCTTGAAAGTGCCTCCAGCGTTACTCTTAGGCTCAGCGGTGGGCAGTTCCAGGGTCCTGGAGCGATCCCAGAGAAGCTACCTCAGTGACACTTGATGATTCCACACTCCAGAATGGGCCTCTCCAGGCCAGAGACCCCAGAATGGCCGGGGCAGCCCCACTGGCTGCTGGAGATGCGCAACCCCCTCCCCCCCCCAGCCTGCATGGACCAGAAACCCTGGCCTGCCCACCTTGATCTTGCCCAATCCATTTGAGCCAAGACCAGGACCAAGGCACCTGGTCCCACCTGAGTCCACAGAGACCCGGCAGTGGCTAGTAATGGTCACACGTCTCACTTTCTGGAGGTGCCGTCTTGCACGTGAGATGCTTTCAAACACGTGTAATTCTCTCAACGTATTCCCTGGACACGTAGCCACAGCAGCCCACTAGACCGAGCCACTAGACAGACACGAATACGCCCGCCATCCCGGGGACCAAGCCGTGGCCTCCCCGCAGCCCCGAACGGCCCCGAGAACAGGCTCCACCTTTGCCCTGCCCTGTCCCAGCACAGCAGCCTTGGGACCAGTCACCTCCGCGGGACTGAGCCGGAAGCAGCATGATCTAGTGGATAGAGCACGGGGCCGTGGGGGTCATGTGGACTTGGGTTCCAATCCCGGCTCTGCCACTTGTCTGCTGCGTGACCTTGGGCTAGTCAGTTAATTTCTCTGTGCCTCAGGTCCCTCATCTGGAAAATGGGGATTACCACTGTGAGCCCCACGTGGGACATGGACCGTGTCCATCCTGATCAGCTCGTATCTGCCTCAGTGCTTAGTACGGTGCCTGGTGCATATTAAGCACTTAAATAGTGTAAAAAAAGGAGTCTAGCAATTACGACTACCAGTGATAACAGTAATAATAGCAATAGACAATAATACTGCCCCCCCCCTCCAGGCTAGGGCAGAAGTTATTCCCTCCAAGAAGTAATAAAGTTGGAGGCTCATTCCCCGAGGGGACAACAGGCCAGGCATTCCCAGTGACTCAGGCACAGTCTCCCCTTCCCAGTGAAGAAGCCCCACACCACCTAATGGGACAGACACGCTCCCCTTACTTTTAACGGGGCTGACGGATTTCCCCAGTTCCAGCCCCCGCCCACCCCATTTCTAGTAGCTCAGGCCAATTCAAACACTCCCCAACCTTTTTTTCTTTTTAGTGGAATTTGTCAAGTTCTCACTATGTGCCAGGCACCGTACTAAGCACTGGGTAGACACGAGCCAGTCAGGTTGGACTGAGTCCCCGTCCCGTCCCACATGAGGCTCACAGGATTAATCCTCCCTCATTTTACGACGGGGTAGCTGAGGCACAGCAAGGTGAAGTGACTTGCCCCAGGTCACCCAAAGTGACGGAACCCGCCCCACCTCCCCAGCCTCGTCCAAGAGAACACCTCCAGTGCTCTCTGGGCCCAGAGCAACAACAGGAAGACACATGCGGACAGAAAGGGCCAACGGGCAGAAGTCAGACAGCAAGCTGGGGCGAGGAAGGCAGGATGCTTGGGGTCCTCTCTTCAGGCTCACATCGGGTGGGAGCCAGTCCTGGGCCCTCCGGGCCCAAACTCTCTCGGCCCCGGTCGCGCCTCTCCACCGCCCCTGCTTCCAGGAGCCAGGTGTCCGGGCCCCAGCCCCTCCCACCGGGGCCATACCTGCTCTAGGGCCGCCAGGCTGGTGCGCAGGGCATCGTTCTCCGACAGGAGGCTCTCCACCTGCTCCTGGCTTTCAGCGCTCTGGCAAGCCACCTGCACCCCCGGCACCCCAGGGAGCACAGGACAGAAACACGCGAGGGAGAGAAGGGAGAGTGCAGGGAGAGAGCCAGGAGGGGTGGGCCGAGGGCAGGGGAAGGGCAGAGAGAGCCAGAGACGCAAAGGCAAGAGAGCGAGGAGAGGACAGGCGGGGAGTTGCCGGAAAGCACGGGTTGGCGCGGGGGCCGGCAGAGATAGGGAAGGAGAGAGGGAGACAGTGAGAGAGAGGGAGAACGAGGGAGAGTTAGAGGATGAGAGAGAGACAGAGACCAAGAGAGATGGAGCACACTGCTGGAGCAAGGAGAACCTGGCACCCATGAGGGAATTACGGGGCCAAGCTGGGAGCCTCACTGAGAGAAATGGTAGTCCCATGGCGGCCCCCAGCTTGACCCCGGGCAGGGGATCTGTCTATTGCTGTATTGTACTCTCCTGAGCGATCAGTACAGTGCTCCACACACAGTGAGCACTCAAATACGTTTGAATGAATGAATGCGTGATTTACCCCATAAGGAGAGTCCGGGACTCCCTCCCCACCCCATCGCGTTTGCCGGGCTGGGTACCTGGATCTCCTCCACATGGCCGGGGAGCCCAACAGGTGCTTTAAGATCACAGCGGAGAGGGGGAGATGGTGGGAAAATGACCCGGAGCCGGAAAAGCCAGGCCTGGCCCTGGGTCTCTGGCCTCTCTCCGACCAGAGGGTCAGCAGCCCAGGTGGAGGGGAGACTCAGAGGGAGACCCGGCTCTGTTCTCAGCATCGCCCGCCTCCCTGAGGTGGAGGGCCTGGGTCCCCAAATCCTCCTTCAGGTTTCTGATCCCTCCCCACCCCGGAGCCTTTGTGGGGGGTGGAGGGGGAGCGGAGAGGAGGGCGGAAGAGGGAGGTGGCTTTCTTACCTGGTCCTGCAGCGCCTGAAGGGCGACCTCGTGCTCCTTCCTTTGGCTCTGCTGCTGCTCCCTTAGCTCCACCAAGCTCTGGGAGGGAAGACGAGGTGACAAGTGAAGAATAAACTTTCACTCTGACCTCCGGAACCAGGCCTGAAAAGGCAGCCTCCACTCCGTCTCTCTCATCCACTCTTGACCTCGGCCCTTGTGGAACCCTCGGGCCTGCCCAGCCCTCTCACCTGACTGGCCACCTGCAGATCCTGCTGCAGCTTCTGGTTCCTCAGCTGCAGGGCCTTGAGCTCTTCGTCCTTCTGCTGCTGCAGTTCTTCGATCTTGGTCCTGAGGGATGGGAGCGGACTGACTGAGCCTACCCCTCGGACTCCATTCCCTCAGGCCCGGGAGGAGCTAGGGCGGGGATGGCTACCCTGGACCTGTGGGGGAACTGCAATCTCCTAGCCCTCGGAACCTATTATGCCCCCGGTCTCCTCACGTTACCTGCTGTCATTGTACAGTGCCTCCTTCTCTGCCTGCAACCTCAGGAAGCTGGAAGGAAGGGGAAAGGTCAGTGGATTTGAGTTGCCCGGGCCCCGGTCAGAAAGCCTACCGGCCCCCGGCCTAGCCTGATCCCGGGGAAGAAGGACCGTGCCCCTCTAAGGACCCCACCTACCTCTCTTGTTTTTTCTTCAGCTTCTCAGAAATCTGCAGAAACAGACAGGCAAGGGTTACAGATGTAAGGGTCAGAAACCCCAGGGTTAAGGAAAGGGGGGGATCCCCGACACGGGGGGAGGGTCAGGAAGGGAGTGACACAGGCAGGCAGACAGACACGCAGGGATATGAATGGGTGGATGGGAGGTAGTGGGTGCGGGGAAGACCACCATTCCCGAGTTGAGGGGAGGCCCATTAGGTTGGTCACCTGGGAAACAGGGGGCCACCCCTGAGAGAAAGAGCCAGGTGGAAGCGGCCAAGGGTTGCTAAGCAACTTGGAGGATGTAGATGGGCGGGTTGATATGGCAACTGAGGAGTTGGGGGAGACACTCTGCTCCGGTGGAAGCAGAAAGGCTCCCAGGAAAGGGGAGAACCCACCTTGGTCAGCTCCTCATGCAGTCGTGATGTCTCTGCCTGCTTGGAGGTCTTGGGGGAAAGAAGATATGGGGGGGGGGTCACTCCGGAAATCTCCTAGACCTAGTTCCCTAGTGTTCCGTAAGGGGACAATGACGGTCCGTCATCCAATCCAGTCCTCTCTTCCAAGGCTTCCTGCACCTGACTGTCCATCCCCTGGGTAACTGCCCTCACCCCAGTCAGTCGCTCCCAACAATGTCACAGCATGTCACAGATGTCACAGATGTGGTCACAGCAACCACCTGGGCGGGCGGGTCACAAGAAAATCCCCTGCAACTCCTCACCTCAAGTCCCTGCAACTGCTCCTTTAGCAGCCGTTTCTCTTCCTTCTCCATCTCCCATTTCAGCTCCACCTCAGCCAGCAAGGGTGGGCCCAAGGAGGCAGGTGAGACTGGTGGGAGCACAGTTCCGGGGGGGTCTCCCTGCCCACCAGTCCCACCTTCCCCCTGTTGCTGAGCCACTAGCTCTTTCTCATAACGTTCCTGCAGGGCTGGAAGGCAATGGATAATAATAATAATGATGATGGTATCTGTTGAGTACTTACTATTTGCCAAGCCTTGTTCTAAGTGCTAAGTAATGATAAGAAGCACTGTTCTAAGCGCTGGGGTAGATATAAGGTAATCAGCTTGCCCCACATGGGGCTCACAGTCTTAATCCCCATTCTACAGATGAGGTAACTGAGGCACATTCGCCCCATGAATTAGAAATTAGAATTAGAGCCAAGATTAGAAAGAGATGGCGGGGAGAGAGAGTCTCTGCAGCCCCCTCCAATCAGCTCTTACAGTCAAGTTGTACCTTTGCTTCGGTCCTAGTTCTCCCTTCCCTGGCTCCAAGGCCATCAAGGAGCCTCCTATCCGCCCCCCGACCCACCCCTCGGCATTCCCTAATCCTGCCATGGCCTTTGGACCTTTAATAATAATAATTATTATAACGGTATTTGTTAAGTGCTTACTATGTGCCAGGCACTGTCCTAATAATAATGATAATGTTGGTATTTGTTAAGCGCTTACTAGGTGCCGAGCACTGTTCTAAGTGCTGGGGGAGATACAGGGTAATCAGGTTGTCCCACGTGGGGCTCACACACTTTTAATCCCCATTTTACAGATGAGGGAACTGAGGCACAGAGAAGTTAAGCGACTCGCCCACAGTCACACAGCTGACAAGTGGCAGAGCCGGGAGTCAAACTCATGACCTCTGACTCCGAAGCCCAGGCTCTTTCCACTGAGCCACGCTGCTTCTCCTGAGCCCTGGGGTGGACACAGGCAAATCAAGCTGGACCCAGTCCCTGTCTCAAGTGGGGCTCAGTCTCAATCCCCACTTTAAAGATGAGGTAACTGAGGCCCGGAGAAGTAAAGTGACTCGCCCAAGGTCACACAACAGACGAGCGGCAGAGCCAGGATTAAAACCCACGACCTGACTCCCAGGCCCGCGCTGCAATCACTCCGCCACGTGGCTTCTCACGCTTCATCCGTTCTGAGTCCCCCGGGCCCAGTCTCCCCGCTCACCCGCTACGTTCTTCTGCAACGCCGTGTTCTCTGCCTGGAGCCGGAGCAGCTCCCCATCCACAGGGCTCCCGGGCGTAAGGGGAAGAGGCCCCGGTGGACCTTCTTTCAGCCGCCGGTTCTCCTGCTCCAGCTGTTCAATCTGCGAGCACAGCTGAGGCCGTGGGCGGGGCGGGAAGGGTAGCACGATCGGTCACTACTGTGTCGCGTCCGCCAGGGAGAGCGCCCTCGGAGACCCTCCCCACCCCGGCCACCCTGGACGGCTCCCCGTCCCGTGTCCCACTCCAGCGGAGACCACCGCTCCCAAGCCCACCTACTCAGGAGTCGGTCGATCGTCTTTATCGAGCGCTCAGTGTGCGGAGCACTGTACTAAGCGCTTGGGAGAGTAAAATTTAACAACATATTCCCTGCCCACTACGAGCTTCCGGGCTAGAGGGGGAGGCGGAAGACAAATGAGGCAGAACCACGGGAGGTTCCTCAGATCCCCCTCCCGCTCCGGAGCTCCTCTTCCCATCTGCCGAGCCTCACCCAGCCCCCGGCTCCGCTCAGTTTCTCTCCGGGCCCTTTCCCGACCCCCTCGCCGGCCCCGGGCCCACCTTGCTGAGTTCCTGCATGAGAGTGCTGTTCTGCAACCTGAAGTCATCCTCCTGGCTGTGCAGCTTTCCCTGAAGCATCTCATTCTCACTCAGCAACGCGTCCACCTCCTGTGGGGGACAGGGCACCACTCACCCGCCCGCCCGACGGTGCCCCGGACCCCAGCGGTCTAGCAGCGAGGACAGTCTCCACCCAGTGGCTGTCATTACTATCCCCTTAATTACCTCAGTCAATCGTATTTACTGAGCGCTTACTGTATGCAGAGCACTGTACTGAGAGCTTGGGAGAGTACAATGTAACGAAAGACACATTCCCTGCTCACGATGACTTTATAGTCTAGAGGCGGAGACAGACGTTAACGCAAATAAATAAAATTACCTGAGCCTTCTTGCTTTTACTCAGGGCCTGAAGGAAAGATAGGGAGACAGGTGTGAGCCTGATCTTTTTATCCAGGCACCGGGTGTCTGGAATCCCAGCCCCGGGGGACTCCGGAAGGTGGAACCTTAACCAGAATGAAAGTTCTGGGCCCATCTCTGTCCACTCTAAATGGAGCCCAGCCTGAACCTAAACCCAAGTTTCCTGAGAGAGAAGCAGATTCCTACCCCAGTACCCATCTCTGGTCGGGGGGGGGGAGGGAAGGGAGGAGAAAGACGCACAGGTGTACTGTCTCACAGGTGTGCGATCATGCCTGAGTGTGCTGAGATTTGTAGTCCTGGCGAGCCCAGGTGGCTTTCTGAGCACGCGCAAGCTAAATCGGCAAGGGGCCCGGGCCAGCAGCAGAGGGCTTAAGGAAGACCTGGGGGCCACCTCTCCCTAAACTTGTGCCGGACAGCAGAGAGAAGCTATGCATGGACCAAAAGGTAGATCCAGCCTCATTTAATTCAGATGACTCTCTTGAGGGGAGGGAGAGGGCTGGAGGAAGGAGAGGAGGGAAGGGAAGGAAAGGAACCAAGCAAGAGGCCCACAAGGAACCGAGGGGATGGGGAATTGGTTGGCAAGGCAGAGTCTGGGGGCTACCTTTTGTGCTTTGGAGAATTCCTTTTCCAGAAACAAGACCCTCTGTCGGAGACCTGTAAGCTCTGGGGAGAAGTGGGAGTCGAGTCAGGGGCCGGGGTCAGGAGAAGAGTTTACCCCCAAGCGGGGGTCGGAGTCATCCCTGACATTCCCCCGACCAAGCGGGGGAAATTGAAGATCCCAGGGTGACTGGAGAGGAGTCCAGTCCAGGCCACTTCCACGCTCTTCTCCTCTCCAGTCGTCCTGAGCCGTGCTGGGTCCTGTCCCTTCCCACCGACCCTTCTCTTGACCATCCCCCCGCCCATCGTCCCCTCCGCCAGCCACTCACCGACACCGTTCTTGCGCAGTTCATCGGAGAGATGGTAGTTCTGTGTCCGGAGCTCCAGGAGCTGTTCCTGAAGAGCGGAGGAAAGCAAAGGCTTGGGTTCTCTCTTCCCACCTGTGAACCTCCTCCCCAGGCCTCCGCGAGCCCAACAGTTGAAGTTAACATGACTGAGGGAAAGGGAGCTAGGATTTGACGGTGAGAGTCGACAGATCAGGGACTGGGGAGCAGAACCTCAGGGTTCTAGTCCTCTCTAGGCAATGAGAAGGACCCCCCGTCTGGAAAGCACTTCAAACTCCTCAGAAGCCTCTGCCTTAAAGGCTGAGCCCGGGCTTGGAAGTTAGAAGACGTTGGTTCCAATCCCGACTCTGCCACTTGTCTGCTGGGTGACCTTGGGTAAGCCACTTAACTTTTCTGTGCCTCGGTTACCTCGTCTGTAAAATGGGGATTAAGAGTGTGAGCCCCAGGTGGGACAACTTGATTCCCTTGTACATACCCCAGCACTTAGCACAAACTGAGCCCTTGACAAATACTATTATTATTATTATTAGTTCCCTCCAGCTCCCGAATCGCTCCTGGCCACGTTTTCCCACCAGGTCCCGGCTCCTCTTCGAAAAACAAGGCTGACACTCCGCTGAATGCACCCTTTTCCCTTGCTGGTTCACCCCGGTGGCCCCACGGTGGAGAATCCTGACATCATCCCAGAGCCCGCTCCATCTTGATTCGCTCAATCGTATTTATTGAGCGCTTACTCTGTGCAGAGCACTGTACTAAGCCCCTGCAGTGAATAAGCATCTTGGCTCAGTGGCAAGAGCACTCATTCATTAGCATTTACTGAGCGCTTACTATGTGCAGAGCACTGTACTAAGCGCTTGGAATGTACAATTTGGCAACAGAGACCATCTCTGAAGGGATTTGGGAGTCAGAGGTCATGGGTTCTAATCCCGCCTCCGCCACTTGTCTGCTGTGACCTTGGACAAGCCACTTTTAACTTCTCTGTGCCTCAGTTACCTCATCTGCAAAAGGGGGATTAAAACTGACAGCCTCACGTGGGACCCCCCCTGATTACCTTGTATCTACCCCAGCGCTTAGAACAGTGCTCAGCTCGTCATAATAATAGCCATCGTTATTATTATTATAGTAGGCGCTAAAACATCATAATTATTACAACTGGGCAACAGATGGAGACAGTCCCTGCCCAACAACAGGCTCACAGAAGTGATCGATCTCTCCTAGTCTAATTAGAGAAGCAGCATGGCTCAGTGGAAAGAGCCTGGGCTTGGGAGTCAGAGGTCCTGGGTTCAAATCCTGGCTCAGCCGTTTGTCAGCTGGGGGACTATGGGCAAGTAACTTCTCTGGGCCTCAGTTCCCTCATCTGTAAAATGGGGATGAAGGCCGTGAGCCCCAGGTGGCACGACCCAATAATGTTGGTATTTGTTAAGCGCTTACTATGTGCAGAGCACTGTTCTAAGCGCTGGGGGAGATACAGGGTAATCAGGTCGTCCCACATGAGGCTCACAGTTAATCCCCATTTTACAGATGAGGTCACTGAGGCCCAGAGAAGTGAAGTGACTTGCCCACAGTCACCCAGCTGACAAGTGGCAGAGCCGGGAGTCGAACCCATGACCTCTGACTCCGAAGCCCAGGCTCTTTCCACCGAGCCACGCTGATCACCTTGTGTCCTCTCCAGTGCTTAGAAAAGTGCTCGGCACATAGTAGGCGCTTGACAAATGCCATCATTATAAAAGGGGGCGGGGGGCAATCAACAGGTGGAGGGGCGTCGGCGGGTCCCCTAATCAAGTCACCCCAAACCGACAAGCACTTTCAGCCCCGGCTGGGGGGGGGGGGGGACGGGACTGGAGGGGGCATAAAGCAGCAGCGTAGCTCAGTGGCAAGAGTCCGGGCTTGGGAGTCAGAGGTCATGGGTTCGAATCCCGCCGCGGCCCCCTGTCAGCTGGGTGACTATGGGCGAGTCGCTTCTCTGGGCCTCAGTTCCCTCATCTGTAAAATGGGGGAGGAAGACCGTGAGCCCCAGGTGGGACGACCTGACGACCTCGTCTCCTCTCCAGCGCTGAGAACAGTGCTTGGCACATAGTAAGCGCTTAACAAATGCCATCATGATCAAGGGCGGGGGGGGGCAATCAACAGGTGGAGGGGTCCCTCGAGTCACCCCAAAACGACAAGCACTTTCAGCCCCGTTGGGGGGAGGGGAGGGACTGGAGGAGGGAAACTGAGGCTAGGACCGGCCTGGCTCAAAGAGGCCTAGGAGTGGGATGGGCCCCCCCCCCCGAAATCTGGTCGCCCCTCGACCGCCCACCCAAGCCTCCGTCCTCCCCCCAGGCCTCCCTCCTGCCCCCGACCTCCGAGGCGCCCCCAGGCGGCCGTGGCCCCCGCCGCGGGCCGCACCTGCATCCGCTGAAACTCCTCGTCCGACAGGGCCTGCGCCATGTTCCCCTCCCCCACCCCCCCGCTTCCCTCCTCGGCCGCTCCGGCCGCGGCCCCGACCACTGCCCGCGGGGGGGGGGACCCGCAAACAACGCTCCGCCAAACGCGGGCCGACCGGCGTTCCACCCCGCTCGCCCCACCCCCGGCCCCCTCCCTTCCTTCTTTCCACCGCTCTACCGGATCCCGCCCCCGGTCCTCCCGCCTCAGCCCTCGTCTCCCCACTGAAGTCTCTCCTTCCCCCCCCCCCGATCCTCGCGCGTGGACTCGTCCGCGGGTCGGGATCCTCCGACACGAATGGTCCGGTTGCCCCTTTAAACGACTTTCCCTTTAGGGAGGAAGGTGACGGAATGAGCCGCGAGACGCAGGCGCGGTGCGCCGGGCTGGGGACTCGCCTGTCTCAAGCGCGGCCTCTACTGGCGGATCGGCGGCAGTGCGGCGCTTCTGGAGGGGCGGGGAGGGCGGTTCCCAAAGTACAGGAGTAGAGTCGACGCCCCCGACACCGCCCCTCGGTTCCTTTAACGCTAATCATAACAATAATAATAGTAATAACAATAATAATAACAATGATAATAATGGCATTTGTTAAGCGCTTACTATGTGCCAAGCACTTTTCTAAGCGCTGGGGTGATACAAGGTCACCAGGTTGTTCCACCTGGGCTCAGTCTTCATCCCCATTTTATTAATAATAATAATAATAATGTTAGTATTTGTTAAGCGCTTACTATGTGCTAAGCACTGGAGAGGATACGAGGTGATCAGGTTGTCCCACGTGGGCTCACAGTCTTCATCCCCATTTTACAGATGAGGGAACTGAAGCACAGAGAAGTGAAGTGGCTTGCCCAAAGTCCCCCAGCTGACAAGCGGCTGAGCCGGGATTTGAACCCATGACCTCTGACGCCCAAGCCCGTGCTCTTTTCACTGAGCCACGCTGCTTCTCTGAGGAGTAGAGACGACGGCCCCAACACCGCCCCTCTGTTCCTTTAACACCCTTAGTAATAATGATGATGATGGTGATGGCATTTGTTAAGCACTTACTATGTGCCAAGCACTTTTCTAAAAACTGGGGTGATACAAGGTCATCAGGTTGTTCCACTTGGGGCTCACAGTCTTCATCCCCCATTTTAATAATAATAATATTGTTGGTATTTGTTAGGCACTTACTATGTGCAGAGCACTGTTCTAAGCGCTGGGGTAGATACAGGGTCATCAGGTTGTACCATGTGAGGCTCACAGTCTTCATCCCCATTTTACAGATGAGGTAACTGAGGCACAGAGAAGTGAAGTGACTTGCCCACAGTCACAAAGCTGACAAGTGGCAGAGCCGGGATTCAAACCCATGACCTCTGACTCCCAAGCCCGGGCTTTTTCCACCGAGCCACGCTGCTCCTCTATATTTTACAGATGAGGGAACTGAGGCCCAGAGAACTGAAATGACTTGCCCAAGGTCACACAGTTAAGTGGAGGAGGCGGGATTATAGAACCCACGACCCCTGACTCCCCAGCCCGGGATCTTGCCACTGAGCCAGGTGGGACATCCGGCTGGGGACTCCGCGTCTGTACTGACGTAGCCGTGACCTCGGGCAAGTCCCCGCCCATCACCGAGCCTCACTCTTCACTTCTGCAGAATGGATAGCCCACCCCCTCCGCTGCTGTAGGGTTGGGCTCTGCCCCGCTCCAAAGCCTTATTGAAGGCACACCTCCTCCCCGAAGCCTTCCCTCCCTAAACCCTCCTCTCCTCCTACTTCCTTCTATGCCCTGACTTGCTCCTTTCATTCACCGCCCCCCCCCCATGGCACTTATGCAAACATCTGTAATTGATTGATTGATTGATCTATCTATATTAATGTCTAGACTGTGAGCTCGTGTGGGCAGGGAACGTGGGCAGGTTATTGTTATATTGCCTTGCACACGGTAAGTGCTCAGTAAATACGATTGAATGAATGAATGAGCCAAAGCAAATCCGAGGGGAAACAGTGGGGCAAGGGGGGCCTGGCTGGGAGCGCCGCCAACCCCTTGGAATATTCTAGGTCTTATTTTCCTCGCCTTCTCCCTTTGCCCCTCAGCTCTGGGGGCCCGAGAAAGCCGAAGGGCTGGAGCGGAGGCCGGAGCCGGCCGGCCAAACACAAAAAACCTAGACAACCTGGCTGTTAGGCAGTGTGTGGAAACAGCAGCCTCCCACTTGCTAGGAGGCCGAAGCGACGAAGACGCAGAGGGCTTAAGACCGTCAGACCTGACTAAATCCCTTCCTTGAGAAACACTTTACAGCAGGACCAAAGGTTGAGATTTGGTGGCTCGGGGGCAGAGATCACTAGAGCCCGAGGCCCTGCCTCTGGGTCAGGCCCAGGGCCGATTCTAGAGAGGGTGGATTAAGGAGGAGGAAGAGTTTAAGGGACAGAACGGCTTCACCCTTTCCATACTGAACCAGGACCAGACCAGAGGGCACCTTCTGGCTGCCGGCGGATGTTTACAGACTGTAATAGAAGCAGTGTGGCCTAATGGAAAGAGCCCAGGCCTGGGAATCGGTGGACCTGGGTTCTAATCCCAGATCTGCCACACAGAGCTGCTGTGTGACCTTGGGCAAATCACCGAATTCCTCTGTTCTCTCACGGACAAAAAATGGGCATTCAATATCTCTTCTCCCTCCTACTTAGACTGTGAGCCTCATGTGGTTCAGGATGATATTGTTTCAACCCTAGCGCTTACCCTGTGGTAAGCACTTAACAAATACCACAATAGTAATAATAGTAATCATGATGATAATAATGTTGTTGTTGTTCCTGCACCAGCAAGTAATTCCCAGGACCAAGCTGCATTTTTCACTGATGAGCAGCTCTGGACAACCCCCACTTCAGCTGCCCCTAAAACCGGCCGCTTCCCAGACTAGCTGTACTCGGTCCCAATTCTTCCAAACGTTTTACATCCTTTTCCGACTCTTCCAAACAGCACTTTTGGCAGGTACACCTGCTGTAGATGGCTTGAGACTTCCTCGACTTTCCTCTACGACCTGGGACAGTTCTCTGCACCCAATAAGGCTCTCTATAAATTGACTGAAAGTTCCAGTGGAGAGTTTGGGGAGAGTAGGGGAGCATTACAAAGTGTCTGAAATCTGGGAATGATAAAGAGTAGTGTCAGGCAGGCTCAGGAGTTCCTCTCCCTCTTCTTCCCCTACACTTCCCCCTCTTTTTCTTGATGGTATTTGTTAAGTGCTTACTATGTGCCAAGCCCTGTGTTAAACACTGGGGTGATCAGATTGGAACACAGTCTCTGTTCCACATGGCACTCACTTTTAAGCAGGATAACAGGTATTTTCAGTCATCTTCAGGAGAAAGTTTGCTTTTTTTTTTAACCTTATGAAAATCCTTACCTGCTTTTCTGCTCACGCTAACGGGACTCTGTCCCAGGTCCTTTCCTTTCCTTGCTCTCCACCGGCTCTCTTGGAGAGCACATCCATCTATGCAGTTTCAACAATCGCCCATCGGGCAATCTCTCGATCTGTATTTCTAGCCCTGACCGCCCCCATCTTCTCTCTTCTCCTCCTGAGACACCTTCACTCGGATTTCCCAACGCAAATTTAACGCAGCACGTATTTTCCTTTCTAAACCCTATCTCCTAACCATACATCGCTATCCTCCCTGGTCTCTAGGCTTGCAATTTAGGGTTCTGGGGCTAATTTATAAATCTGTCACTTCCTCTCCATTCCTTTAACCACAATCCTATTACGGTGACAAGCCTTGTTTGTCTTGGGCCAGCCTATCTACAGCCTTTCCCCATTCCACTGTGCCCTACACACCCAGCAAAGAATCTCTCGCACAATTGGATTATGCCACTCCCCTCTTCAGGGGCCTATAGTGGCTCGCCACCAACTGATTGCTGCATACCTAACTGCTGTCTTCTCCTGCTACAGTCCAACTGACATCCCTTCCTAAACACCCCTCTGTCTCAGATCCATCACACATAGTATTGCCCCCTGCTTGAATGCCCTCCTCCCCGTCCTGCCAGCCATCTTCCTCACCGTCAAAGTTCTACTACAAACTCCCTTCCTGCACCAAATCCTCTCACACTAATTCCCACAACCCTGGATCGGTCCTCAATTCCAGCTGTCCCAGCCCAGGTGCCTGCCTAACTGGAAACCCGCCTCCATTTCTGTTCCACTGTAGAGCCCTGGTCTTTGCACTTTGGTCCGATCTCATGCCTCGTCCCTCAGATTGTAAGCACCTCAAGGTAGGGTCCGTGTCTTCTTCTCATGCAATTCCCCATCGTACCTAACAGAATGCTCGGAAGAAAGCCGATGTTCAATAAATACCACCGATGATGACTGTGAAACTGAGGACGAAAGGAGTCTGGCCATTTTCTCCTAGTGCCCTGCGGGGGGAGGGCCCCCTCGCCCTTCTCCTTCTCTACCGACAACATAAGACGCAGTGAGATGCAGGACCAGAGGGCCGGTATGATTTATTTCTCAGCTTCAGGCAGAGGCCATGATGTTGGGCCGGGGTCTCAGTTTCAATTAAAAAAAAAAAAATGTAAAGAGTGTCCCCTCCCACGCCCTTAAAAAAAAATCGTCAGAGAATCAGAGCCGGAGGGCGATGGCATCCAGCCTCCGAAGGAGCCTCCCGGGCACACGACTGCCTGCCCTGGGGCAGTGGCCGGGCGCACCCCTCTCTCAGACCCGGCCCTCAGGCCCCCTCTGGGGTGAAGTCCGCCAGGCCAGCAGGGGGGTGAGGAGACTGGAGCCAGAGATGGGGAGAACGTGGATGGCTCCCTTTGTCCTAGGGGGAGGGAGGGGAAAATGATTACCCCCACTCCCTCCCGGCCCCCCCTCCGTCCAGTGGGACCACAGGCTGCTTGGAAGGCCCGGGGGAGCCCTTCTGCTTAAGCTCCATTCCCTCCCCTAGGAACCTTCCTCATTCTGCCCTCTTGCCCCCAGAGCAAACCCCTTAAAGGAAGACGCTGGGAAGCTGGGCAGCCTGGGTTCCATTTCTCCTACTCAGCAACACCAAGAGGGTTCAGAACCCTCCTTGCGGGCCCTGGGGCAAGAGGGTCTCCCTCCCTCGGGCAACGGGGGAGGAACTGGAGCCCTCCCCTCCCCAGGCAGAAGGCCTCAACTGGCTCTCGTCCTCACCCCCCTCCGTCCCCTCACCGCCGGCACCCCAGCCGGACCCAGCCTCCGCTCCTTTCCAGGGAAGGGGAAGGGCCGAGGAAGAGAGAGAGTGAGGGAACAGGAGATGAGGGGGAGTGTAGTGGCATGGTTGGGGTGCTGGGACGGGGCAGGGGGAGATGCCCGGGTGCAGGAAGTCCCTACGGCTTGGGGTGGGCTGTAGAGTGCACACAGGCCTTTCTGAGGAGGGGACGGAGCTGAGAAGGGAGCTCAGAGGTGGAAGTGAGAGCCTCGGGGGGCTGCGAGTCTCAGTCTGTACGGGCAGAGCAGGGTTCATCACGAGTCCTCTTCCATGCTGAAGCTGCTGCGGCGGCTGCTGCCCTTGGAGGCGCCGGGGGAGACGGAGGAGAGCAGGGGGTCGGCGGCCCCCAGCGGGGACAGGCCGGCGGGGCCGCCCTCCTCCATCAGAATGTCCTCGATGGCCGTGTCAGGCCCCAGCCCCAGCTGGAACGGGTCCCCTAACTCCCCCAAGGGATCGCTGGAGAAGTTGAGGTCCAGGATGGAGTCGGCGGGAGGGTGAGGGGGCGGTCGGGCGGCAAGGAAGGGTCCCCCCTCTTCCGGACGCCCGGGCTCCGGCTTCAGCGTGTCGGTGGGCGGCGGGGCGGGGAGGAGCCCGTGGATCTGGGCCTGGAGCTCCAGCTCCTTTGAAGGAAGGAGGTGGGGAGGGGGACAGGGAGAGGGAACATCAGTTATTCCTAAAAGGAGCCTTGCCTTGAGCTGGGGGGCAAAGCAATGGCCTAGGGCTGGGGGGTGAGAGGGGTTATTATGATTACTATTACTACTACTAATAATAAAGCCTCCCCTGGGGGGGGTCTCTATTATTATTAGTAGTTGTAGTAATCGTAATAATAATCGTGATATTTCTTAAGCGCTTACTCTGTGCCAGGCACTGCAGTAAGCGCTGAGGTGGATACGAGCAAGTCGGGTTGGACACAGTCCCTGTCCCACATGGGTCTCACAGTCTCAATCCTCATATTACAGATGAGGTCGCTGAGGCCCAGAGAAGTGTAGTGACTTGGCCCAGGTCACACAGCAGACAAGCGGCGGAGCCGGGATTAGAACCCAGGTCCTTCTGCCTCCCAGGCCCGGGCCGGGACCGGAAGCAGGGGGCGCAGCGAGCGGGGCGAGGGCTGACCTGGACGCGGAGCTGCAGGCTGCGGTTGGCCTGCTCCAGGCTGCGTTGCCGGCTTTCCATGTCCTTGGAGCGCTGCTGCTCCTTCTGCAGCTTGCGGATATAATCCACGGAGGCCTTCAGGATCGTGCCTTTGTTCCAGCGCATCTCCCTGGGTGGGGTGGGATGGGCGGGGGCGGAGAGTCTGGGCAGGCAGCTCCTCCCACCTCCCTCTGGCCCTGTAAATCTGCGCCCTCTCCCCCTGCCCGCCCAGGGCCTCCCCACCCCAACTCACGGGTCATTGGACTTGGGGATCAGGGTGCCCAGCTCTTTGATGCGGTCGTTGATGTTGAAGCGCCGCCGCCGCTCGACTGCAAGAGGAGACGAGGAGAAGGGGAGGGGGTTGAGGAGGGGGAGGCCCGCTGCCCGCGAGACCCTGTCCCACTCCCAGAGCAGCCCCACGTACTCAGGTTGTGATTGTCCTTCTTCTGCCGCTCCTTCAGGAGGGCCTTTGCCTCATTCTCTGTGGACGAGAGCAGAGCAGAGAGAATTCAACAGTCAGCGGGGCCAGGAATGGGTGAAAGCCACCAGCGTGGCCCGGCTTGCTGGGAGGGGGCCTGGAGGGTCTCGATTAGCTCTCTGCCCTCCACTTCTCCACTCTCTTCTCCCACTCCACCCCAGCTCCCGCCACTTGGTTCCTCTCAACCCCTCGGTCACCCACCCACACACCCCCTCCCTGTGCCTCTTCTCTCTCGGCTGACCCCAAGCTGCAGCACTCCTTCCTGGCTGGAACTCCCCTCCCCCACCCCATCTGTCAGACTGCTATTTCTCCTCCTTCAAAGTCCTTCTGAAATCACAACTCCCGGAGGCCTTCCCCAATGAATTCCTCATCTTCCGGCCTTTATCCCCTTAACTACCACTCCAGCAGTTGCACGGCGCCTAAGCACTTGGGCACTCACCCCCACCCGCCAACAGACCCCGAGAGCACTTGTGTCCAGATCTTTATGCTATTACCTCCTGTCATTTCTTTTCACATCCATCTCCCCTACTGGACCGAAAGCTCCTGACAAAAATTACGTCTACCAACTCTGTTGTACATCCCCTAAGTACTTAGTACAGTGCTCTGCACACAGTTGGTGCTCAATAAATACCACTGCTCGATTAGGTGAAGAAGAGAGAAAAATCCTTGCTGACCCCCCCACCCCCAGCCCAGGCTTGTTGCCTCAGGCTAGATGAGGAAACCGAAGCCCTGAGCTGGGTCAGAGAGACGGGTCCAGAGTCAAGTGGAGAGGTAGGGGTTCCCATCACCTCTCCCGACTCTCCCCGGCCTAGGGTTTCCACGGAGGACTTCCCGCCAGAGGAGGGGCGGACCCAGACCTGAGATCTCTCTCTTGATGTTGGGCAGGTCAGCTGGGCAGGAATTGCTCACAGTGATGGCCGGGGTGGTTACGCCTTGCCCATTGTAGACATCCAGGAGGTTCCCGGACACCGGCAGCTGGTTGGGGAAGAGACAGAGAGAGATGGAAGGGAGTCTGCGGGAGACACCGTTCCATCCCGTGCCCTAGCTAAAGTCCTTTGGGGACCCAGGCTCGAGCTGGCCTAGGGAGACACTGCGAGGCAGCCCAGGGCACTTCCCTCCGCCTCGGCAAGGGCTCGGAAGAGTCCAACCCTCCGTCCACCCTAGCTTTACATCTCTGGATGGGACAGGCCGATCCCAAGCTCGCTCTGTGCCCTCCTGGCCACAGAGAGGGCGGTATTCTGCCCCAGCTGTGTGGGAGCCCTCCCAGGAGGCCCCCACCGCAATTTAAAGAGCATTGCCCAGATTCCCCACCCCTAACTCCAGCCCACACCAGCCCCCTCATCCCCCCTCACCGTGCTGGGCAGCTGCAGCCCGGCCCCTCCTCCGGGCAGGTAGTTGAGTATCTCGTCATTGTAACTTGACTCCAGGCTGATGATTTCATCGATGACATCATCAATCTGGTAGGGGAATGGACAAGGGATTGGCCACTGCTCCTCTAAGGCCTAGGCGGGGAGGAGGCGCAGGCCACGGAAGAATGGGTCGGGCACAAATGGGTCGGCAGAGAGGAGGCCGACTGCTTCTGCCAGACCTCTCCCTTCTCCTCCCGTCCCACCCCAACCACTATGAGCCTGGCAGAAGGGGCCATTAAGAGAGGCCTCAGTGGGGCACAGGTGCCCCGGAGACCCAAGGGAAGAGAGGTACGACTAGAACCAGGGAGGAGGATGGGGGAGTGGGGTGGGTAAGGGGGGCGGGCACCGTTCTCTCTCACCTCCTTCTCTGAGTTGGAGCTGATGTTGAGCATGGCCATGGGGCTGTTGGGGGCGCTGCCGCTGGGAGGGGGCAGGGCAGGGCCCTCGGGTTGAGGGCTGGGGGCAGGCGGGGGCACGGGAGGTGCCAAGGCCTGGGAGGCCATCTTGGGGCCCAGTGCGGTCGACAGGTACTGCTTCACCTGCTGCCTCTGGGCCTGCTGAATGTGGTACTTGGTGGGGTTCTCCAGGTGCGTCTGGACCTGGGAGAGAAAGGGCGGAGCCGGGCTGACCTTCGGCGACGTGGAATTTTCTTCCCGGCCCCGGAGGACTGGAGCCCACCGAATCTCCGCCCTACCCCGGCCTTCCCACCTCTCCGTTCCCCGTTGACCCCGAGCCCCGGGCCGGGTGTGGGGTTAACCCCGGCCCGGCGGCCACCTCGGGCTCCTCACCTTCAGAACCTCCATAGGCACCTGGGCGGGCGCGGGCCGGCCCATGGCGCTGTTGACGCTGATGGCGGGGGTGGCGGGGACGGGAGGGGCGGCCCGCTCCGCCAGAAACTGGGCCGACGCCGCCTGCTGCTGCTGCTCCCGCCGCTCCTGCTCCTGCGTCTGGGCTCGCATCAGCTGCTGGCGCAGCAGCACGCGTGACGACATGGTGGAGGCCCCGACGGGCAGGCCGGGGGCGCTGGGGGCCGCTGCCGGGGGGCCCGGGGGGTTCTGCAGGGTGGGGAGGCTGTGGGCACAAGGACCACCGGGTCACCGAGGGAAGCAATGCCCCCTGGATACCGGGGCCCCGGGGGGCGGGGAGTGGGTGGGAACGGGCCCGGACGTGTCCACAGGGGAGACGGACTAGAAGGGGAGAGGGGAGGGATCCTGGGCGGAGGGCGCAGGGCGGCCTGGTCCTGGCTCGGTCGTGGCCTGGCCTGGCTCCCCGAGCCTCAGTCCCAGCCCAGAGCAGGTTTCCTTGCTGATTACGAAATCAAAACTGCAACCAAAACAAACTGGGGAAGGGGAGGGGCCGGTGGGGGTTGGGGGGTGTGTGTGTGACAGAGGGGGCTAAACCGGGTACCCCTCCCCCCAGCTCCTCAGATTGGGGGTGAGTGGGAGGGGGGGGTCCCTCCGATCCAAGGCCTTCAGCTTCGTTCCTGAATCGGGGAGGGTGGATTTCCCAATAGAGCCGCTGCCCCCCGGCCCCCCCGGCCCCGGCCTCGATGGCGGCCCCGGCCGCGCCGGCGGGGGCCCGGCCATGACTCAGCACATTCCTGGGCAGCGGCGACAACAGGATGGAGGAGGGGGCGGGGCCAGCCTCAGTGCCCGGTGGCCGGCCGCCCCGGTCACCGGCCGCCCCGGTCACCGGCCGCCCCGGACAGGAGGGTGGCCCGGACAGAAGGCCGGCCCGGACGGGCCCCGAGGCCCACACCTCTCCTTGGGGTGGGGAGAGACCAGGGTAGTACACTAGATCGAACCCTCATCCTGGACGCTGTCCCCCTGCCCCTCCCCATCCCCATCCGATGTCCCCCACTCCCGGCCTGGGTCCCCCTCGCCACACTCATCTTACCCTCTCCCTCCGGGAGAATCCACTCCAACTATCCTCTAAGCTAGGGAATGGAGTGCAGACCAATCAACCCTTTGGTTTCCAAGCTAAGCTGATCTAATCAGAGGCCTTGGACCAAGGGAGTGGGGGGGAGGGTTGAAGAAGGGAGAAGGGGGTAATAAACGAGGGTTGTGGGAGAAAGGGGGGTGGAAGGAAGGAAGAGGAGAAGGGGAGGGCCAAGGGGGACAGGGGACGGGGGCGCGATGGAGAGAAGATGACAGGGAGGAAGGAGAGCAGGGAAAATGGGAGAGAGGGTGAAAGGAAGGGATGAAAAGGGGAGCCAGAGGAGGGAAGGAGGGATGGGGGAAGAGGACAAGAGGGAGGGGGAAGGTGAGCAGAGGGTGAATGAGAGCAGGGGAGGTGGGGCGGCGGGGAGGGGCAGAATGGAAGGGGTCTGGGTCCTGGGTTCTCTCTCTGAGGAGCTAACAGGGCTGTGGAGTTTACTGGGAGGGTAGCCCCAGTTCTGTGAATCACCACTCTGTTCTGAGCCTCAGTTTTCTCTTGGCACGTTTCCAAATGTTTGGGGCTTGTAAATGAAGGGCCAGAGTGCGGTGGTATCATTACCGCTGTGGTCATAAAACACCCAATCTTCAGAATTAGTTGTTCTCCCAGCTGTTGACTTCCTGGTCTCGGCTTGGGACTGACCCTCAGAGAGCACCCCACGAAGCCGGCCACAGAAACACGACCCCTTTGCGGGCCTTCCCCGGAACGCCTCCCGCGCCACGGAGCCCAGGCCTACGTCCACAAGATGCGATCCCCACTATCACCCCAAAGCTTCTGCATGCAGCAACCATGCAGTGCAGAAGCAAAGCCTTTTCTTTCATGGTACTGGTTAAGTGCCTACTATGTGCCAGGCACTGTACTAAAGCACTAGGGTAGATACATGGTATTAAAAACTTTTCAAAACCACAAGCAGAGGGGACGATGGAATACAATCGCAAATGCTTTCTCCATTTAGGGCACGAAGAACGTTAAGACTCGGGAATCCTCGGACAGCATGGATCAGCAGTAGGGATCGGCAGAGGAGGTCACCAGAGGCCGGAGCTACGCTCGCCCGTGGCCCTCCTAAAAGACCATCTGTGCCCATGGCCCAGAGCGCCCAAGCCCAGGGGTTCCCTGTCTGAATCAAGGCTCCAGAGACCTTGAGATTCAGGGAGTCTCCCCCCCCAGCCCCTTCTCCCCCCGACCACCCCAGATAAGAGGCAACGAAGATGACCGTTGGCTTCGGAGCTGGAGGCAAGATGTGTCTCCCCCGCCACCCCCTCGTCACCCCCCGCCCGCCAAACAGGGCTGCTTAGGTTCAGACCACTCACCTGAAACCATCATTCATGGCCAGAAAGAGCCAGGAGGGGAGGCTGGAGGAGGGCCAGGGGGCCTACCTGGTGCCTAGGGGTTGGCTCTTCAGCTCGTAGAAGCTGTCCTGGGTCAGGGACAGGATGTTTTCTAGTTCAATGTCAGCGACGATGCCAGATTCTGGCAGGAGGGAATTCAGGCTGGGGGAAGCAGGGGTTGGGAAGAGAGAGAAGGACCCCCAAATCAATGGAGTTACAACTTCCAACCCCCGATCTCCATTCCCCCTCCCCCCAGCCCTTGTACACAGGGTGCGGGATGGGGTATTATCCCCACCCTCCCATCAGGAGGAACTGTAGGACACGGGTCTTGCATGCGACCCACCAACATCCAGCTCCTCAATTCCTTGAGATGGGTCCGTCTACTCGCATTTCGCACAGGGGTTCAGCCTGAGGAAGCCCCGGGCTCCCCCGTGTCCTGCAGAACATCTCTCCCTAGTTCTTACAAAGTGACTGGACCAGGGTGGATGTGTTCAGGGGTGGTGGGTGGGTCCTGATGTCCTCCCTCTGCAGCTTCCCCACATCTGGTCACCTCACAAGGACCCAGAGCTTTCCGGGAGAGGCCTTAACTCTCCAGTCGGGTAAGAAGTACCTAAGGGTCCCTCCTTGCCCAATTCCCACTCCAGGGGCTGGGCAGGCAAGAGCCGGGAGGGAAGCAGCCGTGTGGGGCACCCTTGCGAGGGCCGGGAGGGACAGACGGACGGGCAGGCAGTCAGGCAGACACACTGGCGTTGGCCACCCCCACCTTGGGCCGGAGAGAGGCCAGAGGCCTAGGCCCAGTTTACCATTAATAGCAATACTCCTTAGAAGCAGCCGCCGAGGGGCAGCACCGAAACACCGAGCATCTTTAAAGGGCCCGCGCCCCGAAGAGGCAGCGTTACCCAAACCGGGCCAGGAGGCCAAGGGAAAGTGAGAACGGACTGAAGGGTATCTTCTTCCACTCTCTGGGCTCTTAAGGCCCAATCACCTCTCCCCTGCCTATTATCCATCAGTCGATCGATCAGTAGCATTTATCAGACCCCACCAAGCGCATTACTCCCATGTCTCTAGTGCACGTTAAAACCCAACTGGCCGTGTTGAAAAGTCCAGAAAACCCGGTGCCAGGCGTCACCCCGACTTCTGCATTCATTCACTGCTGTGAGACCCCAGTATTTTCTAGAACAGGCTCTCCCACTTTGGGTCTCGGCTTCCTTCTCCCCTCGGCAGCCCCACACGTTATCGCCCATCTCCTCCTCCTCCTCTTGAAAAAACAGAACCCATCTCCCGGGGTCAGGAGGGGTGGGAAGCCTTGCTCCCCAGCTCACACACCCTCTACAATATGGCGTTTTCTCCAGGGTTTCAAAGCAAGTCCAAAACCGCCAGGAAGCTTCACCCCGATCCCAGACGGGCAATCTCTCCCTTACCAACCCTAAAGTTCCAGTCTGGCCTCATCAAAGGGAACCGGAGTGGGAGGCCAAGGGAGCGAGGGGTGGCACCGGGGAGCAGAGAGGAGAGAGCGGCTCCACGGGACTTTGTTATTGGCAGGCCTGCTACGGATTGGGCTGCCTGTGTCTCTGTTACGGTAGGGCCTACAACAACACAGAATGGGAGGGAAAGCTGGCCGACTCTCCTTCCTCCCCCCGGGGCCTGGCCCCTTGAAGTCTGGTGGTGGGCAAGGCCAGAGGGGGAAGGAGCCAGGCCAGAGATGGTGCTGAGCTCAGCAGAAGACTGGGGCCCCCAGCAATGTGCTGACAGTGGCAGGAAACTGACTCAGGCCCAGGCCCCAAGCCATCCCATGTTTTCGAATCCTCTTTCAAGGGGCCGGGAGCTTGGGGAGGAAGGATTCTCCATTCCCTTCCTACATGCTCCCAGGAAGTTTGGGGCAGAACCAGGATGAAAGGCCAGCACACAGTGTCAGATCCTCCTATTCAGTCCTGGGGTGGGGGTCGGGGGGGGGAGAAAAGCAAAGAGCTCTCTCAGCTTCCTTCAGTGAGAGGGATTTGGGAAGCGTGGGATGCAGTGGATGGCCCCACCCTGAAGACGGGGGAAGGGGGGTGGGGGACAAGGGGCGATGGTGCAATCTCAGCTCTACAACAAAGCAACACAATCATTAACCCAGCCCAGCTCTCGGTCAGGGAGGGGAGGAGGGAGGCTGGCCGGAGATCAGACAGAGAGGGAGACAGAAACACGGGGGGATCTAAAGCCCAGAGAGACAGGCCGAGGAACCAGGGAACAAAGGCAGCCAGAACTAGAGAGGAAGATCTAAAGCTCAAGAGGATGGAGGGAGATGGTCTTTAAGTGATCTGAAGCTCAGAGCTAAGTGGCTAAATGGTATTTGTGGGGTGTTTACTCCTGACCTGAAGTCTGGAGAGACGACTGGAGGGACATATTAGGAGGCTGGAAGGGTGGGCACACACAGATGAGAAAAGACACTTCCTGGGGATGCCCTTAAAAAGCAGCAACTCCACCGCCTCAGCCAGGATGCCTTTCTGTAAAGTTGCTTGGGTTTGGGGACTTTCAGCTTGCCAGTCCTCATTGACCCCAAAGAAATGCTCTGTGTGTGTGTGTGTGTGTGTGTGTGTGAGAGTCTGTGTGTGTGTAAACCGAGGCAGATTCAGGAGTTGCACCCTGAACCCTGGCGTTCAGACTTCCAGCCCCCTCCTGCTCTCGGTGTCACATCTCCTCGCGGCTCAGTGGAAAGAGCCCGGGCTTGGGAGTCAGAGGTCACGGGTTCGAATCCCGACTCTGCCACTTGTCGGCTGCGTGACCGTGGGCAAGTCGCTTCACTTCTCTGGGCCCCAGTGACCTCCTCTGGAAAATGAAGACCGTGAGTCTCACGTGGGACAATGAGATCACCCTGGATCTCCCCCAGCGCTTAGAACAGTGCTCTGCACATAGTAAGCGCTTAACACATACCAACCTTATTATCATCTTCTCAGCAGCAAATGGGCAACTGATGCCAGGTCAAAGGGGAGTCACTTGTTGACGCCCGATGGTGGGACTCCACGTCCTCACCCTGGGAAGCCTGATTACTGGAGGACAGGAGGCCAGGGACCTGGGGATGGGGCCTGCTGACCCTCTGTCCAACGGAGGACCCCACTAAAGGCAAACCACAGATACCTGGCAACGCTGATGGGGAAAATCCGGGAGGGCAGTTGGGGCCTAGCTCACTCCCCGGGTTTTCGGGCAGGACTGGCGCCCCCGTGCCTCAGTTTCCTCTCGGGAGGCTCAAGGTCTTTCCCTGGGGGGGCCCGTCCGGGCCAGAAGTATTTGGGAGGGTCCCCCCCCCCCCCCGCCCCGGCCTGTCCCGCCTTCCTGCCCGGGGCGGGGAGGCCCGAGGCTCGGGGCCGGGCCCGTCCTTCCTCCCCGCACGCCAACCCCCGCCGCCGGTGGGTACCTGAGCAGCTGGACGGAGTCGGCGGAGCGGCCGTCCTCCAGCAGCACGAACACGGTCTGCGGCGCCCCCGGCCCGACCCCGCTCGACTCGGCTCCGTCCCGGCCCGGCCCGGCCGCCGCCTGAGACATGTCGCTCCGCCCGGGCCCTGCTTCCTCCCGAGCGCCCCGCAGGCGGTCAGGCCCGCTCAGGCCCGACCCCCCAGGTCTCCTCCCCCGTCCCGATCCTCCCGTGGAAGCAGAGTCCGGAGCCGGTTGACCGGCTGGGTCGGGTCAGTCCATGGGCCCCGGCGGCGGCCCCACCGGAGCGGTCCCGGCCGGCTGGGCAGGGCTCGGCTGCCTTCGGCTGGACTCGGCCGCGTTCGGCGGCGTTCGGCGGCGCTCGGAGCCGATCGGGGCAGGCCGAACCGGGCTGTGACTCATCCCCCTCCCTCCCGCCTGGGGAAACTCCACCGGAAGTGACATCAGAGGGGCGGCCCTCTCCCTTCAGCGGGCGGTTGCCTCCTCGTCCTCCTCCACGTCCCAGTCCCCATCCACTCTCCTCCTCACCCTCCCTCCATTCATTCAGTAGCGCTTACTATGCGCAGAGCACTGCACTAAGCGCTTGGAATGGACTATTTAGTTGCCATTGTTTTTACGAGATGTTCTTCCCCTTGACTCTATTTATTGCCATTGTTCTCGTCTGTCCGTCTCCCCCGATTAGACCGTAAGCCCGTCAGACGGCAGGGACCGTCTCTATCTGTTGCCCACTTGTTCATTCCAAGCGCTTAGTTCAGTGCTCTGCACATAGTAAGCGCTCAATAAATACTATTGAATGAATGAATGAACAAATGGGCAACAGAGACAGTCCCTGCCCATTGGGCTGGGCGGAGGGGGATTGACGGGAAAGACCCGCCCTCTCGCCCCGTGAGAGGGAGACCACTGAGGAGGTCCCGCCCCGTCTGGCCTGGCCTTCCTCTGCCACTTCCCCTTATAAATAATAAGAATAATAATGGTATTTGGTAAGCGCTTACTATGTGCAAAGCACTGTTCTGAGCGCTGGGGGAGATACCAGGTGACCAGTTTGTCCCACGTGGGGCTCACGGTCTTCATCCCCATTTGACAGATGAGGCAACTGAGGTACAGAGAAGTGCAGAGACTTGCCCGAGTCACACAGCTGACGGGCGGCAGAACAGAGATTAGAACCCATGACCTCTGACTCCCAAGCCTGGGCTCTTTCCACTGAGCCACGCTGCTTCTTTAAACTGCCAGAGCGGTGGAAAGACAAAACACAACACAAACACACACTCTCTCGCCCTCCACTTCCTTCTACCCACCCCTGACCAACCTGGGCCACTGATGGACTGGAGAAGGAGTCGAGGAGGAAGAGGAGGACCCTGGCCCTCCTCCTTAGCTTCACCTCTGAGGTCTCCACAACAAGCTCAAGAACCTCCTCTCCTCTTCTGCTCCTAAGAACCGAGAGCTGTCCCGGAATGGGGCCCTGGCATTCCAATTGCTGGGCTAATAATCATGATTACTGTGGTGTTTGTTAAGCGTCTATTAGGTGCCAAAGACTGTACTAAACCCTGGGAAGGATATGAGGTAGTTCAGTCAGACACAATTCCTGTCCCACATGGGGCTCCCATTCTGTGGAGCAGGGAGAGCACATATTTAATCCACATTTTACAGGTGAGAAAATTGAGGTATTGAGAAGTTAAGTGGCTTGTCCAGGGTCACACGGCCAGCAAGGGGCAGAGCTGGGATGAGAACCCAGGTCCTCATCTGGACTCCCAGACCTGTGTTCTTTCCACAAGGCCACACTATGGATCAAGACAGTGGAGACTCCAGGAATATTCCAGAGCAGGGAGGAGAAGAAAGAGAGAGAGAAGGGCAGAAGGAAAGGAGGAAGAATGAAGGGGAAAACTTATTGGTCCTCACCTATCCCTCAGATGCCTTCTAAGGCAGGCTGGTCCTTTCTCTTTCCTTCTCTTGCCACGGTTGTGGATACTCCCTTCCCCCTTCTCCCTTCGCTGGGCTGAGCGGGGTGGAGGTGGCTTTCACCATGGGAAGCCATTTCCTGAGATTCAGCTCCATCCTGTTCCACCCCTTTCCACCCCTAGCCACCAATAAAGCCCAAAGAGAGACAACAATGACGCTGAGTCCCCCAACCAACTCAATTTCCAGCACCCTCGGCAGAGAAAGGAAAATGAAGTTATGGCGACCCCTTCCCCCAGCCCTCAAACCTCTCTATTCCACTGCCTCTCTTCTAAGCCGTAATTTACTCAGTCTTAGATCTGTCCCTGGAAGAAGCAAGGGTCTAATGAGGTCAAGCGTTAAGGATCCCAAATTCAATTCAACACTTTATTTCATCTCGACACTGAGGCAAGGTCACGGGTTCACAGTCAGGCGCAACAACACAGCTAAACATTTACTTGCAGACAGGTATATACATGCAGGCGCCAAAAAAATTCAGAGAAGCAGATAGCTGCACACACATACACAGCCTCACATGCCCAACCTGCCATCTGGGCCTCAGGTCCCCCTCTGGGGTGACCATCTGCCTTGGCACCAGCTAACACCTGTCCTTGCCCCTCCTTCACTGGGCCAAAATGAGGGTGAGGGGCTGAGGGTGGACCTTTTGCTCTTCTCAGACCTCTTCATTTCTCTGATCTGCTGGGCTGAGCAAGACTGAGGTCTAGAAGTCGGAATGCAAAGGGAGTGGGAAGGTGGCAATCTTGAAATAATTACCTCCTCACTAGGCAAACTAGATATCAAAAAGATGAATGGAATAGGATAAGGGAGCAATAAGGTCACAGCTAGACTGGAGAGAGCATTGATTCAGGGAAAAAAAAAATCCCGGTAATAGGAGCCAGCAGGCATATGCTCTTTTCTCTCTCTCCTTTATCTTTCTTTCTCTCCCTCCTTTCTCTTTCCCTCTCTCCCTTTTCTCTCCTCCTTCCTCCCCGCCTTTCTGGGGCATCAATTCAAGAAGAGGGCAGCTGTCCCGGGTTCTCAAATCTAATCGGTATTCTTTGAGGGGGGCAGTTGAAATAGAGGTAACTAGGGGAGAACAGTCAAGACCATTTGTTTTTTAAAATTCCACAAACTTCAGAGATCAGATGCTCATGCAGTTCAAGTGTCTGTGTGTGCATATGTGTGCATCTGATGTCATGGGTGTGTGTTTGCTTGTGTTGCCATAGAGTAGTTGTGCATTTATACACAGAGTGCGTGTTTTAGGTTACAGAGGCAGAGAGAGAGGGATTATAGCGGTGGAGAGGAAGAATGAAAATCCATTCATTCATTTCATTCAGTCGTATTTATTGAGAGCTTACTGTATGCACAGCACTATACTAAGCGCTTGGAAAGTACAATTCGGCAACAGGGACAATCCCTACCCAACGGGCTCACAGTCTAGAAGGGGGGAGAAAGACAACAGAACAAAACAAAGCAAGTGTCCAGGCATCAATAGCATCTATATAAATAAATAGAATTGATCTATATACATAGCATCTATATAAGTAGAATTATTGATCTATATAAGATAAACAGAATAATAAATATGTACATATATACACAAGTGCTGTGGGGCAGGGAGGGAGTAGGGGTGACGGGGAGGGCAGGAGGAGCAGAGGAAAAAGGGGGGGCTCAGTCTGGGAAGGCCTCCTGGAGGAGGTGAGCTTTCAGTAGGGCTTTGAAGGGGGGGAAGATGGAGAAAGTGGAGTGCAGTTAACGGGAGCACAGACTGGACTGTAAATTTGGTAGACATATTGCTAACCCTTCTACCCGGCTCTCTGCTCCTCCCAGGCCTCCCTGCCCTCCCTGTTCCTGGGGCTGATGAATGCCCCATTTCAACTGGGGTAGCCCAGAATGGGTTGAAGGGCTTCCGAGGGAATGCGCTGCCCCGACACCACCCACACCCACACCCACACACACCCCTCCCCCCCCACAGAACCACCTCCAGTTTCCCACCATTCATTCATTCATTCATTCATTCATCCATCCATTCAACAGTATTTACTGAGCAACAGATAACGACAATCCCTGCCCAATAACGGGCTCACAGAATACACACACACACACACACACACTCCCAGAACCATCTCCTTTCCCAACCAGCACACACACACACACACACACACACACACACACAGAACCACCTCCTTTCCCCACCAGCACACACACACACACCCCCCCAGAACCACCTCCTTTCCCCACCAGCACACACGCACACACACACAACCACACAGAACCACCTCCTTTCCCCATCAGCGCGCACACACACACACACACACAACCACTTCCTTTCCCCACCAACACAGACACACACACACAGAACCATCTCCTTTCCCCCATCAGCGCACACACACACACAGAACCACTTCCTTTCCCCAACACACACACACACACAGACCCACCTCGTTTCCCAACCCAACATACCCCGCCCCCCGAGAACCACCTCCTTTCCCCACCAGCACACACACACACACACACACAGAGAACCACCTCCAGTTTCCCAACACACACACATGCACACCTACACACAGAACCACCTCGTTTCCCAACCAGCACACAGACACACACAGATCCACCTCCAGTTTCCCAACACAACACACCCACACACAGAACCACCTCCTTTCCCCACCAACACACAGACACACACACACACAACCACCTCCAGTTTCCCAGCTCACACAAGGACACCTACACACAGAACCACCTCGTTTCCCAACCAGCACAACAGACACACACAGATCCACCTCCAGTTGCCCAACACCCACACACCCACACACAGAACCACCTCGGTTCCCCACCAGCACACAGACACACACACACACACACAGAACCACCTCCACTTGCCCAACACACACACACACACACACATTCCCACACAAAGAACCACCTCCAGTGTCCCACCTCGTGTCCCACCAAAACACACACACACAGAACCACCTCCATTTGCCCAACACACACAATCCCCCCCCCGCCCAACCACCTCCAGTGTCCCACCCATGCACCCCCCCCTTCCACTTTACCATCCCCGTCCCCACCCCGAGACCGGTACAAAGACAGCGCCCCTTCCCCGAGAGGGCGAGGCAGACCCGAAAGCGGGCAGGGGCCCAGAGCCGGGGCGGGGGGAAAGGAGGAAGGGGTTTCGAATGATCATTTAATGGCTCTGGTGGAGCGCTGCCCCTGTGCAGAGCCCTGGGCTGAGCGCTTGGAAGGGAAAATGGGGGGGGAGGGGGGGAGGGGGAGAGAGGGGGAGAGAGAGGGAGAAAGAGGGAGAGAGAGGGAGAGGGAGGAAGAGAGGGGGAGAGAGGGAAAAGGGGAGGGGGGGAGAGGAAGGAGGGAGGGAGAGGTGGGAGGGGGGAGGGAGGGGGGAGAGGAAGGGGGGAGAGGGGGGAGAGAGGGAGGGAGAGAGAGAGGAAGGGGGGAGAGAGAGGAAGGGGGGAGAGAGAGGGGGAGAGAGGGAAAAGGGGAGGGGGGAGAGGAAGGAGGGAGGGAGAGGTGGGAGGGGGGAGGGAGGGAGAGGGTGGGAGGGGGGAGGGAGGGAGAGGTGGGAGGGGGAGAGGAAGGGGGGAGAGGAAGGGGGGAGAGGGGGAGAGAGGGAGGAAGGGGGGAGAGAGAGGAAGGGGGAGAGAGAGAGGGGGAGAGGGAAAAGGGGAGGGGGAGAGGAAGGGGGAGAGGAAGGGGGGAGAGAGGGGAGAGAGGGAGAGGAAGGGGGGAGAGAGAGAGGGGGAGAGAGGGAAAAGGGGAGGGGGGAGAGGAAGGAGGGAGAGGGGGAGGGAGAGGGAGGGGGAGAGGAAGGAGGGGGGAGGGAGAGGGAGGGGGGAGAGGAGGGGGGAAAGGGAGGGGGGAGAGAGAGAGGGAGAGAGAGAGGAAGGGGGGGAGGGGGAGGGGGAGGGGAGAGAGAGAGAGAGAGAGAGAGAGAGAGAGAGAGAGAGAGAGAGAGAGAGGGAGAGGGCGAGCGCGCGCGCAGGACCAGCCCTGCTGTAAACCCCGCGGGCAGGCGGAGGGGGCGCGCGAGGGAGGGCGCGCGCTGCCCCGCCCCGCGCTGAGGCGGCTCGTGCCCGAGGCGGGCGCGAGGGCGGGGAGGGCGCGAGCGAGGCGGCGGGCGCGAGGGCGGGGAGGGCGCGAGCGAGGCGGCGGGCGCGAGGCGGGCGCGGGGGCTGCTGGGGCGGCGGCGCGCGGTGGCCGGCGCCTCCTCCCGCCTCAGGGGCGGCCCGGCCCGGGAGCCCAAAGGGGGCCCTCCCCGCCCCCCGCCGCTCGCCCGCCCGTCCGTCCGTCCTCCTTCCCACCCGCGGGGGTGGGGAGGAGGCGGGGCTGCCACCCGGAGCGCGCCCCCGCCTGGCCCGAGCGGTGAGTAGGACCGGCTGAGGCCTCCCGCGCGGGGACGCGCGCGCGCGCGCGCCAAGGCTGCCCCTCCCCCCCCCTCGGCCCACAAAGGCTGGGAGGATTTGCCCCCCCCCATTATTAATAATGAGGATATTCGTTAAGCGCTTACTCTGTGCAAAAGCACTGTTCTAAGCGCTGGGGGGATACGGGGTCATCGGGTTGGGGGGTCCCCCCAACTCCCCTTCATTGAGGCGTGCGTACGATCGTGTTGATGGAGCGCTCACTCGGTGCAGGGCACTGGACTAAGCGCTTGGAAGGGACAGTTCGCAACAGAGAGGCAGTGTCTGCCCCATAACGGGCTCACGGGGGCATCGCCAGGGGCATCGCAAAGGGCATCGCAAGGGACATTCATTCGTACAATCGTATTTACTCTGTGCAGAGCGCTGGACTAAGCTCTTGGAATGGACACTTCGGCAACTGAGACCGTCCCTGCCCCATAACGGGCTCACAGGGGCATCGCAAGGGGCGTTTATTCATCCAGTCGTATTTATTGAGCTCTTACTCTGTGCAGAGCGCTGGACTAAGCGCTTGGAATGGACAGTTCGGCAACAGAGACAATCCCTGCCCCATAACGGGCTCACAGGGGCATCGCGAGGGGCATTGCAAGGGGCATTTATTCATCCAGTCATATTTATTGAGCTCTTACTCTGTGCAGAGCGCTGGACTAAGCGCTTGGAATGGTCAGTTCGGCAACAGAGACAATCCCTGCCCCATAACGGGCTCACAGGGGCATCGCGAGGGGCATTGCAAGGGGCATTTATTCATCCAGTCATATTTATTGAGCTCTTACTCTGTGCAGAGCGCTGGACTAAAAGCTTGGAATGGACAGTTCGGCAACAGAGACAATCCCTGCCCCATAACGGGCTCACAAGGACAATGCAAGGGGCATCGCAAGGGACATTCATTCATACAATTGTATTTATTGAGCGCTTACTCTGTGCTGAGCACTGGACTACGCACTCGGAATGGACAGTTCGGCAACAGAGACAATCCCTGCCCCATAACGGGCTCACAAGGACATCGCAAGGGGCATTCATTCATACAATCGTATTTATTGAGCGCTTACTTTGTGCTGAGCACTGGACTACGCGCTTGGAATGGACAATTTGACAACAGATAGAGACCATCCCTGCCCTATAACGGGCTCACAGGGGCATCACGAGGGGCATTCACTCATTCAATGGTATTTATTGAGCACTTACTATGTGCAGAGCACTGAACTAAGCGCTTGGAATGTACAGTTTGGCAACAGATAGAGACCATCCCTGCCCAATGACGGGCTCACAATCTAAACGGGGGAGACGGACAGCAAAGCAAAACAGAAGACAACATCATCAAGATCAAGACAACATCATCATCACCCCCCCCCCCCCCCGAACCACCTCCACTTTCCCACCAACACACACGTACACACACACAACCACCTTCACTTTCCCACCAACACAAACACACACAACCACAACACAAACACACATAACCACCTCGTGAAAATGCTGCAGTCTCTGATCTGAGAAACCCCGAACAGGCGCCGGGGTTTCCTCTGGGTCCGGATGGGGTGGAGGCCGCAGAGGGACCGGCCACCCTGTTGCATTGTGAGATTTGGGGGGGATCTGTAAAGCGAGGTGCCGCCGAACGAGTCAGTAGCTGCGAGAAAATGGGGGAGAATCTATAGGTTGGTGAGGGTCGATGGAATGACGAGGCTCCTCGCTCCCATTTCCTCAACACGCCTCTTCTTCCTCACTCTTGTACTGTGCGTACTCTCTCTGACACAGAATTTATGATCCAGAAGGGACCGAGCTAATGTGATTTTGCGGGTACGGAGGCTGGGGAGTAAAGAGAAGATTAACTATTGAACCCAGGGACTGTTGGAGTATTCAAAGGGGGAGGGGAGAGAACTTGACATCCGCTGAGCCTCAGTGGGCTCGGCAATTCCATTCCCACCTCAGGAAGCATTGCTTCCCTCGCATGAGGCCTGGACGGGAGGCTCAGTCCAGTAGATACAGTGCTCTTAATAGTAGTAATAATAATATTGGTATTTGTTAAACACTTACTATGTGCCAAGCACTGTTCTAAGCCCTGGGGTAGGTACGAGGTGATCAGGTTGTCCCCCATGGGGCTCACAGACTTCATCCCCATTTTACAGATGAGGTAACTGAGACACGGAGAAGTGAAGTGACTTGTCCAGAGTCACACAGCTGACGTGTGAGGGAGCCGGGATTAGAACCCATGACCTCTGACTTCCAAACCCGGGCTCTTTCTATTGAGCCACACTGCTGCTCTTCTGTGGAGCGGATGGAATGAAGACCCCCCCCTCGCTCTTCCACGTTAGGCCAAGCTTCGCTAAAAGGCTTTGATCTCTGCCACTAAACTCCTGGTGAGGAAACTGAGCGTGAGTCCAGACCGTCTGGTTAAGGAGGAACTCAGAACACCGTGACGCAGGAAGCTCTTCCTTCCGTGGTTTTTTCCCTCCTGGGGGGGAAACCTAGGCTCTTTGCCTCAGTTCCCTTCCCCAGTCCTTCATCCACGGGAGGGTTATTTCTTTCCAGGCTTGGGAGTCATGGGTTCTAATCCCAGCTCTGCCGCTTTTCAGCTGGGTGACTTTGGGCAAGTCACTTAACTTCTCTATGCCTCAGTGACCTCATCTGTAAAATGGGGATGAAGACTGTGAGCCCCATGAGGGAAAACTTGATCATCTTGTATCCCCCCTGCCAGCACTTAGAAGCAGAGAAGCAGCATGGCTCAGTGGCAAAAGCCCGGGCTTGGGAGTCAGAGGTCGTGGGTTTCTCATCCTGGCTCCATCACTTATCAGCTGTGTGACTTTGGGCAAGTCATTTAACTTCTCTGAGCTTCAGTTGTCTCATCTGGAACATGGGGATTAAGTCTGTGAGCCCCATGTGAGACCACCTGTTTACCTTGTATCGACCCATTGCTGAGAACAGTGCTTTGCACATAGTAAGCACTTAACAAATACCAAAATTATTATTATTATTATTATTAGAACAGTGCTTTGCACATAGTAAGCACTTAACAAACACGAAAATTATCACTATTATTATTATTAGAACAGTGCTTTGCACATAGTAAACACTTAACGAACACCAAAATTATTATTATTAGAACAGTGCTTTGCACACAGTAAGCACTTAAATATCAAAATTATTATTATTATTATTAGAACAGTGCTTTGCACATAGTAAATGCATAACAAATACCAAAATTATTTTTATTTTTATTATTATTATTAGAACAGTGCTTTGCACATAATAAGCACTTAAATACCAAAATTATTATTATTATTAGAACAGTGCTTTGCACATAGTAAACGCCTAACAAATACACTGATCATTATCTCTCCCGGGCTTAAATAATAATAATAATGTTGGTATTTGTTAAGCACTTACTATGTGCAGAGCACTTGTTCTAAGCTCTGGGGTAGATACAGGGTAATCAGGTTGTCCCACCTGAGGCTCACAGTTAATCCCCATTTTACAGATGAGGTAACTGGGGCACAGAGAAGTTAAGTCACACAATTGACAAGTGGCAGAGCCGGGAGTCGAACCCATGACCTCTGACTCCAAAGCCCAGGCTCTTTCCACTGAGCCACGCTGCTTTCCTCGAATATTGTTGCTAGGCATTGCTCTATAGCCTCTCCAGCCCAGAAACAGACCCCACCCCGCGATGAGGGAATCGTGGCTAGTCTTTCTCCGGTGGAATCGTGGCAGAAGATGCTGAGGGGAACCCCTTCGCTCCGGGCCAGAGAGGGGGTGTGGGGGAGAGCTGCCCAGCACCGGTCCTCCTGCTGCTCCAGTAGAGGGCATCCCAGGCCCGGTGGAGCCCCGGCCGGTTTCCGTTGGACCGGACCTGGCCTCCAGCTGGGCTCCTTGCCCTCCGGTGGGAAGATCTGGGGGAGACTCCTACGGCGGAAGACACCCCCAACCCCGGGTTTGATTCCTGGTGGGGCATTTGGCCAGAGGGAGGGAGCAGGAAGTTGGGAATCACAAGGGGGGCAACTTCTCACGCTGAGCTTGGGGGCGAATTTGGGATGGGGCTTCCCCGGGGTTGAACGGACCCCAGTCTTGGCCTCCTCCAGCTGGCTCCTGACCTCAGTGGCATTTGGGGGCCGGTGCCGGGGGCAGGCTCCAGAGCCCACTGTAGGTAAGAGGAGCAGCGAGGCTTAGAGGTTAAAGCACGGGCCTGGCAGTCAGAAGGACCTGGGTTCTAGTCCTGGCTCTGCCACTTGTCTGCTGTGTGACCTTGAGCAAGCCACTTCACTTCTCTGTGCCTCAGTTCCCTCATCCGTGAACTGGGAATTAAGACTCAGCCCTTTGTGGAATGGGGACTGTGTCCAACCCGATTTGCTTGCATCCACCCCAGCGCTTAGAAGAGTGCCTGACACCTAAAAAGTGCTTAACAAATATCACTATTACAATTAATAATAGTAATAAGAGGAGCTCCTGGAGCTTAGCAGGGGCAAAAAGGGCCTTTCGATTGGCCCCAGATCTCCACTGAGTTCCAGTACTCTGTTGGGGAGAGAGAAGTTCCCAAACTGGTCCCAAAGTCTGGCAAGAGCAAGAGGAGTCCTTTACCGGCTCCTAGAGCATCCGCCGGGCTTCCCGACGGGGGACGAGGAGCCTCATCCCTCAGGCGGGGGCCAAGGGAGAAATGGAGCCACTCTCTTGGCTTTATTTTTGGCCTCCAAAGTGGGGTGGCTATTGTGACTGTTGGCCCTGCCCAGAAAACTAGGGGATTTCTCTACTGGCTTCCTAAAGTGCTGCCTTCTTTGTCTCCTTATCTCCCCACCTCGTCCTCCCCTGACTTTCCCATCACTGTAGTCCGCACCACCATCCTTCCTGTCTCACAAGCCCATAGCCTTGGCATTATCCTTGACTCTCCTCACTCAATCCACATATTCAGTCCGTCACCAAATCCTGTCGGTCCCACCTTCACAACATCGCTAAAATCCAGCCTTTGGTCTCCATCCAAATCGCTACCTCGTTAATACAGTCACTCTTCCTATCTCGCCTGGATTACTGCATCAGCCTCCTTGCTGACCTCCCAGCCTCCTGTCTCTCCCCACTCCAGTCCGTACTTCACTCGGCTGCCTGGGTCGTTTTTCTACAAAAGTGTTCAGAACATCACCCCTCCTCCTCAAAACGCTCCCATGGTTGCCCATCCACCTCCGTATCAAACAAAAACTCCTCACCATTGGCTTTAAAACACTCTATGACCTCGCCTCCTCCTACCTCGCTTCTCTCCTTCTACAACCCAGTCCTCACGCCTCGCCTCGCTCCTCTAGTGCTAACCTTCTCACTGTACCTCAATGTCTGGCTGCACCCTTCCTGCCTCCGGCATGGAACGCCCTCCCTTCTCAAATCCGACAGACAATTACTCTCCCCACCTTTAAAGGTTTACTGAAGGAACATCTCCTCCAAGAGTTCTTCCCAGACTAAGCTCCACTTTCTCTCATCTCCCACTCCAGGGTCATCCTGCCTTGCTCCCTTTGCTCTTCCACCCTCCCAGCCCCACAGCACTTATGTACATATGTATAATTTTATTTATTTGTCTGTCTCCCCCTCTCTAAGATCGTTGTGGGCAGGGAATGTTACAGTTTACTGTTTTATTGTACTTGCCCAAGTGCTTAATATAGTGCTCTGCACACGGTAAGCGCTCAATAAATGCGACTGAATGAGTGAATGAATGTCTCTGGGAAGTTGAGATCCCTGCCTAGATTCCATTTCTGATGAAATTGTATCTCTCCCAGCGCTTAACACCGTGTTTGGCCTAAGCGCCTAACAGATTCCACTCTTATTAGCTGCACTCCCTGACTCGTGTAAACGTCAGCCAGAGCAGGGTGATGGGACGGGAGGGTAAATTTGTTTAGGTGAGTGATAATCCCACTTATCAGCTGTGTGACTCTGAGCAAGTCACTTAACTTCTCTGTGCCTCAGTGACCTCATCTGTAAAATGGGGATTAACTGTGAGCCTCACGTGGGACAACCTGATTACCCTGTATCTACCCCAGCGCTTAGAACAGTGCTCTGCACATAGTAAGCGCTTAACAAATACCAACATTATTATTATTATTTGTGGGTGGGCTGGGTCTAAATATGTAGTGGGGAAAGGAGGTAGTGCTCTGGGAGGGATCTTCCCAACCAGAAACCTTCCACCTCCTCCTCTCCCTCCCTTCCTCCCGCCTCTCCTTGCCTTCCTCCTCCTCACCTCCCTCCCTCCTCTTCCTCCCTTCCCTTCTCCTCCCCTTGACTTCTCCCTCCTCCTTTCTCCTCTTCCTCCCTCCCCTCTTTTCCTTCCCTTCCCTCAGCATCACTAGCCCACTGCTTCGGAGAGGACCAGCTCCGAAGTACTTTTAGGATTGATCCTCCTCTCTGAGGAGGGAGTGATTTGGGGGTAGACTGTGGGTGGGATGGTCATTAGCAATTGCTTTAGAGAGTAGGTGTGTCCTATTTCCCAGCCATTAGAATCTGGGTGAGTCTGGGGGTTGGGGAAGGTTTGAATGTGTGTGTGCACGTGTGTGCACGTGTGTGGTTTCTTTTAGTCTGCAGATGTGTGAGTTGTGTTGGGGGAGCCTAGAATGATCATCCCACAGGCCTAGGGGAGGGGAATGTGTCTGAGGGGGTGTTGTGTTCTGAATTTCACCTTCTCAAACTGCTTGTGCCTTTGTGTGTGGCCTCAGCTGCTTCCCTCTGCCACAGCTCCTCTGACCCAGTGAACTTTCCAGAGAGGCTGAATTTGTTCCATTTCCTCCAAAATGCTAACTAACTCCCCCCTCCTCCTCACACACATCCCCAGGTCCTCAGTCTGGACTAATGATCAGGAGCAATACAGCTTCGGTATGTGGCGGGGGGGGGGGGGGGGGGGAATGGGGGAATGTCCACGGGGTGGACAACAGACGGAATCGATCGAACCATGACAAGTGGCCTGTCCTTGGGGACATCTGCTTCACAACAGAAAACCTTCAATATCCCAAGTCTGAAGGTTGGTCGCTCTTTCTTGGCAAGGGGACATTCCAGCCAGGGTTCTGTGTGAAAGTCTCCCTTACTGGGCAATCAGGGAAAGCATTCAGCGCTCCCTCCTCCTCCTCCTTAATGGGTTCTAATAGACCTGGGGTCTAGTCCCGGCTCTGCCACTGCCTGCTGTGTGACCTTGGACCAGTCACTTTAATGTATCTGCGCCTCAGTTTCCTCATCTGTAATATGGAGATCCAATACCTCTCTCCCTCCTGCCAAGAGTGTGAACTCCATGTGGGATAGGGACTGCATCTGACCCGATAAACTTGTATCTACCCCAGCACCTAGAACAGTACTTGATACTCTGTGTCAGCGCTTGACAGATGCCACTATAATTAGCAATAGTAGTCCTACTAGGCAGTTCACAGTGCTGCTTCCATAGTACGAGCCCCAGCGCTGCCTGAAGAAGGAAAGAGGGAAATAAGATAGATCTCTCCCTAGCCCTTGGCGGGGGCCTCCGGCGGTACAGAGATTCTAGGCTCTGCCAAAGGAGGAGGCAGGGAGTTGCCCCTGCCTTGCTTCGAAGAGGGAGGCGAGGAGACTCAGCAGTGGAGGAGAGCAGGAAAACAGTGGGCCCCCAACTGTAATGATTTGGCCATTCTTAGCCTCAGGGCCCCGCTGAGCCTCCTCGGCCTGGGTTGGCTGCGGGACTTCAGGCCGGCCGGGGATCTGAGTCAGGACAAGCAGTTCCAGCTCTTGGCCCCCACAGTCTTTCTCTTGGCAGGTGGGAGCGGAAAGGAGGCAGGAGGTGGCTTACCGGGAGGTGAAGGAAGGGACACAGGGCTGTGGGGGAGGTAAGGATGGAATAAAGGAACCTTTGTGTCTGTCTCCCGGAAGCTGCAGACCAGGAAAGGAAGGTGAATTGCAGAAGAGATCCCTGCTAGGGGTTGGGGGAGAGTGAGGGGGGGGGTCTGGGCTAGGAAGAAAAGAGGGGAGGCAGATTGTAAGCGTGGGAGGAAGAAAGAATTGATCTCTCCCCCAGGAGGCCTTCCGTGACTAACCCCTCATTTTCCCACCCTATTCGCCCCTCCCTTCGGCTTCGCCTGTGCATTTGTAGCTGCTCCCCTTAAGCACTTCGGTACTACTTACCTCACCGGGTGAATACTTACCTCACCGGGTGAATACTCCACTTACCACAGCACTTGAGTCCTTATCTTTATATTCGGCCATTTCCCCAAACAGTAATCTATCTGAAGGTCTGTCTGTCTCCCCCACTAGATTGTAGATTCTGTGCGAGCGGGCGTCATAATAATAATAGTGATGACGGTGTTTAAGCGCTTACTGTGTGTCAAGCATTATGTCTACCAACTCTATTTTACGTTGTGTACTCTCCCAAGCACTTAGTACAGTGTTCTGCACGTGCTAAGTGCTCAATAAACCACTGGTTGATCGATTGATGGGAAAGTAGCTTGGCCTAGTGGAAGGAGCCCACACCTGGGAGTCAGAGAACCCGAGTTATAATCCTGGCTCTCTGCCACTTGCCTGCTGTGTGATCTTGGTCAAGTCACTTAACTGCTCTGTGCCTCGATTCCCTCATCTGCAAAATGGAGATTCAATATGTGATCTCCTTCCTATTGAGGCGGTGAGCCCCAAGGGAGACCTGATTATCTACCCCAGCAGTTGGCACAGTGCTTGGCACACAGTAAGAGCTTAACAAAAACCACAATCATTATTGTTGCCTGCTGAGTGACCCTAGGCAAGTCACTTAACCTCTCAGCACCTCAGTTACCTCATCTGGAAAATGGGGCTTCAGTACCTATTCTCCCTCCTCCCACGTTAGACTCTGAGCCCCATGTGGGGCAGGAACTGTGTCCCACTTGATTATCTTATATCGTCTCCAGTGCTTACTCCTACTTACTACTTAACAAATAGCACAGTTAAAATCATTATTAATAATAATAATGGTATTTGTTAAGTGCTTACTCTGGGCCAAGCAATGTTCTGACTGCTTGACCTCTTCTCTCTAAACTTGGGAGAGAACCCGGGTGATGTCCGGCATCCTTCCTCACTCACACTCCAAGGCAGGAGTAGACCTGCCTACTCCTACTTCAAGCTTAGGGGAAAGGGTACTCCCAGGTTACAAAAGGTCCTAGAGACCATCCCTAAGTGGACCTTAACTGGAAAATAATAATAGTAATGATAATAATGCTAATATTTGTTAAGCGCTTGCTATGTGTTGAGCACTGTTCTAAGCGCCGGGGTGGTACAAAGTAATCAGGTTGGACACCGTCCCTGTCCCACATAATAATAATAATTATGGTATTTTTGTTAAGCACTTAATGTGTGCCAGGCACTGAACTAAGCACTGGGGTAGATACGGGAAGTAGCGTGGCTCAGTGGAAAGGGCTTCGGAGTCAGAGGTCATGGGTTCGACTCCCAGCTCTGCCACTTGACAGCTGTGTGACTGTGGGCAAGTCACTTAATTTCTCTGTGCCTCAGTTACCTCATCTGTAAAATAGGGATTAACTGTGAGCATCACGTGGGACAACCTGATTACCCTGTATCTGCCCAGCGCTTAGAACAGTGCTCTGCACATAGTAAGCGCTTAACAAATACCAACATTATTATACTAGCAAATCGGGTCGGACACAGGCCCTGTCCCACATGGGGCTCAGAGTCTCAATCCCCACTTTTCAGATGAGGTAACCGGTGCCTAAGAGAAGATGAGCGACTCGCCCAAGGTCACACGGCAGACAGATGGCAGAGCCCGGTTAGAACCCCATCCTTGGGAGAGCAGCCGAGGGGGTGAAGGAACCAGGTGGGGGACAAAAGACAACAGCCGAGGGTGAGGTCAAATCGGGGGTACACGGGGGGCTCCCCGAGGGGCTTAGAATTTTCTCCCAGCCAACCCAACCATTTGCCATAAGCAGGCAGTTGACAGCTCCTGCCAACCTCCCCGTTTCGTTTCCCCAGGGGAGAAGCCGCAGACAACAGAAGGAAAGATACCGTGTCTTCCAGTCCCCACAGGCCTGGTTTGGGAGGGGAGCGGAAAGCAAAGAGGCTCTGGACCTTAACTTCTGCATGTCTGTACCCTGCTCACAGCTGCCCCGCAAAGAGGGAGGGACAGAAAAACAAGAAGGAGAGAAGCATCAGGGAAGCAGAGGTCACCCGGCAGCTGGGCCCCGGGTTCTTCCTTCCCCTGTTTTTTTTTTTTCCCTCATTTCGGACCATCCTACGCTGAGGCTGGGATTCACGTGTGGGTTTCATGCCTCCCCTTGGGCCTGGCCCGTGATCCAGAGGCTGGCTCGAGCTCCGGAGAAAGGGAGGGGGTGGGGGCCAGCCCCCCAAAAAGGACTCGCCCCATTCTCTCCCCACGCGGCACCCTTGGACTAATGGCTTCTAGAGCCAGCCACTTTTGCATCCTCATCTGGGAATCTGGTAAGAGGCAGCCTATCCTCCACTACTTCCAGGGTCAGGCCAGAGAACTTCCCCCTATCGCCGGCCGTGGAGGAGAATGGGAAGCGGCGTCGCCTAGGGGAAAGACGCAGGCCTGGGAGTCAGAGCCGACGGGGAGGGGGCTTCTAATTCCCGCTCCGCCACTTGTCTGCTGTGTGACCTTGGGCAAGCCACCGAACTACTCTGTGCTTCGGTTCCCTCATTTGCAAAAAATGGGGATTCGATCCTGGATCTCCCTCCTACTTAGACTGTGAGCCCCATGCAGGACCCGATTATCGTGTATTCATTCAATCGCATTTATTGAGTGCTTACTGTGTGCAGAGCACTGTACTAAGCGCTTGGCAAGTACAATTCGGCAACAGATAGAGAGCATCCCTACCCAACAACGGGCTCACAGTCTAGAAGCGGGGAGACGGCCAACTAAACAAAACAAGTAGGCAGGCATCCATCAAAATAGAAAAATAGAACCATCTACGCCAGCGCTTACAACAGTGCTTGGCATATAGGAAGCGTTTAGCAAATAGGGCAATTGTTATTATTGTTATCACCTTCATCTGGGGGAGTCCCTCTCCCGGGAGACCACATCTCCTTGGGCTTTAGTCGGTCCGTTGGGGGATGTCCACGCTACCCAACAGAGGGCCAGTTGGCAACAGGCCGGCCGGAGGAAGAGCCCGAAGACCCGTGGGCGCCCACCCAAGTCCGGGCCGCCTGTCCGGGACCCCCCCAGCGCCCTTTGCAGCCAGGGAGGGGGGTCGGAGGGGGCTCTGCGGAGGAGGGAGGTGGGCAGTGGGGCCGGACTCCTGTGTCCCTCGGCACGGCGGGGACGCCCCCGGCCCAACCTGCCGGGCAGCCGGTGGAGGAATTCGTGGAATGCCTGGCGAGCCCAGCCCCCCACCCACCGTGAACCCAGGCGTGCCCCTCCCTGGGGGGCCGGTGCCGGTGCATACCAGCGGCTTGCCCACGGAGGGGGGCGAGAGGTGAGCGTGTGTGTGCGTTCATTCATATTTATTGAGCGCTTACTATGTGCAGAGCACTGTGCTAAGCACTTGGAATGTACAGTGTTGGGGATGGGGATCCCAAGCTCAGGCCGCTAGGCCGGGGCCGGGGAGAGGAAGCTGGGGCTTAACCTCCGTGGCAAGAGTCCGGGCTTGGGAGTCAGGGGTCATGGGTTCAAATCCCGGCTCCGCCGCTTGTCAGCTCTGTGACTTTGGGCAAGTCACTTTGCTTCTCTGGGCCTCAGTTCCCTCATCTGTAAAATGGGGAGTAAGACTGGGAGCCCCACGTGGGACAACCTGATTCCCTGGTATCCTCCCCGGCACTTAGAACAGTGCTTGGCACATAGTAAGCGCTTAATAAATACCAGCCCTATTAGTATCCTCTGTGACTCAGTTATCTCATCTGTAAAATGAGGAGTAAGACTGGGAGCCCCACGTGGGACAACCTGATCCCCTGGCATCCTCCCCAGGGCTTAGAACAGTGCTTGGCACATAGTAAGCACTTAACAAATACCAGGCTTATTAGTATCCTCTGTGCCTCAGTTATCTCATCTGTAAAATGGAGAGTAAGACCAGGAGCCCCACGGAACAACCTTGTCTCCATCCCAGCGCTTAGAACAGTGCTTGGCACATAGTAAGCGCTTAACAAATACCAGCACTGTTAGTATCCTCTGTGCCTCAGTCATCTGTAAAATGGGGAGTAAGACCGGGAGCCCCACGTGGGACAACCTGATCCCCCGGTATCCCCCCCCAGCGCTTGGAACAGTGCTTGGCACATGGTAAGCGCTGAACAAATGCCAGCATCATCATTATTATTAATAATAATAATAACCTCTGCAGCGCCAGAGCCCCGCGGAGCGTCGGGAGGCTCCGGACGTCTCCGTGCCCGCGCTCGACCTACTTCGCCGTCTACTACCCTGGTTCAGTGGAAAGAGCACGAGCTGGGGAGTCCGAGGTCACGGGTTCGAATCCCGGCTCTGCCCCTTGTCAGCTGGGTGACTGTGGGCAAGTCACTTCACTTCTCTGGGCCTCAGTTCCCTCCTCTGGAAAATGGGGATGAAGACTGTGAGCCTCCCGGGGGACAACCTGATGACCCTGTGTCTCCCCCAGCGCTTAGACCATAGTAAGCGCTTCACAAATACCAACATTATCATTACCACACCGTGTCATCTACTACACAGGCCTCCCCCCCCCGCCCCCCATACACACAGACCGAGGCACACACCTCCGGGAGCGGATGGTGAAGGTCGGTGGGGTGTTGGACGTGGACCATGTCCGAGGGGGGCAGTCCCGAGGTCCGGAGGGGGGGCTGGGGATGACCTCGAACCTCGGACAGGGGAGTCCGGCGGCCCGGATCTTGGCTGCAAGCAGGGCGTCGTGAGTCACTCCCTGGCGGCGCCCTCCGGGCTCCTCGGGCCCGCCGACGGGGAAGGGTTAAAAGGTGGGGCCTGGGCGCCCCCTCCCCCTTCCCTCCCCTTTCCCCTCCCCTGTCCCCGCCCCCCGCCCCCGGAGCGGCCGGCCCGGCCGGGCCCGGGACCGGGATCTCCGCGGGGACGGCGCGACCCCCCACCTGTCGGAGCCGCCGCCCCGCCGGCCAGGTGAGCGACGCCGGGGCTCCGGCCTCCGGGCGTCGGGCTGGAGGGAGGCCCACCGAGGCCTGGCCCGGGGGGGGGGGGGGTGCTGGGGAGGGGGGCTGCTGGGCCGGGAGCTGCTGGGGAGGGGGGCTGCCGGGCCGGGGGCTTCCCGGGGTGGGGGGCGGCCGGGGCCGGGGGCTGCCGGGGCGGAGGACTGACGGTGGGACCCGGCCAGGTTGGAATTGTTAGCTGTGCTGGGCGTGTTGGAAGGCCCGCCTCCCGCTTCCCCACACCCGCTCCCACCTCTTTATCCGTCCCGTGCCCGCCAAAGGGAATGAAGAAGGGACCGGATCGGACCGGGGGTTGGGGGGCGGGGGCCCGCATTCAGATTTCCTGGTCGCTTTATTAACCCTCCGTGGCCGGGCTGGCTGCCGAATGGCGGAGTGGGGCGGGGGGGGGGACGGACGGACTCTTGCCCACCCGCCCTTTTGGAGACAGAAACGGGGGCAACCCACAAAGCGCGACGGCTGGGACCACCCGCCCCCCTTCGCCGGGGAGCTCCGTGTGGGCTTGCAGCGGCGCTTGACACCTAGTAAGCGCGTAACTGTAATAATAATAGTAATAATCCGTTTGGGGGCCAGACACTCCCGCTCTAAAACCCCACCCCTGATCCTCGGGGAGCCCTGCTTCCTCACCTGGAGATTTAGGGGGAGGGGTGGAATCGGGACCCGGGACCCCGGGCCGGCCACCGCCTGGGGCCTTGGGAGGGAACTTGGGGGGGGTCGGAGGCCGGGTGGGGGGCGGGGGTGCCCAGCTCAGCCCGACAGCGGGGGAAAACGATCCCCGCTTCCTTCCCAGGAGGAAACGGCCTTGCCGGGGCGGAAATGGGTTTGGGGAGGTGTCTCCCCGAGGGGGCTAAGCCATCCCCCTTCCTGCCGGCCCCCAATCCCTCGCCCTCCTCTCAGTCCCCTTCCATCTTTCCCAAGCCTCTTTCCCTCCAGCCTCCCTTGCCTGCCTCTGCCGCTGGTCCTCTGTGGGACTCCCTTTGCCCCAGTCCTCCCAGTCCCTAACTAAGCAGCATGGCCTCGTGGCAAGAGCGGGGCTTTGGGAGTCAGAAGTCGTGGGTTCTAATCCCGACTCTGCCACTCGTCTGCTATGTGACCTTGGGGAAGTCACTTAAATTCTCTGTGGCTCAGCTACCTCATCTGCCAAATGGAGATTAAGACCGTAAGCCCCACGTGGGACAATCTGATTACCTTGTACCAAGCCCTGCGCTTAGAACAGTGCTCGGCACATAGTAAGCGCTTAACAGATATCGGGATTATCGTTACGTCCCAACCCCTAAATCCGAGGGTTCCGTAGCCTTCCTTTTTGTCCCCCAGAGGTTACTGGGATCCCAACGGCCAGCACCCCTTCCCTGTAGGGCTCGCCTGCCTTTCCCCGCATGGGGGCTGGCTTTAGGGGGGCAGGAGGCGGAGAGGGGGTTGCGGGCTGCCTTAATAACGGGCTCTTGGATCCCTTGTAATTGCACGTTTAGGCCTCTCAGACACACGTCCCCAGTTAGTAGCGCAGCGGGAGCCGGGGTGGGGGACGCGGCTGAGAGACGGTGACCCGGAGTGGGGTGGAGTGGCGTGTCTGCGAAGGCCACCGGGCCTGGAGTGGAGCCAGGAGGTCGTGGGGCAGGAAGGGAAGCCCTGGAACCAAAAGTCCGCTTTCGGGGAGCGGGTCCCGGGGCCGGAGGAGAGGGTGCCCTCACACCTGGGGAGGTCAGGGAGTGTCGAAGGTGGCCCAGGTCCAGGGCCGCGGCCTCCCGGGTGTGTAAACAGTCATTACCCGGAATCGTCTTTACCCGGAGTGTTTGGGAGACCTGAAAAACCTGCCGGGACTCGTTTCTCCCCACCCCCACCATACCTGGTGCTGACGGCGGCCGCTTCCCTCTCCTCCCAAATTCTGCCCCGTCTGTTCAGGAACCTTTTCAGGACCCAACTAGCCTCCGTCTGCTCGGTGGCTTCTCTCTAGCCACCGCCGCCTCCAGAACCGGCTCTAGGAGGGGCTTTGATTTGAGCCCAGAGGGGGGGTGGGCAGCCGAGGGTGGGGGAAGGGGCGCGGGGCCCGGCGGCAGAGCTCCTGGCTCCACTCCCTACCGCTGAGGACCTGCGTGGAAGCACTGCGAAGGAGGCGGGAAAGCGTTGACTGTGCCTTCCCCACATCTCGGAGAGCTGAGACTGAGGGGTCTGGCTGAATTTTCCGGCTGACAGATCTGGCTTAAAATGCCCGTCTGATGTTCTGATGGGGCTCACGCTCTCAGCTTGCCCTTTGCCAGCTGGAAAGGCCTCTGTGCTCTCCGCAAGAGGAGGAGGGGGTCCTAAGGGGCTTACGCATCCTGGAATGGACAAGAGAGTGTAGCCCACTGGAAACGGACGGGCCTCTGGAGGAAGGAGTGGTTGGGCTCACTGGGGCAACTCCGTGTCCCCCCCACCATTGCCTTATGACTCAGGTGTGGCCCAGGTTGGCAGCCTGGGATTTCTGCTCCCAGCCTGACTCATCCCTTAGTTATTTATGCCTGGGCCTGATGAATGGCATCCCCTTATTCTCAGGGTGCAGTTCTGGTAGATGAAGCTGCCTTACCCAACCCTGGCTGTCTATTTACTCCCAGCCTCCTGCCTCCTCAAATCAGAAGAGTAAAGGTGGAGTCACACAGGCGTCGGGATCAGCCTTCCTGGAGAGGTGAGGGGTCGGTGATCTTGGGGTTGGGGAGGGGGCACCCCGGGAGTCGGGGGCAGTGACAGAGTCACTCTATGTTCTTGGGAGACCAAGAGTTATAAACTGGGGATATGGCAACGGGATAGGGTGGGGAGGGGAAGCAGGGGCACCGGAGAGCAGCGACCTCCTATTCCCTTCCCTAAGCGGGAGAAATGGGATATTGGCAGCTATCCCCATCACCGTGGCATCCCGAAACATCCCTCTAATCACCCCTCTAACCCCTTTTTGAACTTGCTGTGCTGTCCCGAAGACCAAGCTGCAGACTCCTCACCATCGGCTTTAAGGCGCTCGTTCCGTTCTCCCCCTCCTACCTGACCTGGAAAGTCTCCCACTACATCCCAACCCGCACATTTGGCTCCTCTAAAGCCAACCTGCTCACTGTACTTCCGATCTTGTCTGTCCCACCAGATCCCCTCCCCCTTTTCGTGTCCTTCCTCTTGCCTAGAACTCCCCATCTGACAGACCGCCACTCTCCCCATCTTCAAAATCTTACTAAAATCATCTGCTTGACTATGCCCTGATTTCTCTTACCTATTCGCCCTCCTTTCTACATTGCGTATGCACTTGGGGCTGTATCTCTTGAGCACTTTGATTCGCTCCTCAGCCCCACAGCACTTAGGTACCTATCCTAAAACTCTGCCATTTCCCCTAGCTGTAATTTATCTGTTCGTCCGTCTTCCCTCACTAAACTGGAGGCTCCTTGAGGGCGGGAATCGGATCTTCTGAATGTGTTGTTCCGTACTCTCCCAGGCTGCTTACTACTACGGTCTATACGCAGTAGGTGCTCAGTTAGTATCATTGATTCAGTGGGTGGGGAGGAAATGTGAAGCTATGAGACTCTTGCTCCACTTCAGCGGACAGATGGTCCTCTGATGGGCGGGTTCCCGGCCTCGGGGTGCGGGGGAGGGACCGCCTGCTTATCTGTCCTGTCCTTTGGGTGTGGGGAAGGTGAGGTCATTAAGGCCACCTAGATGAGAGCAGGCCGGGAAACTGAGGGCAAACTCCAGGCCTCACGTCACCGGTGAGAGTGGGCGACGGGGCCGGTCTGGGTCCGGGGTGGCCTGGAATCCCAGCCTCCTGGACAGCACGTGTCAGAAAACATCCTTGGGTGTCAGTGCCTCAGCTTATTCCTCCGAGAAGGGAAGAGGATATGGGGGATGGGGCCATGTGTAGCCAAGTGCCTGAGAGGCTTTCCGGAAAGGGGTGGGAGCTGAGCAAGAGGTGGTTGACTAGATTGAAGACAAGAAGCCAGGCCCTTTAGGAGGAGGGAGGGAAGGAGTAGGGAGGGAGGCTCCGGTGTCTTCTCAGTGGGAAGCGGCCTCGGGGTGGAGTGGAGGAGGAGGTGAGGTCCAGGATGAACAGCCCTTGCTCCACCCCAGGGTAGCCTCCCTGAGGGGATTTTCCAGAGAGGACAGGCAGAGAGAAGTGGGGACACACTCTTGTTTATAGAATTTGGATCTTTGGACTTTGCCAATACTGACTATCTTTTCCCCTGCCTGGCATTTCCCCTGGTATTGTTGTCTTGACTGTGAGAGGTGGAATGAGACCAGGTAGGGGGACAGTGGGCAAAGTGTTGGGCCGCTCAGAACTGCCTGTGCCTGCTGACTTGTCGGCCACCCTTGCTCCTCTCCGGGCTTCTGCCTCAAGCGCTGCACGTTTTGCAGGTCGGCCTAAATAGAGAACTGGAAGGGAAGGGGTAGGCAGGGTGGGCATTTCAGGATGGGGATGGTCTTCGGGAGGAGCATCCGGCCAGGAGGAGGGGGTTTTTTGGAGGGAACGTGGGAATCGGCCCTTGGCCTGAGGGCTGTCTAAGGGAGGGGCGGACAGAGGGAGGGAGGGGCAGGTCTTCCCGGGCTGTGGGATTGTGTGAGGAGAGAGGGGCAGGTCTTCCCCGGCTCTGGATTGTGTGACCTTGGGGTCGCAGAGTGGGGACCCGAATGCTGAAGAGCAGGCATCAGGTGGCAAATAGCCAATCTTTTGGGACTCCCCCTGGAGGTGCCCAGCTGATCGCCTTTTTGGAGGCCGGCCCTGGGGGCCATATGGGCCAGTGGCAGGAGCTGCCACTGCTGGCGTGGGAGAAGGGAGGGAGAATCCAGGGAGGAACAGACTGGGTGGGAGGGCGAAAGGGGAGGGACCTAGGCCCCAGAGGCTTGCTCTGGGGGAAGACTAGGGAGGAGCCCAGTAATGTCAGGATACCCAGCTGGACAGAGCCTGGGGCCTAGGGCCCAGGTCGAAGGGTCAGGGCTGCCCGTAGAGTGGGATCATTGCAGCCATCGACCCAGGCCTCACACCTGGAGGGCCGCCGCCCGGCCCGGCCCGTGGGGCTCCAGAGAGCTGCCACTCTGAGAGAAGGCCAGCGGCCGTGGTTACCGCCTCCCAGAGTCCGACTGGTTGGGGCCGGCAGCCCCCTAAGGCGCGGGAAGGGAGGGACAGCTTTTCTCCTGAGACCTGCCACTGTCGTTCTGCCAGGGCGATCAGTGGAACCTGGGGAGGACTTAGACCCCCATCCCATCCCACCCCGGCCTTCCTCCCCGGGACCATCCCGTGAAGAGCCACGGGAGGGAGGGAGGTGGCGGGGTATAGAACTGGGTGTGTCCGGCGGGGAGGCAGTATTCTCTACTCTCCCTTCTACGTGCAGGGTGGAGCTGCGTGCCTTCCTGAGGCAGGGATGCTGCTTCAGCCGCACGGCAGCAAAGTCTGCCGAGGGGAGAGGCCCTGACAGGCTGCTGGGGGAGGGAGGAAGGGGTGACGTGTGAGTTGCATCTGCACCTCCTCTGCCCCTCCCTGAAGCACAACACCTTCACCTTCAGAATTTAGAACCCTCGGAACTTAGAACACCCTCTCCTTTCCTCTCTCCCCCCCATCTCCTCAAACCTTAGCCGTCTAAGATTAAGGCAGCTAAGATTAGGGCTTTGACTGAAACTTGGAGTCCCTGAAGTCTGCCCTCCTGGCTCCCTCCCTCTCCCAGGGCCCTGTGCTGGCAGTGCCTGGAAAAGTGACTCTTCCTCCTGCACCTTGTCCATCCAGCTCTGTGGGCTCTGCCACGAACAGTGCTCTGCACCTAGGAAGCGCTCAATAAATACCGCTGACGATGATGAACTGAGGGGGCCCGAGTCTAGTTGACTCTACTTAATGAAGCTTTACGAGCCCCCCAAGTTCTCCGGTCCCTAGTATAAAATGGAAAAGAATCAGTATTCCGGTTGCCCAGGTACTCGTCTTTACTGCCTCACAGGGGCCTGCGTCAATCCCTCCATCTTTCCGGTCGGTCAGTTGTATTTTTTGAGAGCTTAGGGTGCGCAGAGTATTGTACTAAACACTCGGGAGAGGCCAATACGACATTAAACGGACACATTCCCTGCGGGACGGGCAGGGGTGAGGGGAGGGACGTGGAGAGATTTTAAATTGTGACCTGATGAGGTGTTCTTCACCTCCCCCTCCAGACCCAGCCTAGGGAAAGGCATTGGAGGAAGCCCATTGCCCAGCCTGTCCCAGGATGGAAGTCAAGGGTCAACTCATCAGCTCGCCCACTTACAGCTCCCCAGGTACAAACTCTTCCTGCCCAACCAGTACTCGTGGCCCAGTGGAAAAAGCACGGGCCTGGGAGTCGGAGGACCTGGGTTCTAATCCAGGCTCCGTCACGTGCCTGCTGCGTGTCCTTGGGCGAGTCACGTCGCTCCTCTGGCCCTCCGTCTCCTCATCTGTGAAAAGGGGAGGAAATCCCTAGTCTCCCTCCTCCTTAGACTGTGATTCCCCACCTGGGCCAGTGACTGGGTCTGACTGACTTGTCTTGAGCCTACACCAGCGCAATGCTTAGTACAGTGTTTGGTGCATAGTAAGCACTCAACAGATATCCCAGTTGTTGTCGGTGTTATTCCTCCAAAGCAGGGGAGGGGAAGCCTGGATGGGTGGCTAGCAGAGCAACGGCAGAGAGGTGCTGTCGCCGCCCCTCCCCGCTCCCCTGGGGACCCCCACCCGACTCTTGATTCCTGCACTCACCCCCTACCCCCTCCATCCTCCCAGCCCCCCTGCAAGGGAACGTGAGTCCAAAGGTGAAGATGGAGCGGCTGCGGGAGCTGCTGGAGAAGCAGCGGGGACTGCAGGAGGCGCTCAGCTTGAAACTTAAGGAGCTCCGGAAAGTGTGTCTGCAGGAAGCGGTGAGGGCCGCAGGGGGTCACGGTGGGGGGGCCCGCAGGGGGAGCGGCCAGGTCCCGGAGGGAGCCGGTCGTGGGGAGGGGGGTAGCCCTGAGCGCCTATCAACCCCCCACCCGCCCCCTCCTCCTGTCCCCATGCCCCCCAGGAACTGACAGGCCAGCTGCCTGCAGAATACCCCGCGGAGCCCGGAGAGCGGCCCCATCTCTTGCGGCAGCGGCGGCCCCAGCGGCCCGTGTGCCCCCGGGGGGCCAGGGCAGAGGTGAGCGTGGGAAGGGGGTCGGGGAGGACCGGGACCCCACAGGGTGCGGTCAGGCCTCTCATCCCCCAGGGAGGGAGGGGGGCTGCGCCGCCCGGGCCGCCGTGGGCACCTGGCGGATGGGTGGGTGGGCGGATGGATAGGGTCGCTGAACCCAGCCCAAGGGAGAAATGGCGCCCCTCCGCAGGAGCTGCAGCTCGAGGCGCTGGAACGGGAGGTGTCAGTGCAGCAGCAGATCGCGGCGGCGGCCCGCCGCCTGGTCCTGGCCCCGGAGCTGAGCGCCGAGCAGCGGCGCCGCCGCCGGCAGGTCCAGGCCGACGCGCTCCGGAGACTGCAGGAGCTGGAGGAACAGCTCAGCGAGGGCCGAGCGCGCCTCGGGGCCGGGGCCGGGATCCCGCCCCTCACCCCCGCCTCCTCCGCTGGCCCGGGCCCCGCCCTGGGCCCCGCCCCGCGCCTCATCCAGCTCGGCCAAGGTGGGTCCCCGCTTGCCCGGGTGCTGGGGGCCAGGGCCGCGTAGCAATTTCTGGGAGAGGGGGCAGAGCCCGGAACGGTGTCTCACTTGGTTCCCCCTTCCCTCCTTAGAAGATGCTCTGCATTCAGAGAGCAGCTCTCTATCGGAATCAGCCAGCCATGACAACGGTGAGTGTGGCCTAGTGGCCAGACCTCAGGCCTGAAGACCCTCAGGTCTGAGGGTCCGAGTTCTAATTTTGCCATAGCCCCATTCATGCTGTGTGACCACAGGCAAGTCACTGAACTTCTCTGGGCCACCTGAGTTTCCTCATCTGTGAGTTGGGGATAAAACACTTCTTGGACCTTCCTCCCCCTTAGACTGTGAGCCCCATGTGGGATAGGGACTGCATCCAATTGATTACAGCTGCATCTACCTCACTGCTCTGTACATAGTAAGGGCATAACGGACACCTCAATTTTTATTACCGTTCGATGGTGAGGGTTGGGAGAGGTCGGGGTTCGGATGCTTCCGTAGGCCTGGAAATCCTGGCCCGCTGCCCCTGACGCTGCCCCTTCCCCTGCCTGTCCTTGCAGATGAGCCCCACGGCTTCCCCTCAGGGAAAGGGGGTCCCCAGATGGAATGGCCCTCGCCCCCCAAGGCCCGGGATCAGCTGCGGGCAGTGTCCGGAGGTAGCCCCGAGCGGCGCCCCGGCTGGAAGATACCGCCGAACGAGCTCTGTGGGGACCTGCGGAACCGCCGTAACTCCGTGGCCAGCCCCACCAGGTGGGTGAGCCTGGGAGGGAAAGGGCAAGGGGGTGGCCCCATCACCCAAGCGGGAGCAGGCAGAAAGCGAGGGGAGAACTAAATTCCGGTGGCTGCGGGACTTCTTTCCCCCTGCTGGTTCCTCCCCGCCTCCGCCCCCGGCCCCCGTGGCATACAGGGCCGGGGAGGGGCAACAGGAAGAACTGGGGCAAAGTGGCATTTGGGGAAGGCGAGTCCTGCTTTCGGGAGACGGGGGCCTAGAAGGGTGACAGCCGGGTGCGAGAAGGCTGCCGCTCTCCGAGGTCGGATATGCTCACCCACCCTGACCTTTTCGCCTTCCCTCAGCCCCACCCGCACCCTGCCCAGGAGCGTCTCCAGCTTTGAGGGACGCAGCGTGCCCGCCACCCCCGTCCTTACCCGCGGCGCTGGGCCCCAGCTGTTCAGGTAGGTCCCGGGGAGCCTCTGGCCCAGCCAGCCCGTGGAGTGGAAGATCTGGGGAAGGAAATGCCGGGCCGGAGGGGGTCGACGGAGGCCAGTGAGATGGCCCTCTGACCTCCGCGCTCTCCGGGCTCTTCCTCCCCCTCAGGCCCGAGGGCCTCCAGAGCCTCCACGCCCGCCAGTGGTCAGGTAGCCAGGACTCCCAGATGGGCTTTCCCCGCGAGGGCCCGTGGGACCGGACCGCTCTCTTCGCCGCCCGCACACGCCGCAGCAACAGCTCCGAGGCCCTGATCGACCGAGGGACTGGGCCGCCACCCGCTCCGGCTCCCGCCCCGCCTCCTTTCAAGAGCACCGAGGCCCTGCACGACCGGGCCTTCTCCTCCCGCACGGCCGGCCCGCCTGAGCCTCCCCGGGCTTCCCGGCCCAGCTCGGCCGCCCCCCGAGGCCCCCGGGCCCCTCCGGCCTACGGGGACCCGCTATCGGACTACTACCAGGAACGGGGGCCGGGGCGGAGCTGGGGGGACCCGGAAGGGCCCGGGCACCTCTCCCGACGGGATGCGCCCCCTCTGTTCTACGTGGACAGTCCCATGCTGCGCAGCAAAGAGAACCATTCCCGGGTGGGGCGCACCAAGTCCTGTGGACCCCCGGAAGGGCCTCTTCCCTTCTGGGCCCCGCCCCCACCAGGCCCCCTACCTGCTGCCCGCTTTCGCGGCCAACCGGACCACGGGGAGCGGAGCGCCCACAAAGCCCTGGCCCTGGAGGGGCTGCGGGACTGGTACATCCGTAACGCCAGTGCGTACCCACGGGGGGTGCTGGAACGGAGGGCGCCCCCCGGCCTCTACCCCGGCCCTCGTTTCTATGAGCCGGGGCCCCCGGAGCTCTATGGCTACGGCGCCGTCCCCCCCTTTCCCCATTCGCTGAGCTTCACCGCCCCCCCGCTCTCTGGCAGGTACGGGATGTTGTTCTGACGGCCGCGTGGGGGGCGGCGGGCCCGAAGGGCAGTTTTGGGTGGGAGGGGTGGGGACCTCCTGGGTCCTGGGAGGAGTTGTGCTTCTCCTCCCCAGGGGTGGGGGGGGCCCTAGAGGTCCCCGGTGCCTGCAGAGTCGCCCAAGGAGGAGGCTCCGATCAAAGCCGTCGCCTCCGCGGGGACGCGAAATGGGGGAGGAGGGAGCCAGGCCCTACGTGGGGGAGTGGGAGCCGTGACTCGCCGTCTTGCTCTCGGGCCGATTATTCCCTAATGCGTTTCTTCTCTCCCTGTCTCTGTCTCATTTTCTTCTTTTTTCCTTTTCTTTTTCCCTTCTTTGGGCCTGTCCCCTCCACCCCCCACTACTACCAAAGACACTACGCGGACTTCCTGTGTGCGCCGGAGCTGAGCTCCCACTTAAGTGACCTGAAGTTAGTTGACGGGGAGCGGTCCCCGGACACGGACCCTAATACCCCCGGGACGCTGGTGTAGCCCCCTCGGGCCCCGCAGGGCCCGCCGCCTTGACCGGAGTACCTGGGAACCTGCAGGCCGGGGAGCCGGGGGCTTCTGGTGAAGGTGGAGGGGCTGGCGGGGCGGGGCCGACGGAGGATTTCCGAGGAGGATGCGACCGGCTGCGCCTCGTCTCGGAGCAGGAGCGCGGGTCGGCCCGCCCACCGCCCTCTCCGCTTCGTCTCCCGGTGGCAGCTGGTGAGGGCGAGGCCTCTCCGCTTCCCCTTCTCCGGGCTCAAACCGCTGGCTGGTTTTAGTGGGGAAGCCTGGTTAAAGAGATCAGATCCCTCACCTCTGTCTGCACTCGTTCCCTGTCCTCCCAGCTTTCTTTTCGTTCTGATTTACATTCCTCGGCTGAAGTAGGGCCTCCGGTTTGAAGGGCCTATTCCCGGTTTCTCACCTGTCTCCTACTTCCCTCCAAATTAGTCTAGCGAAACTGTGACGTTGAAGTCTTGGGCTGCGTCCCTCCCGCCCCAAAGAACAGCCCTGGGGTGAGGGGGAGTCCTGAAGGTCGGATTTGAGAGTCTCCTTCCCCTCGGTCCCGGCTGACCGGGCCCTCCAGCTCTCCTCTGGTTTCCATCCTCTCTCACCCTCCATCTCCTACCCGATCTCCATCCTTTGCAGATGGGAGGTGAGCACTTTAGGGGAAAGGGCTCCCCAGTGGAGCCCAACTTCCTCCTCCGGCCTCCCAGGGCAGAGATGGTGGGCTCTCGGCCTAAGGCTTCCCTCCTCTTCCCCGTGGCCCGGGGCAGCAGAGAGCAGGGAGAGGGTAACACCCCCAGACTAGCAGGGACTCTGCTTCACCCCTGCGGAGCATCTGCTGTGAGCACTGGGAAGGCTGGCCCTTTCTTGGGGACCTGCCCTCTTATCCCCTATCTCCCCTCCCCTCACTATTCCGGGGGCACCAGCTGGCTCTCCCAGAGCAGCAGGTTTACCTTGAGTCCCTGGTTGTGATTTTAGCTGTGACCCTGCCTCCCTTCAGTCCGTGAGTGAGCCTCCAGGGGCTTTGTACTGCAACTCACGCAAGGTGGGATGGAGAGTGTGTGTGTGTGTGCGCGCGCGTGTGTGTTTTGTGTAGTTGTAGATCGTCACGGCTGCAGGTGAGTATACGTGTGTGGATGGAGTTGGGGGGGCCCAAAGCATGTGCCAGCGGGCATGTTTTTCGGTGCGTATACTGCTGCGTTGTGGGTGGAGTATGGCTGGAGGTTCGTATTCATGTCTTCCCCAGCAGGATACACAGCTCCTGCCATCCGTGCTCCTGTCACTTTTTAAACAACTCCGCACAAGATGTGTTTTCTACTGTGTTGGTCAGGCCCTCACCCGAACTGGGGGGCTCTAGAGGAAGGGGGTGGGGGCGGGGCCAGGCCCCTGTCGCTCAGTTATTTTATCCTTTCTTTTTTGTACAAGGGTTTAGGGGCTGGCTAGAACCTGCACACTGGAATGAGTTTCTATAATAAAGATGTAAATTGCACCACCCACCCCATTTTGGCTTCATATTCTTCTGTGCCAGGGCTGCGGTCCCTGCCCTCCCCTCCTGGCTCCAGCCCGATTTCCCCGGCGCCAAACTATCATTCCCGACCTTTCCGCCACCGCTCCCCTTGACCGATTAGCTTTCTCAGAAGCGGCACGGTACGGTGGTTAGAGCACGGGGCCGGGAGTCGGGAGGTCACGGGCTCTAATCCCGGCTCCGCCACTTGGCTGCTGTGTGACCCTGGGCAAGTCGCTTCTCCCCGTCTCAGTCACCTCATCTTTAAAATGGGGATGGAGACCGCGAGTCCCTCGTGGGACAGGGAATGTGCCCGACTCCATCTGCTTGTATTCACTCCAGTGCCTGGCGCACAGTAAGCGCTTAACGAAGACCATCGTGGGCATTTCGGAACCCTCTCCCAGGGTTTGACCCATTTGATTCAGCACACCGACCTACACTGGTGAGCACGCAATTTATTATCGAGCACGTGGGAGCCACCAATAAATAGGGGGAAGCAGTGGAGCCAGAGACAAGGGGTAGCAATCCCCATTCAGCTTTCTCCCCCGCTCTCCCTCCTCCGGGCCTCCCCCGGCCCTTCCGGGAGGCAGGGGGGACACTCCGGTTCGTCCTCTCCCCAAGCCCGCGCCCGTGCCACCAGGCAGGCAAGCGGCAGTAGCGGAGGAGAAAAGCCAGGAAGTGAACGACATGGAGGTTGCCAGGAGGAGCCAGGCCAGGAAGAGGACGGGCGGGCGTTGGCTCCTCAGCTCCGGCGGGGGCTCCCTCCTCCTCGGCATGCAGTGGCCCGGGGGCCAAGGGTAGGGATGAGGACTAGGAGGTCAGTCTTGGGAACGGCCTGGAATCCCGGCAAGCCCGCTTTTAATCTGACTCGAGTCCTACCGTGTGTGGGTGTGTCTCCCTTCCACTTTCGATGGTGAGTTCCTCGGGTGCTCCGTCGATATCCTCGTGTTTCCCCTCAGCATCGAGCGGCAACTGTCGGTGCTGGGGCCGCGAGGGAGCAGTGGGTGGCCGAGGCCCCGGTCCTACCCCGGGGGTGGGCAGGGCTGCCGCCCGAACACCGCCCTCCCCCTTGCCCGCTGCCCTGGGAGTAATAATAGTACCGCGGGGGCGGGAGACGGGGCGCCAGGAAGCCTGGATTCTGAGGCGGCCTGCCAGCCCTCCTGTTCCAGGACTTGGTCCCGCCCCGACACGACGTGGCGGACTGTGCGGCGGGTGGGGGGGTGTCGGGGTTCCCTGCCCCGGGGAGGGCGGGAGGTAGGCGGGGGAGGGGGAGAGACTACGGCCGGTGGCCCCAGGAGGGTGGCGGCCAGCCCGCCGCACGCCCGAGGACACAAGACGGTCTAGGACCCGGCCTCCTGCTCCTGCCCCAAGGCTTCCAGCAGCAGCCCCATGGGTGTCCTCTTCAGCCCGATGCTCTCGATCTTATTCTCGATTTTGTTCTTCAGGTTGCGCAGACGCAGGGAAGCGTGGACCAGGATCACTATGGTAGGGGAAATGGGGGGGGGGGGGGAAAGAAGGGAGGGTCAGCGGAAGGAAGAAGGGAGGGAAGGAGGGAAGGTCTGCGGAAGGAAGGAGGGAGGGAGGGGAGGAAGTTGGGCCAGCGGAAGGAAGAAGGGAAGGAAGGGGGGCCAGGGGAAGGAAGGAGGGAGGGTCAGGAGGAAGAAGGAAAGGAAGGGGGGCCAGGGGAAGGAGGGCGGGCCGGTGGAAGGAATGAGGGAAGAGGGATGGAAAGAAGGGAGGGTCAGCGGTAGGGAAGGAGGTAGGGAAGGAGGGAGGGATGAAAAAAGGGAGGGTTAGTGGAAGGAAAGAGGGTGGAAAGGGAGGGTCAGGAGCGGGAAGGAGGAAAGGAGGGAAGGGTCAACGGAAGGAGGGAGGGAGGGATGAAAAGAGGGAGGGTCAGGGGAAGGAAGGAGGGGGGGAGGGATGAAAAGAGGGAGAGTCGGAAGGAAGGAAGGAAGGAAGGAAGGAAGGAAGGAAGGAAGGAAGGAAGGAAGGAAGGAAGGAAGGAAGGAAGGAAGGAAGGATGGTGGAAAGAAGGGAGGGTCAGCGGGGGAAGGAGGAAGGGTCAGCAGAAGGAAGGAGGGAGGGATGAAAAGAGGGAGGGTCAGTGGAGGGAAGGAGGGTGGAAAGGGAGGGTCAGCCGGGGGAAGGAGGGAAGGATGAAAGGAGGGAGGTGAGGGGAAGGGAGGTGAGGGGAAGGAAGGGAGGTGAGGGGAAGGAAGGGAGGAGGGCGGGTGGGCGTTGGGGCTTACGCAGCACGGGTCCGGCGATGCCGAGCAGGAAGACCCCGGCTCCTCCCACGGCCCAGAGCACGAGCAGGCCGGCGGCGAGCACGGAGGCCAGGCAGGCGGCGGGGTGGTTGCGGCGGCAGCGGCGCACGGACGCTCGGCCCTCGGCCAGCCACGCCAGGGCGCCCAGCGCCAGCGCCACCACCAGCGCGCCCAGGACGGTGTGCAGCGGACGCAGGTACCTAGGGCCGGGCGGCGGGTCAGGGGGGGGTCGGGCGGCGGGTCAGGGGGGCCCGCCCCACGCCCCCCGCCCTCCCGCCCACCCGCCCGCCGCCCCCGGCCCCGCACTCACCCGCCCAGGACCAGCCCCAGCCCCCCGCACAGCAGGTAGTTGGTCTGGTAGTACAGAAGGTTGTTCACCACCCGGTTGTGCCAACGCTGCGGGTCCCGGAGGTCCGGGGCCGCCAGGCGCGCCGACCCCAGCAGAAAATCGTCCAGCGTCCGCAGCGGCGGCAGCCGCACCTCCGACATGTTGGCGGCGGAGCTGGGCTCGGCGGGGAGGGGGGCGGGCGGGGCGGGACTACAACTCCCGGCGGGCCTTGCGCGCGGGACCGCGGCCGCCGCGCCGCCCCCCTCGCCGAAGGGCAGGGCGGGAAATGGAGTCCGCGGGCCTCCACAATGGAAGGGGAGGGCCGAAGCGCACGGGGCGGGGAGGGGGCGGGGCCCGCTGGAAGGAATAATTAAAAAAAAAAAAAAAATAGAACGACGGCATTTGTTAAACGCTTACTATGTGCCGAGCTCTGTTCTAAGCGCTGGAGAGGACACGAGGCCATCAGGTTGTCCTCCCTGGGGGCTCACAGTCCTCATCCCCGTTTTCCAGAGGAGGGAACTGAGGCCCAGAGACTTGCTAATAATGATAATGGTGGTATTTGTTAAGCGCTTACTATGTGCCGAGCTCTGTTCTAAGCGCTGGAGAGGACACGAGGCCATCAGGTTGTCCTCCGTGGGGGCTCACAGTCCGCATCCCTGTTTTCCAGAGGAGGGAACTGAGGCCCAGTGAAGTGACTTGATAATGATAATGGTGGTATTTGTTAAGCGCTTACTATGTGCCGAGCACTGTTCTAAGCGCTGGAGAGGATCCAAGGCGATCAGGTAGCCCCACGCGGGGCTCACAGCCCTCATCCCCGTTTTCCAGAGGAGGGAACTGAGGCCCAGAGAAGTGAAGTGACTTAATAATAATGAAAATGTTGGTATTTGTTAAGCGTTTACTATGTGCAGAGCACCGTTCTAAGCGCTGGAGTAGATACAAGGTCATTAGGTTGTCTCACATGAGGCTCACAGTCTTCATCCCCATTTTGCAGACGAGGTAACTGAGGCAGAGAGAAGCGAAGTGACTTGCCCATAATCACCCAGCTAAGTGGTAGAGTGGGGATTCGAACCCATGATCTCTGACTCTCAAGCCCGGGCTCTTTCCACCGAGCCACGCTGACTTGTCCAAAGTCACCCAGCTGACAGGCGGGGAGCTGGGATTTGAACCCCTGATCTCTTTCCTCTGAGCCACACTGCTTCTCACTTTGAATAAACTGAGGGGAGCCATGGTCTTAATCCGCCCTATTTAGTGAGCGCTTGCTCTGTGCAGTGCACTGTACTGAGCCCTTGGGAGAGTAATAGTAATAATGATGGCATTTGTTAAGCGCTTACTGTGTGTGAAGCACTGTTATAAGGGCTGGAGGGGCATACCAGGTGATCAGGCTGTCCCAGGTGGGGCTCACAGTCTTAATCTTAACAGTATTAAGAAAATACCATCCTTAATTCCCATTTTACAGATGAGGGGGGATTTGTCACACAGCTGACAAGTGGCGGAGTGGGGATTAGAACCCACGACCTCTGACTCCCAAGCCCGTGCTCTTTCCACTGAGCCAGCCTGCTTCTCTAATAGATAGAGCTTAGAAACTTATAACCCACGGAGGGATCACTATAGAGTGGGGAAAAGGAGAGAGGGACGAGCTTGTGACGTGTTAGAAAGGAAAACTGAGAGATTCAGAGAGGGGCTGATTACGGAAGGTAAGAGAGAGGAGTCACTGATGACAACAGGCTTGTGGACTTGTTGGACAAGGAGGATGGTGGTGGAGCCAGGGATAGATGGGGCCCCTCCCCAAGCCCCCATCACGGTCACAGTGAAGAGTCATCCCCCCGAGGCCGACGTGAGCCGGGGGCCCCCTACCACCGGACCCCCAGCCCCCCGGAACAGCCCCAAGCTGTTGGAGCAGGACGAGCAGAAACCTGCATTTTCCACATCTAGAAAGGTGTAAAGATCTGGCCGTTGGACTAGGGCCAGGGAGTGGCAGAAAGCCTGGAAATTCCTCCTTTCGGCAGACACCAGCTACAGTTTGTGCTATTGCAGTAGCCCGACTGTTTGTGCTAGAGTTGGTTGGGTCTGTCGTCACCCCCTCAACCCCCCTTTTTGGAGCGCCAGCCCCCCGTTGGGCTAAGGAACCGTGCCTGAACGATTACTTTGGAATCGTATTTTTTGCTGGAGATTAAAACTGCTCTGCCCAGAGTGATGACTGGTATTTGTTAAGCGTTATGTGCCAGGCACTGTACTGAGAGCTGGGGTGGATGCAAGCAGACTGGGTTGGACACAGTCCCTGTCCCAAGTGGGGCTCATGGTCTCAATTCCCATTTTACAGATGAGGTAACTGAGGCCCAGAGAAGTGACGCGACTCGCCCTTGGTCACACAGCAGGCAAGTGGCAGAACCGGAATTAGAACCCATGACCTTCTGATTACCAGGCCTGTGCTCTATCTACTACGAAAGGAGAGTAGTAAGAGAAGATTTTGGGTGCAGGGGGAAGACAAATTCAGTTTCTGTCAGACCGTGTTTGCTGGCCACGGCCCCTTAGGGGAGGAGGCTTGGGATGCCAGCAGAGCTACGAGACTGTAAATAAGGCAGGGGAGAGTAATGGAGTCTTCATCTACATCTGTTGCCAAACTGTACATTCCAAGTGCTTAGTACAGTGCTCTGCACATAGTAAGCACTCAACAAATACTACTGAATGAATCTACAGGGTGGGGAAGAGCTGGGAACAAGTCAATGGACAAACTCCCCAGGAGAACCGAGGTAGAGCGAGAAGAGAGAAGGGCCCAGGACCCAAGGCAGACTGTTGTCGGGATTGTTTTCCGACAGCACTGCCTACCACTCACCTCTGTTCATTGATAATAATTGTATCTGTGTGCCAGGCATTGTTCTAAGCGCTAGGGTAGATACAAGCTAATGACGTTGGACACAGTCCCTGTCCCACAAAGAGCTCACAGTCGTCACCCTGTTTTACAGATGAGGGAACTGGGGCACAAAGTGAAGTGACAGGGTCACGAAGCAGATAGGGGGTGGAGTCAGGGATAGAACCCCGGTCCTTCCGACTCCCAGGCCCGCGCTGCATCCATGAGGCCACACTGACATCTGTTCAGGACCCTCCATGTCCATAGCCCTCGGGGGAAATGGGGAGTCCAAGCCCTGCTAGGGCCTGGCCACCAAACATATTCTCAAAGCGGGTTGGTCGTCACAAAGGCTCCCAACGCGTTGGTTTTCGCCCCACCAGCGGGCCCGGAGGGCAGATGTCCCAGCCGAACTCGGTCAGACCCGACCGAGAAGCCGAAATGGCATCCGGGGGCCGGCCCCGGTGGGCTCCCGTGCCACACTGGGCTTGTGCACGGTGGCGGTGGCGGCCACGGGTCCGTCGGGGCCCATCCCTACGTGGTAAAGAAGCAGTCTAGCGGAGAGGCCTTAGGCCTGGGAGTCAGAAGGACCTGAGTTCTAATCCTGGCTCTTCCACCTGCCTGCTGCGTGACCTCGGTCATATCACCTTATGGGGCCTCAGTTTCCTCTTCGGTAAAGTGGGATTAAGACCGTGAACCCTACGTGGGACACGAACTGTGTCGTGTCCTCATTAACTTGAACCTACCCGAGCACTTAGTGCAGGGCCTGGCACAGAGTTAACCACTTAACACTTACCATTACCACCACCACCAACAGCAGGCAGTGGGGGAGGAGGGCACCCGGAACAAGGACTAAACCATAGGGATGGCGCCAGACCCCCGGGAAGCTTTTGGACCCAGTGGAAGCATCCAAACCTAAAGAGAGATGGGCCACGCTCACTCGTTGACCTCTCTTTATTCCCCCTTTAATCACCCAAGGTTTCCATGGCAACAGGGCATCCCTAAAGCAAAACTGCTGCTCAGGGGGAGAGGAGGGGGCCGAGGAGGGGACCCCAAGACCCCAACCCGTCCAGGCCCAACTACCCCCACCCCCACCCTGGGCTGTCCTGTGAAATGGGGAGGAGAGGGCAGGGCTGCCCAGGCCCGCTGCCCTCTTTACAGCTGTGGGGGATGGGAAGGAAGGGGAGAAGAAGGAAGAAGCCTGAAGTTTCTGCAGGTGGAGGCTCCAGCCTCCCGGAGGGCCCAGAAGGTCCCGGCCCCATCCCGGCTCCACGGGCGGACGAGGTCCCGGGACTCAGAAGTCATCATCGTCGCAGATGTCCAAGTACACGTCGAAGGCTTCGCGATTACAGTTCCCATCCGGAGTGAAGACGTACTTGTGGAAGGTCCCGTCCACACAGATGGCTGCGGAGGGGACAGAAGGGGCCGGCGGGATAAGGCCGAGAGGCTGCCCAACCTCCACCAGCCCTCGGGGGCCTTCGGCCATTCCCCGCCCCGGCTCCTCTCGGCCCATAGACCCCTCTCACCGATGACGGAGTTGACGTTCTTGGAGGTGTTCTTGCCGAAAGCACAGATGCAGGCCGACTCGGCAGGCACGGTGAAGCTGGCGAGGCTCCACTGAGAGTCCACGTACTGGCCGATCATAGGGCCCACCTTGCCCACGCGGGCCAACCTGGAGGGACGGAGGGGGACACCGTGTCTGGGGGAGGAACTAGACCTACCACCTGGAGGGAGGGGGAGTCGGGGCATCTGCCTGGAGGCCTCCTCCGCCCATCCTCCTTAGCCTGGGGGCAAAGAAGCAGGAGCAGGACCGGGGTCCTCAGAGGTCGGAAACAGGGATGGGCAATGTGGGGTCGGTGAGGTGAGCCGGGGGCACAGAGGAGGAGGAGGAAGTGGCGGGGCCGGAGGCGGGAGGTAGAGGAGAGAGGAGGAGGAGACGACGGGGCCAGGGACCTACGCGGAGCGACGATTGAGCTTCGTATCTTTGAGGGCGAAGATGTGGACCGTGCCCTTGTCGCTGGAGGCACACAGAAACGACGAATCGTGGCTGAAGTTAATGCTGTGGAGAAAGAAGGAAGGAGGAAAAGTCCATCTTCCTGGATGGAGGTGGGAGAGACGCTTCCAGAGTAGAGGTGTGAAGAGAGCAGGGTCAATCTTAGAGCCCCGCCTGTCCTGACATCTCGCTACGGCCCAGATCCCTTTCCGGGCGGGGAAGGGGAAGCGTGAACGTTGTGCGGGGGCCACTCGCTGGCGGCGACAGACCCCCGTCCCCGGCAGACCCCGCCAGACGTGTGCCCCCCGGCCCACAGGTTTGGCCATCTCATAATAGGCCAGAGAGTGGGCTTCCCCCAATGTTGGGAAGGACCATTTTCTTCTTGCAGAGGAGGGGAGAGGAGAGGAGGGGAAGAAAGCCCGTTCCCGGCACCACGGGAGGATCAGGGCACACCATTACTTTGGTGCCAAGAGGCTCTCGGGGTTGGGGGTGGTCAGCAGATGCCACGTTCCCGCCACCCATCCCGAGCAGGTCCCGCCTGCGGGGGCCCGGCCTGGCCCAGAGCGGGCAACTAACCAGTACAGCGTGGCCGGGTCGGTGCCCCTCCGCAGTTCTACTAGCTTCTCCTTGGTCTGGGTGTCGAAGAGGCGGATGAGCGTCCCTTTCTGGGAGGCCGAGGCCACGACGGTGCCCTGCTGATTGAGCGAGATGCAGGCGATGTCGCTCTGATGGGCGTTGATGGTGAAGGGGGCAGACGAGGTACCGGGCTTCGTGCTCGACAAGTCCTGCCCCGGGAAAAAGCCCGAGAGAACCGTCATCCTCTCCAAGACTCCCAACTCTCCTGCTCTCCCCACTCTCCGGGTCTTAGGCCAGAATCCTTCCGCGGGCCCTCGGTCTCCCTCCCCAAGCCACAACCGTGTCACTGAGGGACCGAGGGTCCTATTCCCCCTCGCCAGCTCGGAGGAGCGACACTGGAGGCAAGCGTCTGACCAGCCCTATGAAACTCAGCGGCTCGCGCCAAATCCCGGCTTCACTGCTTGTCCGGTGTGAGACCTCGGGCAGGTCGCTTCACTTCTCTGTGCCTCAGTTTCCCCCTCTGTAAAATGGGAATTGAATACCTGTTCTCCCTCCTACTTAGACCGTGAACCCCATGTGGGGTATGGATTCTGTCCAATCCGAATACCTTGTAACTACCCTGGAGTTTAGGACAGTGCTTGGCACGGAGTAAGCGTTTAACAAGTACCATAATTATTATTATTATACTGAGCTCTGAGAAGAAGAGGCCACCCTTTTGAGTAGATGAAGGTGAGAGAGTGAGTGTGTGTGTGATCGTGCGCATCCCGCTCACGGGCCGAAGCAGCTAATCCCAAAAAGCATCCGGGATAGAGCTGATGAAAACAGTCCTGACTCTCATGGAGTGGGAGTTTGAAAACTCTGGATTAAGGAGTTAGACTATTTCACCTGGACCTGACGCAGGCCCCGGCCTGGGTGGCAAGACTGGAAGCTGAGGACAGGTGCTGATCGATTGACTGCTGGGCCGGGGGCCAAACGCGGGCCCTCGGGAAGTCCAGGAACCAAGAGAGTCCTGGGGTCTCAGCCCGAAGAGACGATGACCTCTCAAAGCAGGCAGAGAAATGGGGAAATAGATGGAGAAGGTGAGCGGGAGGGGGCCGGGCTGGAGGACAACTTCCCCCGGTCTCACTAGCTGCCCTCTAGCATACCGCTGCTCTGCCCTTCCGCCTCCCCGCCCTGACTGCCCAGAACAGAGGCCATTCTGGCCTGGGGTCTTTGGCACCCTCTCTCAGCTCTAACTATAACCACGGAACTCGTTAAGTGCCTACCACGTGCCAAACGCTGCTCTGAGCGCTGCGGGAGATAAGACAATTAGGTCAGACACAATACCTGTCCCCCACGAGGCTCACCGTGTCCATTTAGTTCTGTCCTTCCATCCCACAGATCTTCCTTCTCAACTTAAACCAATCAATCCACGGTATTTATTGAGCGCTTCCTCGGTGCAGCGCACTGTGCTGAGTGCTTGGGAAAGTACGCTCTAACAGAGTTAGTAGATGAGCTCCCTGCCCACAAGGAGCTTACAGACTACAGGGGGAGACAGAGTTTATAATTAATTAGAGCCCCAGACTCACACACTTTCCCCAGGGCAGCAAATCTAAAGAGAAAATACCTTAGAAACAACTTTATAAACCCCTGGAGCAGAAAGCACTCATCTTCACCATCTGGTGGCTGTTTCATGGGTAACGGATGGGCTGGGATTCGGGTGAAACTTGGAATTTATTATAATGATAACGACAGTACTATTTAAGTGCTTGCTATGTATCAAGCACTGTTCTAAACACTGGGGTAGTTACAAGATAATCAGGTCCCCCAGGGGATTCACGGTCTAAGTAGGGGGAGAACGGGAATTGGAGCCCTGTTTCGCAGATAGGGAACTGAGGCCCAGCCAAATTGTACATCGCAAGCGCTTAGAACAGTGCTCTGTGCTCAGTAAGTGCTCAATAAATACGACTGAGTGAATGACAGAGTAACTTGCCCAAGGTCATACAGCAGACAAGAGGCGGAGCCGGGATTAGAACCCAGGTCCTCTGACTCCCATATCCGTGCTCTTCCCATTAGGCCACGCTGTTTCCCAATTTGCCATTCAATCATAAGACTCCCAGTCGATCAATGGTATTTATCGAGCGCTGACAATGCGCAGAGCACTGTATTAAGCGCTTGGGAGAGTACAATACCACAGAGTTGGGAAGACACGTTCCCTGCCCACAACGAGCACTTCTCTGTGCCTCAGCGACCTCATCTGTAAAAGGGATTAAGACTGCGAGCCCTATGTGGGACACGGACCGTGTCCAACCCCATTACCTTGTATCCACCCCAGTACTTAGTACGGTGCCTGGCGCTTAGCAAGTAACGAGATCGTTGTTGTCATTTCAACCCCCACCTTGCCCAAGGGGGTTTACGCCCTTCGACAGTCACCCTCCGCAGGGCTCGGAGTAGAAGAGGAGTCACCACTCACCACCAGCTGCAAGCTGCCACATTTGTGACCCGGAAAGGCGAGGAGCTGCTTCTCCAGGCTGGGGCAGAGATCGCAGAGCCCTGGGAGGACAGAGAGGGACCTGAGACTTCGACACCGCTCCCTTACGGGATGAGGAGGGGACGCCGGGGGCCCGGCGGCCAGGTGGGGGCCGTGGCGGTGAGGGGGAGGGGGACGCTCACACCTTTGGGGTTATCTCTCGTGTCAAACTCAAAGAGCTTGCTGGGGTTGTCGGGGAAGGAATAGACGTAGATGCGGTTCCTCAGCACGATGACAATCCTGATGAGGAAGAGCGGGGAGGGGGGAGATCAGAGAGGTCAAAGAGCCCCCCGCCGGCCCACCGCCCGTCCCGGCCCACCGCCGAGGGCCTCACTTGTCGTGCCGCATGCGGACGGCCAGGGCGGGCTTCGTGAAGGTGAACTCCAGCACCAGTTTGTCCTTGCTGTCCTTCCCCTCCCGGGCGTCGTCCCAGATCAACACTGACCACAGAAGGCGGCGGGTCAACGGGGGCGAACCCGGGGGGCGGCGAGCGGGGGCGGGGGCCGGTGGCTGGACCCGAGGGACCCCCGAGGCCCGGGCCGTACCTGAGATCTCCGAGAACTTGGGGTTGCTGCCGCCGCCCACGAGAGCCAACAGGTTGGAGCGGTACAACATCTCCACCAGCCCCACGCTGCCGGCCTGCTCGTGGTCTGAGGGGGAAGGGGCTCGCGTCAGCCGGGGTCCGGCCGCCCCCTCGTCCGGCCTCTCTCCAACCGGCGCGGTCCCCTGGTCGGGGGTGGGGAGGTCTGCCTCCCTCGCCCAGGTGGTCCTGACCCCTCCTCACCCAGGTGGCCCTATCCCCGTCACCCAGGTGGTCCTGCCCCTTCCTTGCCCAGATGATCCTGCCCCCCCCATCCAGGTGGCCCTGCCCCCCTCCTCGCCCAGCTGGCCCTATCCTTCCTCACCCAGGTGGTCCTGTCCCCCCTTGCCCAGGTGGCCCTGCCTCCCCCTCCAGGTGGCCCTGCCCCCCCCGGTGACCCTGCCCCCCTCCTCGCCCAGGTGGCCCTGGCCCCCCCAGGTCACCCCGCCCCCCCCAGGTGGCCCTGTCCCCCCCCCCATGTCCCTGCCCCCCTCCCCCACCCAGATGTCCCTTCTCCATGAGCGGCTCCACGTTGTAGATCCGGACTCCGGTCTCCATGGCGCAGCAGAAGCAGCCTGGAGGGGGAGTGGAGAGAGAGAGAGAGAGAGGAGGGCAATGGGGGGGGGGTCGGGGAGAGGGTGTCCGGGGTCCTCCCGCTCCCGGGGGCTGCGCGCTCACTCTGGTCTTGGTTGAAGCGCAGGCTGGTCACCCCGCGCTGCTGCGCCATGGCGGCCCGGCCCGGCCCGGGGGGGGGGGTCAGGGGTGAGGGCTGCGCTCCATTCCCCCTGCAGCTCCCATCTTTACGGCCCCCTCCGCGGCCCGGGGGGAGGGGCGGGGCCGGGGCTCCGGACCGGAAATGACGTCAGCGCCAGCCGCGGGGGGGGGGGCGGCGCCCGTCCCGCCGCGCGCCCACGGGCGCCCCCTAGCGCGCAGCGGCCGCCCCTCCGCCTTTAGGGGATTCATATTTCTTAAGACTAACGTTGGTCTCTGTTAAGCGCTTCCTCTGTGCCGAGCACCGTTCTAAGCGCTGGGGGAGGCACAGGGGAATCAGGTTGTCCCACGTGGGGCTCACGGTCTTCATCCCCATTCTAATAACGTTGGTATTTGTTCAGCGCTTACTATGTGCCGAGCACTGGTCTAAGCGCTGGGGGAGATACAGGGTCATCAGGTTGGCCCACGGGGCGGGGCTCACGGTTTGCATTTTGCATTTCAGAGTTTACCCCATTTTGCAGATGAGGTAACTGAGGCACAGAGAAGTGAAGTGACTTGTCCACGGTCACACAGCTGACAAGTAGCGGTAGGACCCTTCCTCCTTGTATTATTATCATTATCAGTAGTAGTAGTGGGGCCCTTCCTCCTTTATTATTATTAATATTATTATTAGTCGTAGTAGTAGTCGGGCCCTTCCTCCTTTTATTATTAGTAGTAGTAATAATAATACTCATGTTATTTGTTAAGCACTTACTTTGTGCCAAGCACTGTTCTAAGCACTGGGGGGTGGAGGGGTCAGGTTGTCCCACGTGGGGCTCACAGTCTTAATCCCCATTTTACAGATGAGGTCACTGAGGCCCAGAGAAGTGGAAGGACTTGCCCAAGGTAGATGAGAACCCAGACCCTTCGACTCCCAGGCCTAGGCTCTTTCCACTAGGCCACACTGCTTCTCCAGTTTGACACTGACAAGCTCCAGGCCAGCAGAGCCAGGGGCGGCAGGGCCCACGGAGAATAATGTGACAAGCCTGGCACTAGGCACTGGAGCTAATTCAGCAATGACGGAGGCCCCGCCGAAAATGGCAGACGTCAGTGGGGTGAATGTCAAGGGCTTCAGGGGTATATCCTGGGCATATGGCAATGCACAAGGGGAACTGAGGGCTTTGCCAGGGAAGGCCTCTTGGAGTTGTGATTTTTGGTTGGCTTTGAAGGTGGGGAGAGTGGGGGTCTCTCATATATGAAGGGGGAGTTCCAGGCCAGGATGTTAACAGCTCCCAGCACCAATATTCCCCCCTCGCCCTACAACTCTTCAAAACATTGCTCCAGGTTGCATGCGATCAATGGTATTTTTTGAGCATTTAATATAAGCAGAGCACTGTACTAAGTACTTGGGAGAGTCCAATAGAACACAGTTGGTAGATACGTTCCTTGCCCTCAAGGAGCACTGTGGGAGTATGACGGCACAAGGACCTGGCTCCACTGGGCGCCCCCGTGACGATTTAGTCCTTGGGGGGGTCCCGAGCTCCCACGAGCAAACAGAGTGGGAGTAGAGAAGCTACCACCGTAAGTGGCAGCAGCAAATGTTAGAGCCCCCACACCCCAATACACACACTTCGCTTCCCGGCCTCCCAGGGGGCCGGAGTGGCGGGGCCGGGACACCGGCAGTATGGCCCATGGATAGAGCACAGGCCTGGGAGTTAGAAGGACCTGGGTTCTAATTCCACCTCTGCCACTTGTCTCATGTGTGGCTTTTGGCAAGTCACTTCACTTTTCTGGGCTCAGTTTCCTCATCTGTGAATGGGGAGTAAGACTGTGAGGCCTCTGCGGAACAGGGACCGTGTCCAACCCGAGCACCTCGTATCTACCCCAGCGTTTAGAACGGTGACTGGCATAAAGGAAGTGCTTAACGTCTGCCACAATTATTATTTTTTCCCAACCCCACATCCTATTATGCACCAGTGTCAGCAAATTTGGGAAACTTCTTTTTTATTTACATTTTTTACAGGTAAAAACCTAACAGGGCCCAAGTGCCAGTCCGGGACCCCCCAAGACAGACAGGGCCGGGCTGCACCTCGTCCATCCGAACGAACCCAGACTCCGCCTGGGAGTTGGGAGTCTGCTGGTGTCAAAATCTGGCTGGGTTCAGTCACGTCCAGTCCAAGACCTCCTGCGAGGTCAGGGCTTCTAGAGGCCCGGGTTGGCCGAGGTGGCCCCGAGTCCCGCCGGGCGGTGGTGTGGGAGGGGTAGGGGTAGGCCCCCCCGGTCCTAGCCGGGCGAGGTGACCTGCGGGGCTTCGCTGGGGCTCGAAGAACAGGGGCCTCTGCCCTCCTGTGCTGGGGCCCCCTCTGGATCCGGTCGGGTTCACCGAGAGACATGGAGCCTTCAGTCCTCATCCACATGGCCCACGTAGTGGCAGATGGCGTCGTAGTCCAGCTTCAGCACCGGCCCCTCCTCGTCCCGCTGCAGCTGCACCAGGGCTCGGCTTCGCTCTCTGTCCCGCCGCAGGATCCGCCCCAGCTGAGGGAGGAGAACGTCAGGGCCGCCTGCCTCTCGTGCGGAGGGGTCGGGGGGGGGGGGGGGGGGGGGACGGGAGCCCTGACATCTCCATCCCCAAACCCTCGCCCCGTTCCTCCTCGTAGGGTCTCGGTCAAACGGTCTTGGAGCTGTGAGCTGAACCGGGGGGTAGCGGGGTCCGTACTCACCCGGCCCGAGAACTGGCCCAACACTACCATGATCCAGTTGTCTTCGTCCTTCGGGATGAGGGTCTCCAGCATGGCCTCCTTCACACCTGTGGGCACATTCAACCGTATTTACTGAGTGCTTACTGTGTGCAGACCACTGTACTAAGCGCTTGGAAAGTACAGTTCGGCAACAGATAGAGACCATCCCTACCCAACACCGGGCTCATTCAATCATATTTATTGAGTGCTTTCTGTGTGCAGAGCCCTGTACTAAGGGCTTGGGAAAATATAATGCAACAACAAACAGGGACATTCCCTGCCGACAATGAACTCACAGGTCTAGAGTAGGGGAGACAGACATCAGGTCAAATACAAATCAATAAAATGACAGATCTGTACCTAAGTGCTTTGGGGCTGGGGGTTAGGGGGGTGAAGAGCAAAGCGGTAAATAAAATGACAGATCTGTACATAAGTGCTTTGGGGCTGAGGGGCGAAGAGCAAAGAGGTAAATAAAATGACAGACAAGTACATAAGTGCTGTGGAGCTGGGAGGGAGGGAGAGCAAAGTCAGAGTGACGCAGAAGGGAGAGGGAGATGAGGAAAAGTGGGGCTTGGTCTGGGAAGCCTTCTTAGAGGAGATGTACTTTCAGTAAGGCTTTGAAGTGGGGGAAGAGTGGTTGCCTGTCAAGTGGTTGTGGAGGCACGAGTGGACGGGCAGTTGTCGACGCAGGAAAGGCTGAGGACGGAAACCCCAGCGGGCCATGGGGAACGGGTGCTCCAGGCAGAGCCTGGTAGGAGCGGAGCGGGTGAAGGAGAGCCAGGACTAAGAGTGGAGGTAGAGCTAGTTGGAGACCACCCCTCCCGCCCCACTTTGCTTGCTCACCTTCCAGGACTCGGCCGTCTTCTGTCCGGCAAACACAGGTGTCTGGACTCACAACATCTTCGATGATCATCTGCAACAGGCCAAAGAAAAAACTAGATTGCATTTAATGAGCATTTATTGTGTGCAGAGCACTGGACAAAACAGTAGTCAGCAGACGGGATCGCTGCCCACAAGGAGCTTAGAGTCCAGTGGAAATGGGAATGAGCTGTGAGCCGGACGACAGGAGGATTCTGGAATGCTACGACACTAAGGGCCCCCGATAGGGTGAAAACTTTAAGGAGAATAGGAGTGGGATGAGAGAAGGAGAAAGACCCCGGTTACCATCAATCTATTGATGCCAATCAAACAATAGTATTTACCGAGAGCCTGTGTGCAGAACATTACCCCAGACAGGGGACTATGAAAGTTAGAAGACACAATTCCTGTTCTCATGGGGCTTACAATCTAGACATAAAATTACTGCAGAATAATTTGAGGCAGAGAGGTCAGGAAAAATCCCCTGAAGAAATGGCAAGGATATTGAAGGAGAGGAGGGAATTTCCTGCCACGTCTTTGAAGAGACTGGCTTTCAAAAACATGGTATTTATTAAGTGCTTACTAGATATGCGGCAAGCATTGAGCAACAGGATAGATGCAAGATAATCAGATTGGACACAGTCATTGTCCCACGGGGTATCACAGTCTAAGAGGTAGGAAGAGAGGGATGTTCTCCCCGTTTTACAGATAAAGAAACTGAGGCAAAAGAGGGGTTAAATGATTTGCCAAAGGTCACATGGGTCAGTGGCAGGGCTGGGATGAAAACCCGAGGCTCCTAACCCCCAAGAAGCAGTGTCGAATAGGGGAAAGTACGTGGGCCGGGGAGTTAGGGGGCTGCCCCCTTACACTGGGACCCCCAACGTGGGACGGGGACTGTGTCTAAACTGATTCTCTTCTATCTATCTACCCCAATACCGGGCACATGGTAAGAGTTTAATGAAGACCATGATTACTCTTATCTTCCCAGCCCCATGCTCTTTCCACTAAGCTACACTGCCGGCCCTCCGGTCCCATTCCCAAGGGAGGTGAATCCGCTTCTCACTTCTCTGAGGGTCCCTTGGGAGAGTGGTGGAGATCGGAGTCAAGGAGGCAGTCCTGCGATGAGGGAGCCAGTACCTTGCAGTTGTAGTATCTCCCCGCTTTGTACAGCTTGTCGACGAAGCGCACACGCAGGTCTCGCTGCAGCCAGTGAGGGGCCCGTGAAGACCCGGCCGGCCCACCCTCCTTGCCCGTGACTCCGGCCGGCCCGCCCTCTTGGCCCGTGACTCCGGCTGGCCTGCTCTCCTTGCTCTTGGCTCCGGCCGCCCTGGCAAGAAGCAGAGGCCTGAGGGACTTTGAAGCACCTGGTGACCATGACCTTCCCTAATCCAATCCCAGGACCCCACCCCGACCACAACGGGGTCCTCAACTGCCAAATGGACAGCTTTAACCGCTTCGAGCCCCCGATACCTGTCTGGGGACAGCCTCCTCTTTAGGTCCTTGTCCTCTCGCCGGATGGAGGGAGACCCACCTCTCAGCCTCTGGTCGATGCCATTCTGCAGCTCCGGGCCGGGTCTGGACAGGCGGGCTTCGGGACCGGAGAGAGGACGGGAAGCAGGTTCAGTGCTACCGACGGTGGTAGGTGGGCAATGAGGGGGCAGTGGGAAACACTAGGAGGCTCACTCGGGACAGGAGAAGGAGTTGCTCGAGGTGGCTGGATCCTACCAGGACAGTCACATGGCTGGCGGGTGGGGAGGGAAGGGATGGGGGGGAGAGGGAGTAGTGCTCCTTCTAATTCCATCTCATCTTTCATTGCTGACCCCGTTCCCCACATCTTCCCTCTGGTCTGGAACTCCCTCCCCCTTCATAACTGACAGACCACAGCTCTTCCCACCTTGAAGATCATACTAAAGTCACAGCTCCCCTAAGAAGCCTTCCCTGACTAACCTCTCATTTCCCCACCCTGTTTGCCCTCCCTATGCACTTGGGTCTGTACCCCTCAAGCAGCTGGATCCTCGCCCCAGCCCCACCGCACTTACGTACGTCTCCACATACTCGGCCACTTCCCCCGTTATTTATTTTGATCGAAAGCTCCTTAAGGGCAGGGACCGTGTCTACCGACTCTGTAGTACCGCATTCTTCCAGGCGCTTAAAACAGTGCTCCACACATAATAAGCGCTCA